>NC_135477.1:193792368-194107517 GCF_052094955.1 Ictidomys tridecemlineatus
ATACAAAAAGGGCTCAGTGGTCAAGTACCCCCCGGTACTAAAACTAAATAAATAAACAAACAAACAAAATTGTAGATTTAAAAAATTGCTTTTTCAATACCTACTGTGTTTATTGTTCTCTTCAGATTTTGTACCTTTTCTTGGGCCAATTTTGGCACTTTCTACTGTTAGAAATTCATCCATTTCCTCTAGCTTTACAAAAATATTGATATATAATTGCAATTGACACTCTTTTAGAAGTCTTTTGATCTCTTCTGATATCCTTTTATGATAGTTATCTTCTGATAATCTAATATTGTTAATTATTAGTATTGTTTTCTTCCCTTTTTAATTTATTTTATTTCATTTTTTTTGTGGTGCTGGGAATTGAGCTTGGCCTCATATTAGGCAAGTGCTCTACCACCAAGTACGTTGCCAGCCCTTCTCCCTGTTTATTAGCCAGGGCTCCAGAGGTTTGTTTTGTTTTACTTCCTGTAAAAAGAGGAACTTGTTCCATTTATTTGTGGTTTCTATTATTTATAATAATAATAGACCAAATAATAATAGACCAAAGTTCTCTTTCACCTTAATTTCTTTCTAACTAATTACTTCCTTTTGCTTGCTTTACTGCTTGAATTACAATTATTTTGCCTATTTAAATCACTTCTATTATTTCTTTTATTTATTTATTTTTCTTATCGATTCCAGTTGCTGGCTTGAGCCATGAACCAAAGGTATGTGTATGTTGAATATAGTTCAGGTGTGACTTTTGGGGTAATATCTTTACATTTTATTTTTTCCTCAAATTCTGAAGGCTTGATGTTTCTCCACTAATGGTAACTCAATTCTTTTTTCTTTGAGCCATCAAGTCTCTCTCTCTCTCTCTCTCTCTCTCTTTTTTTTTTTTTTTTGAGCTCTTTTTCAAGAGTCAGTAAGCTTGCTATAGTTTCATTGGGGCTATAAATGACAATTACTCTGAAGTGTTCTAGAACTTATTTATGAAAATTCCTCTTTTAAATTCCTTTCCTTTATCAGATTTTACCTGTGGGAGTCCCTTGGATAGGACCCTACCTTGTAAGCAGCAGAAATAGGCTGGCTGCATGGTTTCTCCTTCAGCACTGCTTCCCATTTTTCTGTGGTGTTGGGAGGGATCTCTCCAGTTGCATTCCTAGTTTGTGTCCTTATATCTCAGTAGCCAATCATGTGATCAGTAGCAGTGCATTTGGCTGCAAGCTCAGTTTTGAGGAAGTCTGTGCCTTTCTCCTGACAGATTAGGAGCTCTGCACACTCCTTTGTCTTATTCTAGACTGCACAGGACTTTGCTGTTGGGCCTCAGAGTCTGTGTTTAACTGGTTCTGTCTTCTTTCCCACTGAACCTTTGGAGAGCAATGGGAATAGAACTGGAATGGTCTTTCACCATCTACTGCATTTCCTTTCTAGTGGAAATGATGAAGAGAAAGGCAGTAGTGGAGATAAGGAAAAGAAGTTTGGGAAATCTATCAATCAGTTCTCCAGCCCTTGAATTATTAAGAAATCTGGATACACTTTGGAATAGAGAGGAGAAGCAGCCCATTTATATTGGAAGAAAATAACTTATTGGGATTGATGTTGTTTTATAAAGTCTCAGAAAGCTGTGGCCCACTTATATTTCTATTTTGTCAGTTACAATGCTTCATATGATCAAGGTTGTGTTTATTCATCTCTGGTGTCGGGTTCATTGCTTCTCTTAGTGGAGATTTAGTGGGTGACTTGTATGATCTGTTTTGACATTAATAACCCAAAGTCCATGCCTTTTTTCAGATATAAACAAGTTAAATTCTTCAACTGAGCAGCCTTGAATAACTGCCACATTGAAGGCTGAGTGAACACGTGGCAGAGGCCTGAGACCAAGTAGAAGAGGGGTGTGCTGTTGCTACTGGGTTCCAAATACACCAGTCTCTGCTTTGTTTGGTAATGCTGGGGCTGGCTCCAGAGAAACACATTTCTCTTCTGTTTGCTGGTTTGCTGTTAGGTCCTCTGACAGGCGGCACCAGAGATGACTAGAAGGTTCGTGAGGGAGAATGAGTGTATGGTCAAATTTGCTTCCTGTTTCTATCAGTGTGATCCTAGCAGTGCCCCTTCAACCAGGAAGCATGCTTGGTTCAAGTCTCCACCTTTTATTTTGACATTCCAAGAACTGGTCCCATTATATCCCTTCAGATGTGCTAGTATCAGCTAGATAGTACCCCCTCTTTGGGGGTCTGAGTTCTAAGAATTAAACTTATTATGTTTAATTAAAATTAAAATTATTATGCATCCACACATGATGAATGTATCTTGAACAAAGTTTATCAGGTTTGATGTCAGTAACTTATCTTAAGTAGGAGTAAAATAAAGAACTCTAAGATAGAATAAAATCAGTAAATATTAAGGGGAAAAGGTGAAGAGAGTTGTGGGATTCTGATATTAAAGTTCCTATTTGGATGTTGTTTAGCTGCTTGTGGTAAAAATATAATTAACAAATTCTTTTTTTTTTTTGCTGATAGCTGCTAAAAACTATATTATTGGGATTCTGGAGTGATGTTTGACTATATTATGCAATAAATGTAACATGACAGCTGGTAGAATAACAATGTAGAGAGAGAGGAAAAAGAGGGATCAAGAGTCAGAAACAAAATCCTCATACAGATTGAAAATATGAGCAGCTTTAGTACTTCCACAGGCCAACTCCTTTATGAGAAATATTTGACCTAGATACTCGGGTCCTAGATCAGGATTGCAAACCCTGGCCAAGGAGCAGGGCCCGCCGTTGGTGGTGGAGCACAGGCTAACTCATATCTAGGATGCCACAGAGAGAGTAGTGGAGACACTTGGCCCCAGGGCTTTATGTACTTGAAAGCTTAACATTATTATTATTTTTTTAAATGTATTTTAAGCATTATTAATTATTCTTTATAACTCAATTTTTAAAAATCTTTCAGCATGTGGGATTCTGATATTAAAGTTCCTATTTGGATGTTGTTTAGCTGCAATTCCACAAGCCTGGACTTTGTCTGGGGTTTTTCCTTAATGACTAAAATAGCTCCAGCTTTTAATTGCATTGAAATATTGTCAGATGGCAGCTTAAAGTTTTCACATTACTTGGTGCATCTTGTTCTTCAGTATCCAGATGTTGTTTGTATTGAACTGTTGTTGCTTGGAAATTTTTCAGGTTGATGTATAAACAGATACAAATATGCATATATGTGTATTTATTGACCATTTGATGACTAGTCCAATCACTTTCCTTTCTGAATATATTGTTAGAATTTAATTTTCCTATAGTACATAATATTTTCGAATTCTTCAAGATAATTTCCATTGTATTTATTTGTAAATTCAATATATACAAAATATTAACTTTTAAGAAAAACCTCTAAATTCAATATATGCTATTAAAGAAAGGGAGCTGTTCTCTGTTAGTTCCTTGGCTTGAAGAGTACAGACTGAAGAGTACAGACTGACTGCCTTTTCGAGTTGTTTGTGTCAGTGATGCCAACTTACTGGCCAATTTCCATGTCTTATTCCATTTTAGACCCTGGGGAGCTGACACCTGTTTCTCCAGACGGATTTATCTGAACAGTGCAGCCCATGTGGTTAAATTTGAGTTTCACAAGACCTATTTTGAATTTTCCCTGTTTATAGAGAATGTTTTGCTTATATGTATTTATTTATTAATGAATGCAACGAGTATAGTCAACTCTTGCCATATGCCAGGCTCTGTGCTGGGCTCTGAGCAGCAGTCAGCACTGGAGATAGATCCCTGAGTTCATGGAGCTAGCATTCTGGTAAGGAAGTACAATCAATAAAGTAGTATAAAACATGCTAAAAACGAATGTTCATTTTAATAAGTGCTTAGAAGAAAAATGAATACATTATGTGACGATAACTGGTGCACAGGCAAGAAGTGAAAGGAAATATCAACAGCTGAGAATTAGAAGGATAAGTCCAGATGGAAAACAGGAAAAAGCATGGTCCAGCTTAGGCTGAGGAGCAAGTACTGAGGTTCAGAGGCAAGGAAGACCTTGGGATGCTTGAATAACAGAAAGGGGACAGAGAGAGGGGACACAGGGAGCTAGTGGTACTCTGACAAATGTCAGCCACTGCCCAGGGACTTTTGAAAGTTTGTCATCGACTGTTCCCCTATTCTCAGAAAACTTGGGAACTGTAAAATATGTCTGTAGAAGTTCCAGTATCCATTCCATTTTCTTCCTGTTCAGTTTATTTTAAATGTTCAAAGGTCTGAACATGCTCTAATAATCAGCTATTGTAACTTAGGGGAAAGGTTGTTTAGAATGATATCGAATGTTATCTGTGGTAAAAGGAAGTGAGAGCAAAGCTATTATCAAGAGAATTAGGCAGAGAAGGATCCCTTTTACTTCATCATATAGAGCTAACTTTGGTCCTATAATTTCTCAAGGTGCATAAAACCAAAATTTTGTTTTTGTAGATTTTAGTCATATTTAATGAGAGAAGAAGAAACCAACCTGAAATATGTGATATTCTAAGGTTTTAAAATAATGTTGTACACCTGATTTTAATTTCTTAATTTTGTATTAATGGCAAAAATATCGTTCTGGGAATGTGTTTAGAAATTGATGGTACTCAGCTGTTGACACTGTGTGATTTGGGGATACAAAAAAATAACAGGCAAAACCTGATCTTGGTACTTGGGAACTGGGTGGCTGTGGACTTGTATTCTTCAATTAGGAAAAAATAATCATCATTCATTAAGTAGAAATATGCATAATGCCTTCTATTTGGATAACTCTTTCTTTAGAGGCCCTTAGCAGAGGTCACATATGCGTTCTCAGTGCATAACTCATGAATATATAAGATGGAGGGAAAGAGTTTCTCTGTATTTCAGGAAGAATTCAAAATTTTAGTGTCTCATTGACCTAACCAAGCTCAAAGGCAGCTCATATACACATATATTTTTGGATCAATTCAATCTCATCAAACTCTAATTTTGTGGCTGAATTTTAACTTAATTGTCTTAATAGGCATATAGATTTAACTGATGAACAGGTTAGGTAAGAAATTTAAATTTTGTGCTAGTTTTATCCTAACCTTAATTTTAGATTCACAATTCTTAAATAATGGCACCAGTCAGTTGCTTACTTCACTCAAAGACTTAATCTTTGTGTTGTTGTTGTTGTTTTTAACAGGAAAATTAGATTCATAGTATGGAAAATGAAAAATCCTGTGGTCCACTCAAGTCTAAGTTTGTGTGTTTTTAGTTGTTGTCTTGTTGGGGAACTTGATTTTCCAGTGTAGCAACACCACTTTCTGAAGACAGTGCAATAGAAAGCTTATGCATTTTGGTGTCAGCCTTTAAGAAACATCCCCAGCTTGAACTTTGTGGCTACCGAGTGCTTGAATCTTTCCTTACCTGGATTATGTCTTACTCTATCCATGCTATTCCCTCACTTTTGACTTCTCAACCATGGTTGCTTTTATGAATGCATAGTAGTTATTCCAGAGCCTTGTGCCTGGAGAGAAGACCCAGTCTGTTATGCAGCTATGTCTTGGCTCTCTGTCTACCACACTCTTAACCAACTCTCCCATTTTGCCTCCCTCACTTTACTCAGATCTGATGGTAACTTTTATCCCATGACCTGTATAGTGAATGGATAAAGTGAACAGGAATTCAGTAGACAAACTAGCCATTCATTCATTATATATGGGTTCTTATCATATTTGGATTATTTAGTAGTACATAAAGCACAAATAGTCTATATCCTCCTGAATCTGGTAGATTCCAGAGAAAACAGAAATCAAATGAACACAGAGAGAGCGTATGCAATTTTTAAGTATATGTATGGGCAAAGAAGATTCCTCTGGAGGGAATAACACAGGTAAAGGCCCTGAGTGTGATGTAGTCTTGCATGACAGGCCAACACAGGGGTGCTATAGAGTCTGCTTGTCCTGTAGACTGTCCTCCTTTCCATTTCACCTTATTGAAAATCAAGCTAGCCCAGAGTATGGACTAGTATGGACTAGTGAGGAAGTGTTTAAGGCTTCTACCATGACTCTTCTCTTTTTCTTTTTTGAAGCTTCACATAATTTGGGCCAAATCTCCTAAGTGGGTGTATCTTGCCAGTTTTGTATCTCATGCACCAATTCCATCTCTCTACTGCCATTTTATCCAAATTGATTGCCCTTTCTGTTGTGCACACATCTCAACCTAATTTCTAGGCTTTTCTGACACAACCTTGCTTTTCTGGTTTCCTGCCACATGTTTGTGTCTTCCTTTCTGGCTTGTCACCCTCCTGGACTGTCATTCTCTCTCTGTAGGCTGTTCCAAGGTGACATCTTGATAGTGTCAGGAGAATCCTGATAATTTAACTTCCCAGGGATGTTACAAAGACAAATTCTGTATTCTAAATTATATCTCTCTCTGTGGTGAGAACCTGGGCAAGTTACTTAACCTGTCTGAGTCTCAGTTATCCCATCTATAAACAGATAATTGTAGCACCTCAGAAAGTTTTAGATTGCATTATAGGATTGCATTTAGAAAATTCTATTATGTAGTTAGTATATTGCTGGGCATACAATAAACTTTAATTAAATATTAACTAGTTTTCTATTATTAAAAAATTTAAAATAATATAAGGAAAAGGAGAGAAATATAAATTTTTAATCAGATGTAACAACTTAATGTTTATATTTTTTCTAGGAAAATGGGTATTTCCTTTAAAAAACTGCTCATTTTATAAGTCATATTTTGATTCTTGCTTTCTTAGTTCAACTAAGTTTTCTGAAAAAATGATTTTTTACTGTAATATTTATCTTCACCTTACACATTGCTTACTTTACTCTGTTCATTCACAGAAAATAATTTGTGCTATTGTCTCATTATTTTGAAGACTAATTTATATGCTATTGACTTTGATGTACCCTGGAGAGTATTTTGTGATTACCATCAAGATATTGCTCATTAAACATTCCAGCATTAATATTGAACCATTGTTCTTAATTGTATGATCTAAAAGAATAAAGGATTGCATTTGTTTAAAATAACCAATTTAGGGGCTGGGATTGGGCTCAGTGGTAAAGCGCTTGCCTAGTATGTGTGAGGCACTGGGTTTAATCTTCAGCATCACATAAAAATAAATAAACAAAATAAAGGCATTGTGTCCATCTACAACTTAAAAAAATTAAATAATCAATTTAAGCAAATATGGTGATTTGCATTGTAATTAGATACAACTGGGAATCCTGGTTTCTCCGATACGTAAAGAACTTATAAATCATCCCTCTGAACAGACTGAAAATCAAGGACTTCATTGGAGAATCGAGGCCCCAGAACAAGTTGCCACTGTGTATACTGAATTGGCAAGTTGAGTAGAGACTGTGGATTGGCTTACCTGAAGCAGAAGCTCTGGAGCCAAGGACCAGTAGAGACAGCTAAGCATTAGCTTCAAGAAACTGCAGGAGGCTGAGGGTAGAATAGCTTGAGTGTTAAAAACTCCAACTCTTGTGGGTTTTTATCTCCAAGAAACCCACCAGGTTTTCATGGTGAAGATTAAAGGAAGCCAGGCACATGCCTATAATTCCAAAGGCTGGGGAGGCTGAGCAGGAAGCTCTTGAGTTCAAAACCAGCCTCAGAAACTTAGGGAGGCCCTAAGCAACTCAGCAAGACCCTGTCTCTAAATAAAATACAAAAAGGGCTGGGATGTGGCTCAGTTAAGTGCTCCTAGAATCAACCCTGGTACCAAAAGAAAAAAAATGACTAAAGGAAGATTCCCTTATGTTTGGGTAGGGGAATAGGGAAAGTAGTCATTTGGAAATAAGCCCAGAGTGTTCTCCACAACAAAGACCTATCTAGAAATGAAGAAGCTTTAACACTGTCTTGCCTGAATTTGGAAGAAGAAAAATTATTGCCTAATTCCAGCCTCCTATACCCAACTACAGTCCCCTATGGCCTTCCTGTTCCAACTAAAGGGGAAAACGCCCTGAACAGCCATGTGTCAGGGTTATAGACAAAGGATACAAGCTTGCTAAAATCCTGAGACCTAATCATAGACTTCTCCTTCACCCACTTCTTACTTTTTCATTAGTAGGGCTTCTATATAGTAATGGGATTATAGCTGAGTAAACTGTAAAGCTCAAATCTACTTAAGAAGTTTCTAGGAATACTCAAGAGGGGATTCAAAAACAAGAACACTAGTGTAAATTTAGTTTTTGATATCTACAGCTAGAACAAACATTGAACATAGCCTAAATCCTTGCCAGATAAACAAACACCTCACACTTACAGCCTGTTTACCTTACCTGCTGTTACCTGGCACATCATATACAGCTTTCAACCAAACATTACACGTTACGTTAAAAGGCCCACAAATAAATCAAAGAGATAAGCAAGCATTGGAACTAGACTTCAACATGGCAGAACTTTCTGGAGTCATGAGACAATCATCAATATATGATCAATATACAAAAGGAGATGATGGAAAAAGTAGACTCCAGAACAGACAACCAACTAAGAAAGAATCAAAAAGAAATTCTAGAACTGACAAAAAAATGAAGAATGCTTTTGATGGATTCATCAGTATGGGCATGGCTGAGGAAGGAAAAAGTGAGACTGAAGACAATTCAACAGAAACTTCCCCAAAGGAAAAACAAAGAGAAAATATATATATAATGAAAGAAATGAACAGAGTACTCAAGAACTATGGGATGATTCCAGAAGGTGTAATATATGCATATTGGGAACACCAGAGAAGGAGAAAGGACAAGAGAACATAAAGTAACAATGACTGAGAATTTTCTATAACTAAAGAATGTATCCAAAAAGTAGAGAATAAGGAACAGGATTAATACTAAAATATCAATAATCAGACCTATCAGATTCAAACTGCAGAAGACCAAAGAAAGATAAAATCTTCAACAATCTCTGGGCCAGGGAGAGGAGTACCTTATCTGTAGAGATGCAAAGATAAGAATTAAATTTCTCATCAGAAACTAAAGAAGAGCATGGAGTAAAATATTTAAATGTTGAAAGAAAGAACAAACAAATAAATCCACCGAGCTAGAATTTTGTATGCAACGAAGAAATTGTCCCTCAAAAATGAAGAAGAAATGAAATCTTTCTCAGATAAACAAAAAAGTGAGGAAATTTTTCACCAAAACATTTCTCATGGGAAGGATGTGAAGGAAGCAGGATTGAAGAGGATCATTAACAATACAGGGATGCAGTTGGGTGGCAAGAATAACCTAATGTTGTGGCACAGTGGGATAACCATGGTGGACAACAATTAATTTTACGTGTCAAAATTGCTAGTAAAGAAGGTTTTGAGTATTCCTAACACAAAGAAATGATAATTGTTTGAGGTGATGAATATTCTAGTCACTCCGATTTAAACACTACACATTGAATACATGTACTGGAATGTCACACTGTACTCCCTATACATGTACAATTAATTATGTGTCCATTCAAAAAACAAGAAAAAAGAAACCCAAAGTTCTTTTGTGAGGAAGAAAATGATATAGTTTAGAAACCTGGATCTCCATAAAGAACGTAAGAAAATCAGAAAAGGAATAAATAAAAGTTCAATACAATCTTTATACAATCTTTATTTTTCTTAATCCTATCTGAATTATACAATAATATATTCAGTGAATACAGCTTATGGATAAAAGAAAGGGATTGGAGGAATTTGGGGTATAGATAATCCTCAACTTTTGATCTTTTGATGATTTGACTTATACTTTTTCAACTTTATGATGTTGTGAGAATGATACACATTTTTTGATTTTTTGATCTTCTCTCTCTCTCTCTCTCTCTCTCTCTCTCTCTCTCTCTCTCTCTCTTTCTCTCTCTCTCTTTTGTTTTTGGTACTGGAGATTGAACCCAGGGGTACTTAACCACTTAGCCACATTTCCAGCCCATTTTAAAAAATATTTTAGTTAGAAACAGGGTCTTGCTAAGTTGCTTAGAGCTTGCTAAATTGCTGAGGCGAGCTTTGAACTTGCATTGGGATTACAGCCTTGCTCCACAGTACCATGCACATTTTGATCTTCTCTTGAACTAGCTCTATGTAGTTATATACCTCTAGTGATCCTGGGCATGGGAAGTGAACTGTGGCTACCAGGCTACTGAACAGTGATGATAAACACTCAATCCGGTGCAATGTCCTATGTTGCTAAGCTATAATATTCAGTAGGTTAGGTATATTAAATGTATTTTCAACTTAATGATACTTCAACTCATTGTAAGTCAAGGGACATCTGTATTCTATTATAAGGTACCACCTGTGAAGTGTTATTTCAAGTGGACTTAGGTAAGTTGTAAAAGTACAATACAAACTTTGGGGTAACAACACACACACACACACACACACACACACATACAGAAGAAGAAGAAAAAGAAGAGGAGGAGGAGGAGGAACAATGTGGAAAATCCTATCTGTTGCTTGATAGGAAAAAATCCCTTTTAATTCAAATGTGAACTCTTATGAGAATGAGCTCACATGATCATTAGATGCGGGCACACTAAGAACTGACAACGTCTAGAGATATCTAGAGGTGCCTGGCACTTTAAATCATGGTTTGGATGAGGCAGTTTGATATTGTACAAAGGAAATACAAAACTGTTTTTTACAAACTGGTGGGTATCCAGGTATCTTGTGTGGAAAGGCTGTTGAGAATTGGGAAATATTCAAGTCCAATCTCATGAAACTAAGTTTAGTTGAACACAGGTATGTAGTTCTGTATCTCAAAACAGTCGGAAGATGTTAAGGATTCTTATTTTGTAATTTTAAATTTCATGTGTTAAGCTGCTTATTTTTTTTAAAGAGAGAGAGATAGAAGAGAGAGAATTTTTTAATATTTATTTTTCAGGTTTTGGTGGACACAACATCTTTATTTTATTTTTATGTGGTGCTGAGAATTGAACCCAGCACCCTGCGCATGTCAGGGAGCGCGTTACCTCTTGAGCCACATCCCCAGCCCTTGCTTATGTTTTTTTATTAGCTAAATAAAACCTCATTTTATAAAATGCTGAAATGACAGAATTAAGCCCCTGTTTTTAATGTTCAATAATTTAAGTTACAAATTGATGATAGAAGAAACTATAGCTAGATCCAGGGACCTAAGGGATAATTCAAAGTCCTGTGTGCATAATATTCTCTAAAAGCAACGAATGGAAACAGCGTGTGTGGGATGCATTCAACTTTGTTAAAATGAATACTATTCCTTGTCATAAGTGTATGTAACACTGGAACGTAAAAGAAGGGAAAGCTTTGCCCAGGTTCTTCAGTGACAAAAAGGATCAATCACATAATCCCCAGTATTCACACCAGGATCCTAAAAGCTTGCTTTCTGGTAAGGTAATCTCCACAGTTTTTAAGGCACCCTTTTATGCACATGTGGGTACAAGACATAATCCAACTCATGACATCAGACCGTTTATTGAAAAAACTTTAAATTCCAAATTTCAGAGGTATGTTCTAGACCTCAGTGACAACATTCTCTTCTAGAGGCAAAGGGGTGTCCAGGGTCAACTGAAGTGGTTAATTTCCTGCTTTCTCTTTACATCTGAATTCTTAAAAATGGAAAATAGATACAAGCTGTCAGTGGTGGGCAGCTAGTGGTGGCCTTCCTCGGCGTAGCCGGTCCTGATTCGGTGGGGAGGAGAGGGCACCATGCTCACCAGCACCTCTGGGGTTTCCCTTCTCAGTCCTCCCTGGAGATCACAATACCCTGAGAAACTCAGAGTGGTGCAGAAGCCTACTGTAAACTTATGGTGTTTTTTCCTCCAAGACCCAAGCAGCCTCCAGCACTTTGTCATGTTCCTTTTACAATGCCTTCTTGCTGTCCTGTTTCTTCTCTTATTTATATCCCCTGTCAAAACTCAGATATGCCAATCAGTGGCTCGCCAACTCTCTCTGTCAGTCAGCTTTTGCCTTCTTTAGTGTGGATGAAATCTAATTTGTGTGAATGCAGATCTTGTAGAACATGTATTTTTGGACTCCCCTATTCCTTTAATAAACCAGGTCCTGGAAAACATCAATTATCTGTATATACTCAGTTCTCTATTTGCAGCCTAAACCAGGATGAACCAATATACTGTATCATAATTATTTTCAAGAAAATGATATGTATGCACCTTCATGGAATATTTCCATCCTGTCAATTTCATCTTCTGATGAAGTTTTGCATTTATTTTTCCTGAACTGTTATCCACAGATTTAATTACAAGTGAATCCTGTATCATTTTCTTTGACCTTGCTTATGGTAGTCATGTTTGCTGCCTGCAGTAATAAAATCACAGGGGAACTTTTCCCTGCTTTGAATGGCAGCAGTATTAGGAAGGGAACCTACATGCTTCTTACATCTCAGGAAAATGGAAGAAGGACATTTTCTCAAACCAAACTTTAGTATCAACATCGGTACAGTATGCATTAGAAAACCAAATTTTAAGTATTTTAGTAAATTTGTTTTCTTCCTCATATAATGTTAAGGACTATATCATGCACACAGGCACCTGAACTCTTTCTTCCTAGCTGCTTTTGATGGTGGTGTTGATAATCTCTACCTTACAAAGTACTAGAGAAGTAGCACCAAAGAAACTACTTTTTTGGCTTAACCTTTCTGGTCATATAGGAGAAATTGTAAAAGAATGATAATATAGTGTATGAAGCCTGCATATTTCTGTTACTAAGAAAATGTATGACCTTGCATAAGATATTGAAATGTTTTGAGCCACGTGTTTTTTATCTGTCAGAGATTCGAGATTCCCAAGAATTCCAGTTGTTTATGACATTCATTTGAAAGGGTTAAATTTGCTCTTCAGATCATTACAGAAGATGTCTTTTTCTGCAGAAGAAACTTCAAAATGGACTCACTCCTCTTTTTTAAAAAATTTTTTAGTTGTAGATAGACACAATACCTTTATTTATTTTGTATGTGGTGCTTAGGATCAAACTCAGAGCCTCACATGTGCCAGGCAAGCCCTCTACTACTGAGCCTGAGCCCCAGCCCCAGCCCAACTCATCTATCTTTAAATAAAAATACTTGTCTAAATATAGATAACTGTCCAAATTTGGGGAAGGACTTTCCCTTGAGTCATCCATTTTTTCAATCTCATTGATTGAATTTAGTTATTTCTTAGTACTGCTCCATTCTTTAAATCTCATTGATTAGATTTAGTTATTTCTTAGTAGGTATGATGTCTAAATGAAACTTAAGTTTTTCCACCTGGCTTTCATCTCTGTTTGAAGTGGAGTTTAGTGTCCACAGTCTGCAGCTGAGTCTCCACAGGGGTTTTTCTGATTCTGTTTTTTTTTTTTCTGGGCATCAGAAGGCAGGGTTGTTAGTTTAAAGTTAAATCTCTTTTCTTTCCCTTGTGCTTAAACTCATTAGGCAAACACCTCCCACGGCAGAATTATATTATAAGCAAAAGAATTCACCTCTCCCTAAACAGAGTAAGAGGGAAACATTCACAAGGGCAATAGTTTCAAATCTTTTTTTCTCACATACTCACTAAAAGAATTGTGAAAACTTAGGTAGCTTCCTCCTCCAGAAATTTTACGTAGATAACTCTATTTTTTAACGTAAGTTTAAATAGTCGAAAAGATTTGTAGTTTCTGGTGCACTGTAAATGCTGTATTGCTCTCTTAAATGTTTCAGTGGAATCTAAATGTCTTAGAGATCTGATGCCCCCATCACCTATTTGAAATATATACAAGAAGTTTTCTTTAGCATTACTCTTATATCACTCCTTCTTTTCTTGGGTTTTATTTCCATTCCTCTTCATTTAGATAATTTTATCCCAGTGTAATGTATTTTCTGCTTTTATCATTCACTGTGTCACAGAAAAGTGGGAGCTGAAACTTCAAACCTTGGTTTTTGTGTTTTGATGAAAGAAAATTTAGTCAGACACCAAAAGTCATGCAAGAGAACTTTATTATAAGTGACAATAGGGTGGAAGTAAAGTGAGGTGCATGTAAAGAACACTCTCAAGAGAGGGGATCATCTCTGAGCAGAGAGCAGTGAAAACCATGCTGTTTCTAAATGTATTACTGTTTGGCATTTGCCTTGAGAGCTGGGATCCACCTTCTGAATTCTCCGCCAGTCAGAATTAAGATGGGTGGGGAGATGGAATGGGGTTTGACCCTAGTTCATCCTCTCTGGAACTGCCATGGGGGCCAACCTATTCAGGAGTTCATCTACGAGTTGATCTTTTAATTGGAGGTCATAACTGGTCGGAAATTATCTTACCCTGCATCCCTAAAGGAATCTACCTTTCTTCTCAAACAACTGGAGATACCTATAGCCATAATTTTGAACTTCACACCAATATCAATGGACCCTTGTCAGAGCTAGTCCCATTAATCCTTTTCTTTTGACATATTTCCCCAATTAGCTTCTTTTGCTTCTGTTTGTTTTCTTCAAATTAAGTGCTACCATTTGCTTTCTCCTCCAAATTTGAAAGTAGTATGAAGATGACTCTGAAGTAATTTAGAGAATGCTTGTGACCTTGCCATTCATTTCACTGCTCATTGCTAGCTACTACCTAATAACTGTACCTTGTGTCTCTGCAACAAAAACATTTATATAAATTGAGGTTAAGCTATCTAAAAAATTTCCTCTTACTGTGATGCTTTTTCTAAATGATTCAACCCCCCCCCCAAAAAAACAAGACAAAGCAACAACAAAAACCTCCTCTCTTCTTATTTGAGATATGTGACATTAAATTTTTTTTTTTACAAAATTAATAGAAGAGCTAAAAATGTTTGACAACTGGCTTTGAAACATTAGAATTAATATATTTTAAAGGATATTTATCTTCTAATAAAAAGAATGTGAATTTTTGTCCAGTTTTAAAATACATACATAAATAAAGTAAGTATATAGGATTGGAGTTTTGTTATAGCAATGTCATTGAATTTTTATATTCCCTCCAAATTATGCATCCAACTCACAGTTATATGTCATCATTAAAATGTCAGCTGAGTCCTTGATTAGGTTTTCTTTTAATTTTGTTGAAATTGAGGAATGGAAATCTACCTGATTTCCAAGTGGATTCTTTATCCAGCCATTAGAGCCTCCTCTTTCTCAATTTCTGGAACAACTATCAAAATACTTTGTCAAGACTTACCAAGTGATAATTCATTATATCTGCTATTCTTTATTTATAGGCACCTTGTTGAATTGATATACTTATAAAGGGATGGATAAAAGAAATATTATTAACTTGAAAATACCTTTTTCAATTGAGTACATTTTTGCTTTTCTTTTTTTGGTGCAGGGGATTGAACTCAGGGCCTTGTGCATGCTAAGCACATGTTCTACCACTAAGCTACACCATCAGTCTTAATTCAATACTTTTAATAAAATACTTTTATTATTTCTCACACATATGTGCATATGTTACAACCTTGGAGTTTTAGATTTAACTCATTTAACTTATAGAAAGTATCTATCTTATAACCAATGTGCAAACCCAGTTTTCTCTGTCAAATCAAATTGTGCTTTTTTCCCCTCCTTTAAAAATAATTACATTGTGTGTGTTTCTCTCCTACCCCTGCAACTTTCTCATTTTGGTACTGAAGAATCTTTCATTTAAATATCCTTTTTAGTATACCTCCCAGGACAACAACCTTCCTTCTAAGTTCTAATAGTAAAATATATAGGCATTTAAAACATGGAGTTTTGCCATGATTAGTGCTTGGATGATATGAAGCTCTGAGACCTGTGATCTTAATGCTTTCTTTGCTTTTAATTTATTTACAGTTAAAGATCATTGATGATTTATTGGCACGTTCTTCTGTTAGGATGGTTGAAGTTCATACAGTAGATAAAAACCAAGGAAGAGACAAAAGATGCATCCTACTAGAACTGTAAGTTGGTCGTATTTGCTACTGATCCAACTGGAAAATCAATTAGTCTCCTCCTTTCTATCTCTTTCTTTTCATTCTTCTGAGGATTGAGCCCAGGGTCTTGTGCCTACAACTTGTGTAGGTAAATGTTCCACCACTGAACTACACCCTTGGACCTCTTAGTAAGAGTCTAATTGTGAACAGATAACACCTCAGCAACCCAGCGCCACCCTTTAGCCATTTTCAACCACTCTCTACAAATCCTAGGGAAGTAAGTTTATCTCAGTAAACTCCAGATGCAGTGATTATCAAAGCTGTTCATTTTATTTTAAAGCAGCAAACCTTTTTGTTTTCCTTTTAAATGAGCATTTGAAAAGATTCAGGCATAACTGCTTTGTTGTAATTATAGAAGTGGGTGTGATGGTTAATCTTTGTTGTCCATTTTAACTAGATTGAGAGACACCTAGAAAATTGATAAAGCAATATCTGGATGTGTCTGTGAAGATGTTTCCAGAGATGATTGGCATGAGGTCAGCAAAATGAATGGAAAAGGCCCACCCTGCCTATAGGCAACACTGTTTAATATGCCAGTGGCCCAGATAGATCAAAAGGCAGAATGGGTGGCTCACCCATGCTTTTGGACTGGGTGCATTTTTGCTTCTGCCATTACCTATGGACATCAGAGTCCACTTTCTTTAGTCTTTGAATGTAGACTTGACTCAGCTATCCAGGGGGTTTCTAGGCCTTGAACCTCAGGCTGGAGCTGCATCATTTGTCCCTTTAGTTCTGAAGCTTCAAGCTTGTCTCCTTGAGCTGAAATAATTCTACAGATTTCTCTGGCTCTCCAGTCTGCAGACAGCGATAGTTATACTATTTAGCCTCTGATCATGTAAGTGAATTTAATAAATCCCTCCTATAATCATATATATTCTATTGACTCTGTTCTTCTGGAGAATCCTGACTAATACAGTGTGTCTAAAGTCCTGCTCACTTATCTATCCTTGAATTCTGGGAAACTAGGTTTAAAAAGCACTGTCTCAAGGAGCTTTACTTGCTTCTGATTCCTTTGTTATAGATCACCAAGTGGTGGTTCTTACACTTGGGTTTCAATCAGAAATAACTGTGAGCTTTAAAAAATGTTGGTGGATGCCTGAGTCTATTCCTGAGAGCTTTTGTGTTTAAGTCTCTGGAGTTTCCTGGCTATGTGATTGTAATGTGCAACCAAAGTTGAGAAGAGCCATACCAGAAGGATCTCTCTCTCTCTCTCTCTCTCTCTCTCTCTCTCTCTCTCTCTCTCTCTCTCTCTCTCTCTCTCTCTCTGTCTCTCTCTCTCTCTTTCCTCCTAATGCAAATTCAATTATGTCACACTCATATCTTACATCCTTAAACTTCTCAGGCATTCTCAAAATGTGGTACCCAGACCAGCAACTTCAGTATTACCTGGGAACCTGTTGGAAATGCTAATTATCATGAATAGTGCTGCAGTGAACACAGGAGCGCAGATTTCATTTTGACATTTTGATTTTAATTTTCTTTGGATATACACCTGAAGTGGGATTGCTGGATCATATGGTAATCTATTTTTATGTTTTTTGATGAAATTTTATACTCTTTTCCATAGTTGCTATAATAATTTATTTTTAAAAATTTTTTTTAAAGAGAGAGAGAGAGAGAGAGAGAGAGAGAGAGAATATTTTTTAATATTTATTTTTTAGTTTTCGGCAGACACAACATCTTTGTTTGTATGTGGTGCTGAGGATGGAATCCCCGGCCGCACCCATGCCAGGCGAGCGTGCCACCACTTGAGCCACATCCCCAGCCCTGCTGTACTAATTTATATGCTCACCAACTTCTTTGTATCCTCACCAACATTATTTATGTTTTTTTTTAAATTAAAGCCGTTCTTACAAATATGGTTACATTGTGCTTTCCATTTGCATTGCTGTGATAATTAGGAATGTTGGGCATTATTTTCACATACCTGTGGACCTTTCACAGTCTTCTGGGAAATGTCTATTCAATTCCTTTGTCTGTTTTAAAATCAGTTTGTTTCTGGTTATTAAGTTATTTGAATTCCTTTTACATTTTGGATATTAATCCCGTATTGACTATAGGAGTTGCATTTTTCCCCCATTTTCTTGGCTGTCTCTTCACTCTGTTGCTTGGATTGTGCAAAGGCTTTGTAGTATGATGCAATCCCATTTGTTTATTTTTGCCTTTATTTTCTGTGCTTTTGAGGTCATATCCAAGAAATCTTTGTCCTGACCAATGTTGTAAAATTTCCCCCTATACTTTCTTCTAGGAGTTTTACAATTTTGGCTCTTATGTTTAAATCTTTTTAATCCATTTTGAGTTGATTTTATTTTTTATTCTTGCATATGGGGAGAGACGGGGGTCTATTCTCAATATATTTCATGTGAACACCCAGTTTTCTCAGCACCATTTGTTGAAAAATAACCCTTATTGGGTTATCTTGATGCTGTTATTGCATATCAGCTGACTGTAAATGTGTGGATTTATTTCTGGGCCCTCTATTCTGTTTCACTGACCCACGTTTCTTTTTGTGCCAGTACCATGCTGTCTTGATTACTTAAATTTTGTCATAGATTTCATAGTCACATAGTGTGATGCCTCTAGCTTTGTTCTTTTTGTTTAAAATTGCTTTGGCTATTCAGGTTCTTTATGGTTTTATATAAATTTTAGGATTTTTTTCTATTTCTGTGAAAAATATCATTGGCATTTTGATAGGAATTACATCAAACCAATGGGTCACCCTGAGTAGTATTCATGATAGTCATGAGATGGAATCAAACTAAGTGTTTATTCACTAACAGGTGAATGGGTAGAGAAAGAGGATACTGTGCATATACACAATGGAATACTATTCATTCTTTAAAAAAGAAGGACATTATCAACACAAATGAACCTGAAAGCCATGATGCTTAATGAAACATTTCCCACAGAAAAATGCTTCATGATCTTGGTTATATGTGAAATCTTAAAAAAAAAAATCAAACTCATAGAGGCAGAAAATAGAATGGTGATTACTGGAGGTTAGGAGTAGAGGTGGGGAGGTGAGAATGTGGAGATGTTGGTTAAAGGGCACAAAGTTTCAGTTAGAAAGGAATAGGTTCTAGAGGTCTATTGTATAGCATATTGATTATAATTAATAATAATATATAGTATATTGCAAATTGCTAAGAGAATAAATTTTTTAAAAAAAGTTCTCATTACAAAAATAAGTATGTAGTTGATGAGTATGTTAATTAGTTTGATTTAATAATTTCACAACACATGTCAAACAATTGTATACCATAAATGTACAAAATTATTTATTTATCAATATAAAAATTTTAAAAGGATATACAAATTATTATGATAAACTTCAGATCTATTAAATCAGAATCTCTGGTTGTAGAATGCAGAAATTTGTGTTTTAACAAGTCCTCCATGTGATTCTAATACTTACTTATGCCCTGAGAACCAAATACCCTCAGGATAAAACCTAAATAAGGGAGGTGGGTATACAGGAATCTCCCTGTCTATAGTTGCCTACCTCCTGTGTGAATGAACTCTTTTTTTTTTTAGTCATACCAATAGAGTATCCATTCTCCAGTATCCCTTTTGTGGTAATAGTATTTTATGTTTGTTTATAAAAACATATAAAAATCTAATTTTTTCATGTAATCATAGTTTAATAAATCTACTCTTTTGTTGTTTTTAAACTTTTCTTAAGTTAAGGAATCTTTGGAAAACTTAATTTAAGTGCAGAAGCCAGCTTAAGATCTGAGCTGGGATCAGAAGTGCATTTTAAAATGCCATAGTTAGTTTCTTATTGTGGGCAAAACTGCTACTCTGAGGACCATGGCTGGACACAGGGGAAAGTGGAGCAAATGGAGCACATCTTTCCTGATGACCCTGTGGGCAAGTCTGGGGGTTTGTTTAAGGAAGGACATCTATGTGTCTGTCTGCCCCATCTTCTTCCTACATGGGTAAAGAACTAAGCCTAAAAGACATATTCTTCAGCATTGTAAAAAATTGTGAAAACACTTGGTTACTCAAGCATATTGTCTAAATTTTGTTTGCATTTTTTAAAAGCAACTGGGGAGAACATATGTGATAAATAACATAAATTTCAAGTAAGGCAGGCCTAGTTAAAAAACCTAAAAAAAAAAAAGCAAGTTCTTTTTGTTTGTGTCAGAATCAGCTTAAGTGATTACAATTGATTCTTAAAGTAAAAATTGTTTTGTTTTAGAAAGAGATTAGTGAGTGTGAGATAAATATTAAAGCTTATTACTTTAATTATTTTCCCTCATATCCCTTATTCTTTTATACTTTCTTCACTGAATTACCTTGTCAACCTGGTCAAAATCAATTGCTCACGTGTACATGGGTCTATTTCTGAACTCTGTTACATTGGTCTATATGTCAAATCTTTCTTGATATCGGAGTGTCTTGATTAATGTAGCTTTTTCATAATTCAAAGAGTAAAAGGCCTGTGACTTCGTTCTTTTCTAAAAAAATTATTTTGGTGATTCTAATTTCTTTACATTTTCATACACATTTTACAACCCCCTTGTCAGCATTTAAAAAATCAGCGTCCTAGGATTTTGATTGGGATGTTGAATGTGTAGATTGATTTGTGAGAAACTGACATCTTAACTACATCAAATCTTTCAATTTATGAATATTTATCTCTCTCCTTTTATTTAGACCTTTTCAATTTTCTTACACAAGTCTTTGGTTTTCAGATATGGATATTGCACACATTTTGTTAAATTTATTCCCAAGTATTTCTTGCATTCTGATGTTATGGGTTTTGTAAATAGTATTCTAAAATCTTCCAGTTTTAGTCAATTTTTGCTAATATATAGAAATACTATTGTTTTCATAGATGATCTAAACACATAATCAATTTAGAAAGGCCTTGCTAAATCTGTGTCCTTGCTAAACTCATGTAATGGATTTAGAAAAAAAAAACCACTTTTTTTAAACACTTACTAGAGCTTTCTATGTTGACAGTGTAGAAAGTTTTACTTCTTTCTTTTTTGTACATATACATTTATATTTATTTTTCTTGCCTTATTGCACTGACAAGAACCTCTAATATTAGATATTAAGTAGAAGTGATGAAAGCGAAGGTAATTGTCTTTTTCCTGTTCTTAGCAGAATACTTAGTATTTTACCATTAATTATATTAGCTATTACCTATATATTTTTGAAGTCAGCATGGAATTATGGTAGTTCCTTTCTATTCCTAATTTACTGAGAGATAGTTACCAATAATGGGTATTCAATTTTGTCAAATGCTTTTTCTAAATCTATTGAGATGATCACATGTTTTGCATTATATGTATTTTTTATTGTTGGTGTAGAGAATCTAGTATCTTTCCTTTGGTATAATAAATCACCTTATAATATTAAGGGAAACTTAAAAAACTAAACCATCATTGATGACTTAACAGACCTTTGATTTAGAGTATTTCCTCTGTTGTACTTCATGGCTTTGAAATGTTTTGATAAATAATAGGGTAATCCTTGATTTTTTTCCTTTTCTGTGATAATGCTCTCCATTAGGAACCAATGAAATTGGATTATCTAAATTTAGTACCAGCATTCTTCTAGGCAAGATAATGAAATGTCATCTTTTGGGGAGAAAACAAAAGGGAAATTAATATTGATTAAGAAATCACCATTCTTCTTTGGATTCTTTGCATGCAGTTTATCATTTAAACTTGTTCTTAAAACATAACTGCTAGCTAGGAGTCATCTTCATTTTTCAAATGAGGAGAGAAACCCATTTTAAATTACATACTCATATAATGAATCAAATACATGCATTTTTCTTTTGAAATAATAAAACATTGTAGAATATTTGGGAATATGAATGAGTAAATTTCTAATTATCCCAGCAACATTATGGAATAACTATTTTGGGGAAGAGATATTGATTTGTCTGTCTAAGCATCCATACAATCAACTGTTGTTTCATTAAGGATTTATATATACAATCTTTAATTCTTGTTATCTATTTGGAAATATAGGAAAGAAGTATAGGTAAAACACTTGACTTGGTACAATATACACTAGTAAATGGTAGCTATCATCATTGTCACTGCAATTTAATGTTTTGACCATAAACATTTTCCCCAAGGATACAGACACTGTTCTCTACATCTTCTGTAGTTCGCAATAGTAGTCATCACTATTTACAATCTCCTTGTCAGCATTCTTAAAGTTAGAGGTAAGATTTTTAAGAAAGATTTGTTGATTCAATGGCTGGCTGATGAAACACCGCAGGCCCTTAGTTTGACACAGCAGGAATACAACCTGTTCTGGCTGAGCATGGAGGAAGAGGAACAAAAAAGTCTGAAATATTTTGGTGATGGCAACAAACAGAATTTTGGACCACATGGCATTGCCTCTTATTTGGAATATCCAATGCAGGAAAAAGGAAAGAACAAAGGAAATGCTCAGTTGTAGGAGCAGAGCTGTGTGTAGTACAAGGCTTAATGCAAAATACTGGTCACCTGGTATGTTTTGAATGTTTAATTAGCTATAAGGTTCTCTATTTTTTTTAAATCACTTATAGATTAAAAAGAAAAGGTGTTTGTAAAAAAAATCATTAATATCTAGAATGTTGTATTCTTCCTTTACCATTCCCAATATATTGATTTATTTATTAACATTTTGCAAATACATTCAAAATATATTCAGTTATTCCATGATTTCAGTGGCTCTATAAAATTCCCATTAGTATTTGTGATAAAGTACACAATAAAAATGAGAAAATAAATAACCTAAACAACTAGTTTCAGGATCTAAGTAATAGAAGACCCTCAGTTTCTATGGGTTCTGCACCTGAGGATTCAACCTGTTAGACTGAAAATGTTCAGGGGTCTGGTGTTGTAATTCCATGTTAGAGTACTTGCCTCACAGAGGAAGACTCTAGGTTCAACTACTACCACTGCAAAAACAAACAAACAAACAAACAAATAAATAAAATATAAAAAAGGAGAGAACATTTGAGGAAAAAAAATCACATCTATACTGAACATCTACAGATAATTTTTTCTTGTCATTGTTTCCTAAACAATACAGTCTGACTGTTATGGGCCAGGTTATATAGGCAAGGACCAAACAGACCCATTTTTTAAAAAAAAATATTTTTTAATTGTAGATGGACACAATACTTTCATTTAATTAATTTTTTTATTTTGATATGGTGCTGAGGATCAAACCCAAACCCTTATACTTGCAAGGCAAGGGCTCTGCCACTGAACCACAATCCCAGCCCCCAAACAGATTCCATTTTGTCCTGAGACTCCACATTATATTCTGCACCCATCAACACTTGCTTAGCATAGCTTGTTTGGCAACAGAAAATGGCAATTATTATACAATGTAAAAGTATTCTCTCTAGGGTTCCCATTTTTCTTGGACAATGTACTTTGTCAGAGATTGCTAGATGTTAATAACTATTCTTTAATTGTGGTCAACTAAGGACGTTGTAGCCCACTCCCTTTTCTGCTTATGATTTTAGATCTCATGACATTTGCTTATGGTTTTGAATCACAGCAACAGCTGCTTATGGTTTAATATGGTTTTGGACTATAAAAGGTGTACTCAAACCCTGGGAAAAGGTTGAAGGGTGTAATTTGCAGCCTACCCTTTGGCCCATCAGCTGGGGGATCCAGCCCACCAACTGGTGAATAAAGTGTCTATCTCTTGCTTTAAGATTGACTCAGCAGTTTATTGCAATCTCACCTTAACATGACAACTTTTACATAGAATTTACTTTGTATCAGGTATTGTAATTAATCCAGACATGATTTAAAGTATACAGGATATGCATAGGTAACATGGAAATACTATGTCATTTATGAAATAAATGAGCATCCTGGGTGGGGATGGGTTGGGGAGTATTTCCTGGAACCAACACACCCACAAACTCTTCCCTAACATTTTAATCCTGGTGACATTATGTCTGATGATAAATATGGCTATAATGACAAGCATGATGCATTGCACTGGAGGGAAAATGAGTTTATTTGGGGACCCGGAAGGCTGTGGAATGCATGTGGTCTGTTTCTTTGTAATCCAAATATATGGCTTTTTCTCTGCAGCCCTTTGTATCAGCTGATGAAGACATTTATTCTTCCTATTTTCTCAATTACTGTCCTTGTCCAGGGTCACTACCCCATTTTGCAGTCTCTCTAGCATTTTCTTAGCTCTGGATTGATCCTTTAAAAATATTTAAGTTAGTTTTAGTATTATTTTATTATATTTTTTTGGCTATTTTATGGTCCCTCTAAGTTTCTAAGCATATGAGATAATAAATGCTACTATGATTAAATACAAGTCTGTGCTGGGTTTGATATTTAATGTTTATATTTATCTTAAGTGACTTTCAATTGGTCCTTTTTAGATATACATAAAGATGAAATTCACTGTGGTATTTTCATACATGTAAAAAAAAGGCAATAAATAGAAGGAAGACCAGTGGAACAGAGGAGGAAGGGGCACTGGGAGACAGGAGGGAAAGGGAAAAGGAAGGACTGGACACTGAAATGGAGTAAATTATATTTCATGCATGCATGATTATGTCAAAATGAACTTCACTAGTACGTGGAACTTTCATGCACTAATAAAAACCTTTAAAAAAACCTTTCAAGTTAACTTAGTTTCATTTCATAGATGATGCAACTGAGGCTGAGAGATTTTTAAAAATAATCTGCTTAAACTAAGTGGTAGATGAAAGAGTTGAAGCCAGCTTCAAAGTTTCTCTAGTTTGACTACATTCATTTTAATATATCTCCCATGAGATCTCTTGGGGTCTTCCTGTTCTTCTGTTTAAAGTTTGACCAAATGATTGCCAAGATATTTTTGTTCCTTGTGAACCTATAAATTTTATAAATTCTAAGATTAATTAATCAAGATTCTGCAGGGAAATATAATTTTGGCATTTATCCTTCTGATTTAAATATACTGGACCAGGTGGGTACCCTTTGAAAGAAAAAAGGCTTTCCTCACATGTGAATCCATCATACATGTACATATGAATATGGATATATATGATATCTTCCTTAGTGTCGAATATTTAAAACATAACCAAGATTTTGGCAATAGCTTTCTTTGAAAACAACAACAAAAATTGTTTTGATTACTCTTTGATAATTGACATAACAAAGATTAAGTACCTTTCCCAAGTGCTAGAACAAATAGATAGGCTGTCATTAATTTCATTAATTTCTATTAATCATTTCTATAAATTGATGGTCTTTCCCAAGGAGCAACATTTAAATATATTAATGTAAAAGATTTATTTCAAAAAGTCACTCTTATGTAAATCTTAATTTCTCTAGAATTTAAAGTAAATCTAATTATGAGCTGTTGAATTCACTTTGGTGGAGGAAGGCAATGTACCCTGCTATTGAAAGACTTTATCTTTAATTTTGAGAAGTAAGTTGGTGAACAAAGCCCAATTTAGTTTAGAATAACTTCTGTAGTCAATGAAAAAATAAAATATAAATCCTGTTTCTGAGAAAAGCATATTCAGAGACGACTCAGATGAATGCTGGGCCTTGATAGAAAGGCTCTTTCAGGGTTTTAATTGAAATGCGACTTCAATAAGGGGTTGACAGAAATCACCTTTGAGTTCTAGATAAATCCAATGTCATGGAAAGCTGTTTAAACAGATTTCCAGAAAAGAGATAAAAACTTCCCCCTATCCTGTTTATTCCAAAATAGGATAGTTCCAGTGCAACTTCATTTATCTGACAATTGAATTTTTAATGGATATTTGGGTTTTATTGGTAGTAAAGTGGGATTATTTCCATTTTCTCAGATTTTTAAAGCCTATTTTCTCCTATAGCTATATAAATGCAAAATAATAAGACAATAATATCAATAGCTGGTATAAGGGATTTTATTTTAGTTATTAAAGTAAAACACTCACTTCTAAGGTTGTTTGTTTCTCAGTGAACTAAAAGATAGATCTTTCTGAGCAAGATCTTAATGTTTGCAATCATTTCACCCTTGCCATACGCCTTGGGGCAGATGCTGCACAGCATGATATGTACATTGAGAAGGAAGAATAATGGGTTTCCTTCTTACTTTATTGCCGGAATAAAGCTTCTTCTACTTGGTGTGAATCAGCAATATGTGCCTGGTGTTTTGTCATCTCCTCCCTTCAATGTGATTTGAACCTTTGCTTCTACTTCATCTGTAGCTACAAGAAAGGTAATTCTGATTCAGTGGAAGGTTTACATTACCTATAGAAGCATAGTAAGAGGATCTTCTTTGGGGAAGAGAGGACCAAAGATCTTGGAACTTACAAATTTTGTTCCCCATCCATGCCCAAGAAAACTCTGAGATGCATAATGGAGAGTTTACTAGTTATAATCTTTGGAAGGGAAGAGAAGTTTAGAAAAAGGAAAAGAATAGTGTGACTAGAGGAAGAAGCTGGGTTTCAGAGCAATGATAAGAAGATACTCAGCTTATCTCATGGGAAGTTTTGAAACTGGGATGCTATTTCACAAAGCAAGTAAAGAAGCTTGTTATGATTTGGATGTGAAGTGTTGGCCAAAAGCTCATCTGTGAGATAATGAAAGAAGGTTTAGAGGAGAAATTATTGGATTATGAGAGCCTTAACCCATTCAGTGAATTAATCTCCTATAGGGACTAATTGAGTGGTAACTGAAGGCAGATAGGGTGTGACTGGAGGAGGTGGGTCATTGTGGGAATGCCTTTGAGGTATCTGTTTTGTAAATGGCAAGTGGAGTCTCCCTCTCTCTGCTTCTTGTTCATCCTGTGAGTCACTTCCCTTCACCTCACTCTTCAGTCATGATGTTCAGTCTCACCTCCAGTCCTGAAAAATGGAGGCGGCTAACAATGAACTGAGGCCTCTGAAACTATAGCCCCAAATACACTTGTCTTCCTCTAAAATTGTTCTTGTCAGAGCTTTAAGTCACAGCAGCAAAAAAGATAACTAGAACAGTTCCACCTTTTGGTCCTCTTTTCACCAGTTCCTGGATGCAGACTGCCCAAGAAGGAGCTATAGGGGCGAAGATCTATCTTTGGCTGAAGCAATTTTTGGAGAGTTGACAGTTGGGGGCTGTTAGCCACAGAACCCCTGTGAGCTTTACATCCTTCAGTTCCATAGCTTTGAAGATGTGGAGAGTTCACTAGACCATTCACTTGCCCAGGTATTATTGATGTGTCTCCAGAGCTATTAGTTTTGGATTGAGATTCAAGATGGGAGCAGTGGGTGAAAAGGATGTATTTTTTCACAGGCAAACCTACAAAAACAAAACAAAACAAACAAACAAACAAAAAACCCTGAAGGTGCTTATATAAATAAATTACTTTTGATTTCTTCTATTTTGAGATCAAATGATTGAACCACTTTTCCATGTTTGCTACATCTGATTGCCTATTGTTCTTTTTATGACTTGAATTTTTTAACCTAGCTTTATCTGTATAAAAAATTTAAGGAAATTTGGAGACTGGCTCAGGGCCTTCTTCCATCCCCAGGGATTTTCTAAGGCCTTTTGAACACAACTTGGAAGCTCCTGGAACAGTTTCTCACAAATCCATCATTAAAACCTGCAGCATAGATATCCAGGGATTAATTATCCCATGCCCCCTCCCTTCCCCTCCAACCTCTCTGCCCTATCCAGAGTTCGTCTATTCCTCCCATGCTCCTGCTTCCTATCCCACTATGAATCAGCCTCCTTATATCAAAGAAAACATTTGGCATTTGGTTTTTGGGGATTGGCTAACTTCACTTAGCATTATCTTATCTAACTCCATTCATTTACCTGCAAATGCACAGCCACAACAATGTTTATAGCAGCACAATTCACAATAGCTAAACTATGGAACCAACCTAGATGTCCTTCAATAGATGAATGGATAAAAAATGTGATATATATATATATATATATATATATATATATATATAGTGTGTGTGTGTGTGTGTGTGTGTGGAATATTACTCAGCAATGGAATATTACTCAGCAATAAAAGAGAATAAAATCATGGCATTTGCAGGTAAATGGACTATTAATCTTTAATGAAAATGTTTTATTCTACCCTTTCCAAGGGCCTAGAAAATTTTACAGATATCATGAACCTCAGTAAATTCCATTTAAATGAGTGAATATATAAGTAAATAGCTTTAATTTGGTCATTTTGAAGGCTTGCTATCAGTTTTAATTATTCAAGTATTTCTGGGCATGAACTGTAATATTTAAAGAAAACAAATAGCAAAAACAATTCTTTCACCTTTCCTTAAAAATTTCCTACTTAGAGTTTTTTTTTCAAAATTTGCAACTGTAAACAAGTGATATGTCTCATCAAGAGTGTAATAGTTGTAAACTCACTTGTTTCTGGGTAAATATGTGATATTGTGGAATTCCACTTAGCTGATTTTATATGTCACGGTCTCCAGAGGATGGAAATTAGGGCCTGGTGTTCTTACCCTCCTTTTCCCGGGATTACTAGATTTATCTTTTTTGATGAAACATTTTACTTATTCTATTGATACACAAAGTTAATTCTAATGATGCTGATAATTATTTCAGGGAATTGAGATATATGCAGGGTGAGAGAGAGAAATCTAGTTTCATCCTTTAGTATAAGTGTATCCAGTTGTCCCATCATCATTTGTTAAAGATTCTGTCTTTTCTCCAACATGTGCTTTTAATGACTTTGTCAGGGATCAGGTGACTGTACTTATGTGGTCTTATTTCTGGCTTGAGTGCTGACATGGAAAAATAGGTTCATATTCGCCCTTAAATCCCCCTGACTCTGGAATGTGATCAGTTGACAGATTGAAATTTTTACTCAGCATAACCTTCAAAAATGTGGTTTTCTACATTTGTTCCCATGATTTACACATTTGAAATTAGCAGTTTATTTTAATCAGGTCTTCAGGTGTAGCAGGCATGTCTTATAATTAAGACAGTTAAGAACACATTTATAATGAGAATTTGTCAAAGTTGGACCAGAAAGACTTAATTTTTTTCAGAAATCAATATAGTTCTGAACCTTTCATTATCAAGATCCATAAAAATATTTCAAATCTACAATTAAGTGCCTTTCATGTCATTATTTATTTGCCAACATTTTATCTTTTGTCCCTGTCTGCCAACAAAATATCTACTCTTGGAATAAACCGAGCCTTAACTGTCCAACTAAATGACAATGTATCATTGGAAGAAGTAATGGGTTACATAGCACCATTTCTTCTTGTAGGGTCTTAGAAACCCATTCTGCTTTTATATATTGGTTTTCTCTGAAGGTGGGTATGAGAAAAATTAAGCAGATTTTCCAGCTTAATTTTTTTAATTACATTATCAATTTTCATCAAAATACCAATGGCATTCTTCACAAAACTAGAAAATAATAGTACTAAAATTCATTTGGAAGAGTAAAAGACCCAGAATAGCCAAGACAACCCTAAGCAAAAAAAAAAAAAAGTAATACAGGAGGCTTCAAATTATACTGCAGAGCTGTAGTAACAAAAGCAGCATGATACTGGCATAAAAACAGACACATAGATGAATGAAACAAAAGACAATGAAACAAATCTACACAGATACAGTTATCTGATCCTTGACAAGGCACCAAAAATATGTTGGAGAAAGCTTCTTTAACAAATGGTGCTGGGACAACTCGATATCCTTATGTAGAAGAATGAAAATGGATTTCTATCTCTGACTACATGAAAGTCAATTCAGAACGAACCAAAGACCTAGTAATTAAACCAGAAAGTTTACATCTGTTAGAAGAAAACATAGGATCAACACTCCAACAGACATGTGCAGGCAATGACATCCTCAATAGGACTCTTAAAGCTCACGAAATAATACCAAGACTTAATAAATGAGGTGGCATCAAATTTAAAATCTTTTGAGTAACAAAAGAAACAAAAGTGTGAAGAGATAATCTATAGAATGAGAGAAAATCTTTGCCAGCTACTATTCTGAAAGAGGATTAATATCCAAAATATGTAAATAACTTGAACAAATTACCACCACCACCATCACTAAAAACTTGAACCCCCAAAACCAAACCAAACAACAACAAACCCAATCAATAAATGGGAAAATGAACTAAACAGACATTTATCAAAAGAAGAAATGCAAATGGCCAACAAATACATAAAAAAATTCCTTAGCAATCAGGCAGATGCAAACAAAAACTATACTGAGATTTCATTTCACTTCAGTTATCAAGAATAAAAATAATAAATGCTGGAGAGAATGTTGGGGAAAAGGGACACATTTATACTCTTAGTGTGATTGTATAACCACGATGGAAAACAGTATGAAGGTTCCTCAAAAGACTAGGAATGGAATTACCATGTGACCCAGCTATACCTTGCCTCAGTATTTATCCTGAAGAATTAAAGTCGGCATACTATAGCAATACCTGCACAATTCATAATAGCCAAATCATGGAACCAGTCTAGGTGTCCATCAATGAATGAATGGATAAAAAAACTGTGGTACACAGTGGAGTTTTATTCAACCTTAGAAAGAACTAAGTTATGTCCTATGCAGAAAAATGAATGGAACTTGAGAGCATTAAGTGAAATAAGTGAACTCATAAAGACAATGGTCATGTTTTTCTCTCATATATGGAAACTGGAGAGGAAAAAGGAAAAAAAGTGTGTGTGTTGGGGGAATCTCATGAAAAGAGATGGGAGACCACAACAATAGAGGAAGAGGACCAAATGAGGGTGGAAAGGAGGTAATAGGGAATAAAACAAACCAAATTATTTGTTATATTGTGTGCATGTGCAAATATGTAATAACAAATCCCACTACTATGAATAACTATAATGCATCAACTAAAACAAATTAGAAAGAGAGCTGGTGGTGTAGCTTAGTGGTAAAGAGCTTGCCTAGCATGTATAAGGCTCTGGGTTCAATCCTCAGTATTGGGAGAAAAAAAGATTTTCTATATTTCATGGTTCTGGTTATTGAAAAAAATTTTGTTTCGTTTTATTGCTTCCTGGTTTTACTTAGTTGAAAGGATGATAAAAGTCTTAAAATCTTGTTTATTTATTTATTTGCAGTGCTGGGGACCAAATCCAGAGCCTTGCTCATGCTAGGCAAGTGCTCTACCACTGAACTTTAACCCCAGCCCTAAAATGTTGACATTTAAACCAATTACGGGCTCTAGTCATGAAATCATGTAGGATGGTTGCAAGGATGGATTTAACATCATTACAAATCTTCTGCATATTTAAACTTTTGTTTTTCTCTGTCATTGATTATTTTGGATAATACTCTGTCTATAGTAATGATATAAAATTCTTTAGATATCATAGGATCAGGGTCCAGGCCAGGATTATAGCTCAGTACAGCATATGTTTATCTTGTGGGAGGGTTTGAGTTCAATCCTAGTACCCAACACACAAAACAAACAAAAAACTGTGCATAGAACCTATAGGGGACAACTATACAAGTTCCATAGTGTTATAACTTACTCTATGTGGTTTATCATCTCACAATCAATTGTAGACAAATCCCTTGGAAAAACATTTTACTTTATTTATTAAATTTTAATTGATAGTTACAATTGTATATATTTATAGATAGTCCATAAATCCAACATGATGCTTGGGTAGATGTGTACATTATAGAAAGGAGAAGTCAAGATAATTAACAAACCCATACTTTATATTTTTATTTATTTATTGGTAAGAATATTTAAAATCTACTCTATTAGGAACTTTCAACTATATAATTCACTGGCTTTTTTATTGTACAAATTTTAATTTTTAAATAAGTAAATATTGTCTATATAACTCATTGAAGCAAAAAAAAAAAAGTCAGTAAAAACCATATCCCATGCCATAAAGCAAAGTTACTAAATTTAAAAGAATTGAAATTATACTCAGTGTCTTCTTTCACTGCAAAGGACTCAAACTAGAAAATACTTAAGATAAAGAAAATCTCCAAAACATTGGCAAATAAGCACAATTGTAAATAATCTATGGGATAAGGAAGTTTAAAAGGAAATAAAATGGATCACAGAATAGTGAAAAATCAACATTTAAAAATTTGTAGAATATATCTAAAGCAATAGGTGGAAATTGATAGCATTAAAAACACATTAGAAATGAAGACTGGGCACAAATTAATAATCATTTTTACCACTTCGGAAATCTTGGTTGTTGGGGGATGGGTGGGGGTGGTGAAAGATAAACAAATCAAGTGGAACAAAGAATTAATGAAGACAAGAGCAGAGAGTATAAAAAATAGAAACAACGAAAGAAATCAATGGGACCAAGAGCTGCTTTCTTGAAATAATAAAATTCACAAGTTTGTAATAATATTGATGAAGTAAAGAATACACACATTTTCAATATCAAGTATTAAATGGAATATTTATTGTGACAGACCCTGAAGACATCAACAATTTAATAAGGAAATAGCATTACTGTGGTTCGCCTATGATGTATCTCCTTCACCCAAAGCGTTCATGTATTGGCTGCTAGTTCCTCAGTGTGGAGATGTCGACTGGTAGAGAGGTGGACTAAGTGAAAGGTTACTGGGTCATTGGGCATCAGGACTTGGCAAGACCATACTCACTAATGATATGCACCTTCTGATAACCCCAGGAAATCATACCATTGTATGGATTGATGTAGAAATGCCATATGACAAACTTCAATACCTATGGATTAAAAACTCTTAGAAAAATAGGAATAGAGTATGTCATGATTAAATTGTATCTCTCAGAACATGTGTATGGGTTCTAATCCCACACCTAGGAATAAGACCTTTTATTTCCAGAAATGGCAATATTTTGATGTAATTCTCTAAGATGGAGTCATAAGGGTATAGGGCAAACTTCTGCTCATTCAGTGGGCCTTGTGTCCTTATACAGACAGCAGGGCAAGCTTTGGATTCACTGTGCCTTGAATCCATTTATGATTATCTTCACTTTATATAATTGACTTTTTATGTAAAATATTTGAATTTCCAATAGATATTTCTGTGCAGTTTCCATGGGCATTCCTTTTAACATGAGATGGAGAAACAACTCGGATGCGAAACTGTACTAGCATAGCTTTAGTAACAGAAAATGCTGTTCTTGTGAATCTGTACCCCTGTCCCCTTAGATACTGGTGTCATGTTGCAATGCATATGCATTGTGTGCAGAACTGTATGGAGAAATTATGAGGAACCTTTACCTACTCTCACCCCACAAGTTTTAATACCGTGTTCTACGATGTTATAGAGAACAGAGCATTTTGTTATAGTATCACCATGTGAGTGAGGTGCCACCATCCTTTTGACACCAGTTATTCAAAGCTGGATGAAAGGGAATTGAATACCTTGAGTGTGGCTATGTTGTGGTCTTTCTAGGCCAAAAGTTATTACTGATTTTTAGATTCAAAATGAAAAGTACACTGAAGTTCCATACAAATTATAATTTCTAAATAAGTATATATCATTCTCTATAACCTAATAAAGCAAAAAAAAAAAAAAGGTCTGGAATTCTTCCTTCTTCCTATACTGAAAAAGGACAAAGTTTTCTGGAGGCCCAAAAGGAAGATGACCACTGTGGGTTATGGCTAGGTACGACTAGGTGATTACTTGCTCTGATGTCAAAAGGAGCCATGTGAGCAAGTTTCAAAGTGTAGGTAAATAAGAGAGGGGCTGTGGGTGGGTTTTTGTCCACAAGTACAGGAAGCTCTTGGTGGTGACATGTCAGACTTCCAGATAGTTAGCATGTTTGGTTGTTCGCGGTTGGTAGTGGTGGTCTTTGGATATGGTTATTTGATCTGGGTTTGTTGTTTTGTCTTGTTTTTTTGCTTCTGCTTTTGGTTTGTTATTTTGGTCTGTTCTTTTCTTTTCTTTTTTTAAGCTAGCCTCCTGAGTTGGTGTTCCCGCTGAGGATGTATAGCCAGAGTAGTGAGAGTAATGTAGTGTTGCAGGGGCCCAGCTCCTGCAATGAGTCCGTTGTCAGGGAACAGTATGAGGTCCTGAAGGACCTTGGTCATGGCATGTTTGGTAAAAGTAGCCTACCAACGCCTCACTGGGGCAGAGGTGGCAGTGAAAGTCCTGTGGAAGGTAGCACAGAACCTTGCAGTCATCTCTGAACCAGAGGTGAAGAAGAGCCTGGAGCATCTCAATGTGATTCAGTTATTTCAGGTTACTGAGACCCACAGGCAGATAGCAAGTGCCATGAGCTACTGCCATGGCCAGGGCATCGTGCACCAAGACCTGAAGCCAGAGAACATCGTGATGGATGGCAGAGGCAACACCAAACTCATGGAAGTTGGCTTTAGCACCGGGTTTAGCACTCTGAACAAGTTGTGGGGCACTGTCTCATACTTTGCCCCTGAACTTGTCCTGAGGCAAGCATATGAGGGCCTCCCAGTGGACATCTGGAGCCTGGGTGTCATTCTGTATTTTATGTTGACAGGGAAGCATCCACTTAGGGGACCCACTGTTGAGATGCTGAGGCAGATCTTGCTGGCAACATTCCATGTCCCTCACTGTGTTCCTGTCAAACCATGGAGGCTCATCCACAAAATACTGGCCGTGTACCCCAGGAAGCAGCCCACAGTCAAGCAAATCCTTCAGCACCTATAGCTGAGGCAGGGTGAGCAGCATTTACCTCATGATTCTAGTGAGATACCCCTCAAACACCCAGACACCAAAATAATGACAATCCTATTTGATATGGGTTATGACCCATACAAGACCTGGGTGTCTCTGGTCAAGAGAAATTTCAGTACAGCCATGGCAACCTACTTGATCCTCCAGCACCAGAAAAGCCAGGGGCCAGGCTGCATGTTCCAGGGGAAGCCTGTTGCCGTGTCAGGCGACTACATCAGTCAGTGTCACTCCAGGTGAACGGGGCTGGCACAAAATAATCACAAACAGACAAAATACATTTTTCTTTGAGTCCTGGGATGGCTCCTCAGCCACAGCACCCACAAGGGAGGCAAGGGAGACAAGAAAGAGAGGGAGGAACACGATTTGAAGCCCTTTTATTGAAGGAAAAACACTCGAGAAAGTTCTACCCTAAACGAGGGAGGTAAGGGGTCAGGTTTCAGGGGGTTGAGGCTAGCTTCCTGATATCTTGTGGTGAGCTGATTGATTGACATCTTAGAAGGCCGCACACCTCTCACTGGTTAACGCCCACTCCTGGAGCTACACTTCTCTTGCAAGCAGTGTCAAGTCCACATGCATTGCAGAGGGTGCAATGCCAGTCTAGTACCCCTTTCTTCTAGACTTAAAGAGGTGTGCTGAGCTCTGTTTAGGGTGGCCCCCAACAGGGGAATGGGAAAGATCCATGGGGGATCCACCCATGGGGGATCTATCCTCCTGAAGAGGAGCCTCAGTGAGCCTGCCCTCTGCACCTTCCCCTTGTCCTGTGAGCCTCCAGTGCTTGAGGAGGCCAATCAGGGCAGAAGGGCATCAAAAGGACCAGCCTGCCTGCCATCTACCTCAGTTGCCTGCCTGCAAGGACCCCCACACCTGAAGTAGCCTCCAAGCCTGACTCTGGGAAACTTCATGACAACAGAAAGCTCTAGAAGTGGGTGACTGGGAGGATTGCTACCTGTGTCTGACAACTGTGCTGTTACCTGCCACCTGTCAGCAATAAGGTGGCTCCAATGTAAGAGGGCAGAAATGTGCCAGATTCCTAAACAGTGTGGCTCCAATGAGGGGACAGCTAACACAGACAAACCAGTGGACAGCCAGAGCACCCTGTGCTCTGTGGATCCTGACACCTTGTGTGGACACGGGTCATGTGGATTCTGAACAGCTGCAGCAGCAAGATATGCCAGGTACCTCAGGTTCCTCTGCACGGGTTCCAGCTGAGACCACTTGTATATTCCTGGGGACACCAGGAGTCTCCTCTGCCCCCACCTGCAGAAGACATCAGAGACTGTTGTCCTTGGGACCCTTCCCTCTGCCCTGTTCCTTTGTCCTTTCTCCCACCTTCTGAGATGTTTCTTAATAAATTTGTTTCAGAGATATTGTATGATAAAAATTACTTTTCCAAAGATTAAAAATTAAGCTGATTAAAAACAAGTGGGGGGAGGCTGGGGTTGTGGCTCAGCAGTAGAGAATTTGCTTAGCATATGCAAGGCCCTGGGTTTGATCCTCAGCATCACATAAAAATAAATAAATAAAATAAAGATATGATGTCCATCTACAACTAAAAAATAAATATTAAAAAACAACAACAACAAGGAGGGACCTCAGGGTGAAGGCAGGAGCCCACCAGCCATCCTCCAAGGCCTGGACCACTGTTCCTCCCCATCAACTGCACACAGAGACTCACTTACCTTCAGCCAGAATATCTGGGGACTCAGTAGAGCCAGTGTAGGTGGTCACTCACCTTGAGCCAGTGTGGAGCATTCACTTGCTCTGGCCTAGTGCTGACAGACTCTCTCTTCTTGACCTGGTGTGGATGGAGACTCTCCCCTTGAGCCACTGTAGACATGGTGACCTTTTTAGCTGGTGACCTTGGCCAGAAGAAATGTTTCCCTCTGGTGTGGGGACATAGTGGTGGCAACTGTTGAAGAAATCACACCTGAAAAGGCATGGGAGACCATCGTGTTCTATGGCACTCTCTTCATGATACTGTGTTCAGGGAAGGAGGATGGGGTCAGTAGGTATGTACTGGCTTTTAAAAACCATTTTAAATATGTATTTCTGTGGCATTCTGTATCTTCACATTGCTGTGCAATCATCACCACTGAGCATCTCTAGAAATTTTCATCGTTCTGTATGTAGACTCTGTGATAATCACTCCCCTTAATCTCTTTTTTCTGTCTATGAAAACTTGACTATTCTAGGTAGCTTGTATATATGGAGTTATATAATATTTGTCTTTTTTTCTTCTGGATTATTTCACTCAGCACAAAGTTTTTAAGGTTCATCGGCACTGTAGCATGTTAATCATACAATATTTTGTTTTGAACTATAGTCACTATGTTGTATACTAGATCTACTGAAATTATTCCTCCTGTGCAAGTGGAACTTTGTTATTATTTATTAAAATTTTCTAATTCTCACAAGCTTCTTAGCTCTCATCCCTGGTAACCACTCTTCAATTTTCTGTTTCTATGATTTCAGTTTTTTAAAATTCCATTTAATGAGATCATATGGATTTTGTCTTTGTGTGCATTTTACTTGGAGAATTCAAATATTCAATGTTGTTTACTTTGCCCTTTGTCTTTGTTGAGTAGGTTTACTGCCCCTCGTTATTATGACAGAATTTACAGTGCTTAAAACATCTTATGACTGTTAGGATTTTCCTCTTGATTTAGTATTCTCTCCATGTAGAATGTGACTTACAAGTTACTGTTAAAGCCTGTTGAATTGTTTGATTTCTGTATATCTATTATCCATTGAGTCAACAAATATTTTAAAAGGACTTAATATATGCAAGGTGTTTTGGGTACTTTGTTTATGCAAAGGTGAAATATTAAAGGATGAATAATAGTGTACAAAAGCAAAATAATAATCCATGTTGGGAGGATATACTCCCCAGTCTTTTTCAAAGTCACTAAGGAGAATATAAATCTAAAAAGAAAGAAAGAAAATGTAAGATGATAAATAACATTATCAGATGAAAGGGAAGATGGTAGTACTAGAGAAAAACTGAGGATAAGAGCAGCACAACTTAAGAATGAGAAAGAATACCAAGGAAGGTAAATGATGAGACAAAAAATAGTCATTCACAAGGAGATGAATCTTGAAAAAATTGTAGAGTATTCAATATTGAAAGAAACACAGAAATAGCTATAGAAAGCTATAACACCAATCTAACATACGAAGAAATTATGAATTGAATAATGGACCAAAGAAAGAGCATTCAAAGAAATTTTGAATAAATCTTTTCTTAAATGAAGAAAACATTTTATTTCTGTATTGAGAACTTTTTATACTTAATTTAAAATTTATCAGCATAAACAATATGAACTTATTTATGTGCTTGTTATGTATCAGGTGTCCCAATGAATAATGGGTAGTCAATAGAAGATCTGAAAATATGCCAGCAGGTCTCACTTCCAAGACATCTTCTGCCAGTACTTCACTAACTACAACTTGATCAACCTCTGAAACTTCTCTAATTAGCATAATGCATGTGAGTAATGACATTGAGGAAGTTAGTGGGTTAATTGACATGGTTGAACGTTAGAAATGAGCTCCTGTGTTTGAGATTAAGGTGGTCAAAATTTGTGGGTTGATTAAAATATTTTACAGATAACTTTTTACACTTCTGTGAACAGAGGGAATAATCTATAAAGCTCTGTATTTTTCACCTGTGGGAATAAAAGCCATGGCTTTATCCCTAAACAGTGTGTCCAGTTATTGAAGATGTTTTGATGCCAATACCATGCTGTTTTTGTTACTATGGCTCTTCTTTTTTATTGGTGTAATCAAAACAGTTTCTGATTATCTTCTGTATTTTAATAGTATCACCATGATATTTTCTTTATCATCACACATTTTAGTTTTCTCTCTCTTCCTCTTCATTAGCATGGCTAAGGATTTACCACATCTATTTATTTTTCTCAAAGAAGCAACTCTTTGTTTTGTCAAAAAAATTTTTTTTTATTGTTGGTCGTTCAAAACATTACACAGTTCTTAATACATCATATTTCACAGTTTGATTCAAGCGGGTTATGAACTCCCAACTTTACCCCGTATACAGATTGCTGTATCACATCAGTTACCCTTCCATTAATTGACATATTGCTTTTCTAGTGTCTTATGTATTCTGCTGTCAGTCCTATTCTCTATTATCCCCCCTCCCCTCCCCTCCCCTCCCCTTTTCTCTCTCTACCCCTTCTACTGTAAATCATTTCTTCCATTTGTATTATCTTGTCTTACCCCTCCTTTCCTCTTATATATCATTTTGTATACCCCTGAGGATCGCCTTCCATTTCCATGCGATTTCCCTTCTCACTCCCTTTCCCTCCCTCCTCTCATCCCTGTTTAATGTAAATCTTCTTCTCAAGCTCTTCGTCCCTACCCTGTCCTTGTTTACTCCCCTTATATCAAAGGGGTCATTTGGTATTTGTTTTTTAACGATTGACTAGCTTCACTTAGCATAATCTGCTCTAATGCCATCCATTTCCCTCCAAATTCTATGATTTTGTCGTTTCTTAATGCAGAGTAATACTCCATTGTGTATAAATGCCACATTTTTTTAATCCATTCATCTATTGAAGGGCATCTAGGTTGGTTCCACAATCTTGCTATCGTGAATTGTGCTGCTGTGAACATTGATGCAGCAGTGTCCCTGTAGCATGCTCTTTTTAAGTCTTTAGGGAATAGACCGAGAAGGGGAATAGCTGGGTCAAATGGTGGTTCCATTCCCAGCTTTCCAAGAAATCTCCATACTGCTTTCCAAATTGGGTGCACCAATTTGCAGTCCCACCAGCAATGAACAAGAGTGCCCTTTTCCCCGCATCCTCTCCAGCACTTATTGTTGTTTGACTTCCTAATGGCTGCCAATCTTACTGGAGTGAGATGGTATCTTAGGGTAGTTTTGATTTGCATTTCAATGACTGCTAGCGATGGTGAGCATTTCTTCATGTACTTATTGATTGATTGTATGTCCTCCTCTGAGAAGTGTCTGTTCAGGTCCTTGGCCCATTTATTGATTGGGTTATTTGTTATCTTATTGTCTAATTTTTTGAGTTCTTTGTATATTCTGGTTATTAGGGCTCTATCTGAAGTGTGTGGATTAAAGATTTGTTCCCAGGATGTAGGCTCCCTGTTTATCTCTCTTATTGTTTCTGTTGCTGAGAAAAAACTTTTTAGTTTGAGTAAGTCCCATTTGTTGATTCTAGTTGTTAACTCTTGCGCTATGGGTGTCCTATTGAGGAATTTGGGGCCCGATCCCACAGTATGTAGATCATAGCCAACTTTTTCTTCTATCAGATGCCGTGTCTCTGATTTAATATCAAGCTCCTTGATCCATTTTGAGTTAACTTTTGTGCATGGCGAGAGGTAGGGATTCAGATTCGTTTTGATGCAAATGGATTTCTGGTTTTCCCAGCACCATTTGTTGAAGATGCTATCCTTCCTCCATTGCATGCTTTTAGCCCCTTTATCAAATATAAGGTAGTTGTAGTTTTGTGGATTGGTTACTGTGTCCTCTATTCTGTACCATTGGTCCACCCGCCTGTTTTGGTACCAGTACCATGCTGTTTTTGTTACTATTGCTCTGTAGTATAGTTTGAAGTCTGGTATCGCTATACTGCCTGATTCACACTTCCTGCTTAGCATTGTTTTTGCTATTCTGGGTCTTTTATTATTCCATATGAATTTCATGATTCTTTTATCTATTTCTTCAAGAAATGCTGTTGGGATTTTAATTGGTATTGCATTGAACTTATAGAGAACTTTTGGTAATATCGCCATTTTAATGATGTTAGTTCTGCCTATCCATGAGCGGGGTATATTTCTCCATCTTCTAAGGTCTTCTTCTATGTCTTTCTTTAGGGTTCTATAATTTTCATTATATAAATCTTTCACCTCTTTTGTTAGGTTGATTCCCAAGTATTTTATTTTTGGGGGGGATATTGTGAATGGAGTAGTTGTCCTCATTTCCGTTTCAGAGGATTTGTCGCTGATATACAGGAATGCCTTTGATTTATGCGTGTTGATCTTATATCCTTCCACTTTGCTGAATTCATTTATTAGCTCTAATAGCTTCTTTGTAGACCCTTTTGGGTCTGCTAGGTATAGGATCATATCATCTGCAAATAGTGATAATTTAAGTTCTTCTTTTCCTATTTTTATGCCTTTAATTTCTTTCGTCTGTCTAATTGCTCTGGCCAGTGTTTCAAGGACTATGTTGAACAGAAGTGGTGAGAGAGGGCATCCCTTTCTTGTACCAGATCTTAGAGGGAATGCCTTCAATTTTTCTCCATTCAGAATGATGCTGGCCTGTGGCTTATCATAGATTGCTTTTACAATGTTGAGGTATGTTCCGGTTATCCCTAATTATTCTAGAGTTTTGAACATAAAGGGATGCTGTACTTTGTCGAATGCTTTTTCTGCATCTATCGAGATGATTTTATGGTTCTTATTTTTAAGTCTATTGATGTGGTGAATAACATTTATTGATTTCCGTATATTGAACCAGCCTTGCATCTCAGGGATGAATCCTACTTGATCATGGTGTATAATTTTTTTGATATGTATTTGAATCCGATTCGCCAGAATTTTATTGAGGATTTTTGCGTCAAGGTTCATTAGAGATATTGGTCTGTAGTTTTCTTTCTTTGAAGTGTCTTTGTCTGGTTTCGGAATCAGGGTGATGTTGGCCTCGTAGAATGAATTTGGAAGTTCTCCCTCTTTTTCTATTTCCTGAAACAGCTTGAAAAGTATTGGTGTTAGTTCCTCTTTAAAGGTTTTGTAAAACTCTGCTGTATACCCATCCGGTCCTGGGCTTTTCTTAGTTGGTAATCTTTTGATGGTTTCTTCTATTTCCTCTATTGTTATTGGTCTGTTTAGGTTGTCTATATGCTCCTGACTCAATCTGGGCAGATCATAAGACTTAAGGAATTTATCTATGCCTTCACTATCTTCTATTTTATTGGAGTATAAGGATTCAAAATAATTTCTGATTATCTTCTGTATTTCTGAAGTGTCTGTTGTGATATTGCCTTTTTCATCCCGTATGTTAGTAATTTGAGTTCTCTCTCTTCTTCTCTTCGTTAGCATGGCTAAGGGTCTGTCAATCTTATTTATTTTTTCAAAGAACCAACTTTTAGTTTTGTCAATTTTTTCAATTGTTTCTTTTGTTTCAATTTCATTAATTTCAGCTCTGATTTTAATTATTTCTTGCCTTCTACTTCTTTTGCTGTTGTTTTGCTCTTTTTTTTCTAGGATTTTGAGATGAAGTAAGAGATCATTTATTTGTTGGTTTTTTCTTTTTTTGAGGAATGAACTCCAAGCAATGAATTTTCCTCTTAGAACTGCTTTCAATGTGTCCCATAGATTCCGATATGTTGTGTCTGTGTTTTCATTTAACTCTAGGAAGTTTTTAATTTCCTCCTTGATGTCTTCTAAAACCCATTGATCATTCAGCATCCTATTGTTCATTCTCCAAGTGATGCTTGATTTTTCCTTCCTTCTTTTATCATTGATTTTCAGTTTTATTCCATTATGATCAGATAAGATGCATGGTATTATCTCTACCCCTTTATATTGTCTAAGAGTTGCCCTGTGACATAATATATGGTCTATTTTTGAGAAGGTTCCATGTGCTGGTGAGAAAAAGGTGTAACTACTTGATGTTGGGTGGTATAGTCTATATATGTCAATTAAGTCTAGGTTGTTAATTGTGTTATTGAGTTCCATAGTTTCCTTATTTAACTTTTGTTTGGAAGATCTGTCCAGTGGTGAGAGAGGTGTGTTGAAGTCTCCCATGATTATTGTATGGTGGTCTATTAGACTCTTGAACTTGAGAAGAGTTTGCTTGATGAACACAGCTGCACCATTATTTGGGGCATATATATTTATGATTGTTATGTCTTGTTGGTGTATGGTTCCCTTGAGCAGTATGAAGTGTCCTTCTTTATCCCTTTTGATTAACTTTGGCTTGAAATCTATTTTATTAGATATGGGTATGGACACTCTTGCTTGTTTCCGCATTCCATATGAGTGGTATGATTTTTCCCAAACTTTCACCTTCAGTCTATGAATATCTTTTCCTATCAGATGCGTCTCCTGTAGGCAGCATATTGTTGGGTCTTGTTTTGTGATCCATTCTACTAGCCTCTGTCTCTTAATTGGTGAGTTTAAGCCATTAACATTTAGGGTTATTATTGAGATATGGTTTGTTCTTCTAGCCATATTTGTTTATTGATGTTACTAAACCTGATTTGTTATCCTCTTTGACTACTTTCCCCCCTTTACTGTCCTACCTCCCATTGTTGGTTTTCAATGTTATTTTCCATTTCCTCTTCCTGTAATGTTTTGCCAAGGATTTTTTGAAGAGATGGTTTTCTAGCTGCGAATTCTTTTAACTTTTGTTTATCGTGGAAGGTTTTAATTTCATCTTCTATCCTGAAGCTTAATTTCGCCGGATACACGATTCTTGGTTGGAACCCATTTTCTTTCAGTGTTTGAAATATGTTATTCCAGGATCTTCTAGCTTTCAGAGTCTGTGTTGAGAGATCAGCTGTTATCCTGATTGGTTTGCCCCTAAATGTAATCTGCTTTCTTTCTCTTGCAGCTTTTAAAATTCTCTCCTTATTCTGTATGTTGGACATCTTCATTATAATGTGTCTATGTGTGGATCTCTTATAATTTTGCACATTTGGCGTCCTGTAGGCTTCTAGGATTTGGGATTCTGTCACATTCTTCAAGTCTGGGAAGTTTTCTCGTACTATTTCACTGAATAGACTGTTTATTCCTTTGGTCTGGAGCTCTGTGCCTTCCTGTATCCCAATGACTCTTAAATTTGGTCTTTTGATATCGTCCCATAATTCTTGGATGTTCTGCTCATGGTTTCTTAGCAGACTTGTTGAGCTGTCTATGTTCTTTTCCAGTTGAAATCCTTTGTCTTCATTGTCTGATGTTCTCTCTTCTAAGTGATCTACTCTGCTGGTAGTATTCTCAATTGAGTTTTTAAGTTGGTTTATTGTTTCCTGCATTTCTAGGATTTCTATTTGTTTGGTTTTTATTACCTCTATCTCCCTGTGAAATTGATCTTTTACTTCCTGGATTTGTTTGTCAATGTGATCTTTCATTGTCTGATTTTGCTGTCTCATGTCTTCCTTGAGACTCCAGATCATGTGAAGCATATATATCTTGAACTCTTTATCTGATATTCCATCTGTTGCAGCTATTACCTCTTCTAAAGTTGAGTTGACCTGCATTGCTTGTGGTCCTTTCTTTCCTTGTCTTTTCATGCTGCTCACGTTTCTTTCTGCTTGGTGAAACTGTTGTGTTTATGAGATTTTCCCCCTAATTATTTATATTGCTCTTGTATATTTGAAAAATCTCCCTTGCAGGGCGGGTAGTGGCTGTGCTCCTCTTCTAGTTGGGGTGATCTCAATACCGTGCTGGCAGGCCGCTAGGCCTGCTCTGCCGGTTGTTCGCAGGTCTGCCCACCCTGTGGGTGCGGGTGGCAGCTCTGCTCTGCCCCCCCTCCAATTGTGGCAATATGACTATCACCCCCTCAGGTCGTTGGGCCTGATCTGGATGCGGGCGGCTGCTCTGCTCTGCCCCTCCTCCAATTGGAGTGGCGTATCTACCATGCTGGCAGGCCTCTAGGCCTGTTTTGTTGGTGGGTCTCAGGTCTGCCTGACTCTGGCAGTAAGGGGAGTTGGGTGTTGAGAGTCCTTTGGTCCTTGCGGTCACGCCCACAGAGAGATTTTGAAGTTTCCCGGTTGTTCGCCAGGTGGGCGGGGCTATTAGCAGAGCCCAGAGGGCATGGCCATGTCCTGGGCCATGCGGGGACCCTTCTAGCTGAGTCGGGCCACCGGGAGCCACCTGAAGAGCAGGGTAGCTGTGTCTGTATGGTTAAGATCCGGGCGGGTGGTTTGGCTGTTCGCCGAGCGAGAGCAGGGCCTCCCGGGAGAGCCAATATGGCAGAGGCGTCTGCCGGTTTGGGCTGCTACTCCGCTCCGGGCCGCCGCCGCTTTCAGAAGCTGCTGGTGGTTGCAGGATTGGACCTCTGCGCCCGCCGGGGAGGCCACCTATAGAGCCGGGTAGCTGCGACCGCGTGGTTAGGAACCGGGCAGGTGAGGCGGCTGTTCCCAGAGCGAGTACTAGGCCTCCCAGGGGAGCCCGGATGGCAGAGGCCGACTGCCAGTTCGGGCGGGGCGGGCCATGTCGCTCCGGGTGTCCGCCGCTTGCAAAAGTGGTTGCTGGTTGCAGGAGTTGATTTCTGTACCCGCCGCGGGGCCACCTGTCTAGCCGAGTAGCTGTGGCCACGTGGTTAGGGACCGGGTGGGTGAGGCGGCTGCTCCCAGAGTGAGCACTAGGCCTCCCAGGGGAGCCCGGATGGCGGAGGCCAAATTCCGGTTTGGGCGGGGTGGGCTAAACCGCTCCGGGTGTCCGCCGCTTGCAAAAGCGGTTGCTGGTTGCAGGAGTTGATTTCTGCACCCGCCGCAGGGCTACCTGTAGAGCTGGGTAGCTGTGGCCACGTGGTTAGGAACCGGGTGGGTGAGGCGGCTGCTCCCATAGCGAGCCCTAGGCCTCCCAGGGGAGCCCGGATGGCGGAGGCATAAACCTACCAGTTCACGGCAGCTCTCTTCTTAAGGGAATTATGCTAGAAGCTCCTCCGTAGGTAGGCTGCCGCTGTTCCGATGGGTCTTTCTTATCCCGTTAAAGTGGAGACGTTGGAATTGCTGCTTCCTCACCGGCCGCCATGTTGGATCCCCCATCTGTTTTGTCAAATTTTTAAACTGTTTCTTTTGTTTCAATTTTATTGATTTCAGCTCTGATTTCAATTATTCCCTGTCTTCTATTGCTTTTGGTGTTGATTTGTTCTACTTTTTCTATGGCTTTGAGATATAATATTAGTTCATTTATTTATTGACTTTTTATTCTTTTGATGAATGAGCTCCATGCAATGAACTTTCCTTTTAGCACTGCCTTCATAATGTCCCAGAGGTTTTGATATGTTGTATCACTGTTCTCACTTACCTTTAAGTATTTTTTAACTTCATTGATGATTTCTTCTTCTATCCATTCATCATTCAATAGCATATTATTCATTCCCCAGGTGTTATAATAGCTTCTAACTTTTATTGTATTGTTGATTTCTAATTTCATTCCATTATGATCTGATCGAATGCAGGGTATTACCTCCTTTTCTTGATATTTGCTAAGAGTTGCTTCGTGGCATAAGATATGGTCTACTATAAAGATAGATCCATGTGTTGCTGAGAATGTGTATATGTTTATTGATGAATGTGTATATGTTTATTGATGAATGAAATATTCTATATATGTCTCTTAAGTTTAAATTATTGATTGTATTATTTAATTCTAGTCTTTTTGTTTAGTTTTTGTTTGAAGCATCTATCCAGTAGTGAGACAGGTGTGTTAAAGTTGTATTATTGTGTTGTGGTCTATTCAATTCTTGAAGTTGAGAAGAGTTTGTTTGATGTACATAGATGCTCCATTGTTTGGGGCATAAATATTTATGATTGTTATGTCTTATTGATGATCATTCCCTTAAGCAGTATGAAATGTGTTTCTTCCTCCCTTCTGATTAATTTTGGTTTGAAGTCTACTTTATCTGATATGAGAATAGAAACCCCTGCATTTTCAGGGGACCTATGTGAGTGATACATTTTTTCTCATCATATAACCTTAAGTCTATGGATGTCTATGCCTATGAGGTGAGTATCTTGGAGAAAGCACATTATTGGGTCTTGGTTTTAAGACGTAATCTGCCAGTCTATGTCTTTTGATTAATGACTTTAGGCCATTAACATTCAGGGTTATTATTGAGATATTACTTGTATTCCCAGTCATTTGGCTTATTTTTATTTGTTTTTTTATTTATTTATTTATATATGAATGCATTACAATTTTTTTATTATGTAATTTTAAAAATTTATATAAGACAGCAGAGTATATTATAATTCTTAATACATATATAGAGCACAATTTTTCATATCTCTGGTTGTATACATAGTATATTCACACCAATTTATGTCTTCATACATGTACTTTAAAAAGTAATGATCACCACATTCCACTATCATTAATTACCTCATGCCCCCTCCCTTCCCCTCCAACCCCTCTACCCTATCTAGAGCTCATCTATTCCTCCCACGCTCCTGCTCCCTATCCCACTATGAATCAGCCTCCTTATATCAAGGAAAACATTCAGCATTTGGTTTTTTGGGATTGGCTAAATTCACTTAGCATTATCTTCTCTAACTCCATCCATTTACCTGCAAATGCCAAGATTTTATTCTCTTTTATTGCTGAGTATTCCATTGTGTATATGTGCCACTTTTTTTTTTCACCCATTCATCCACCAAAGGGCATCTAGGTTGGTTACACAGTTTAGCCACAGTGAATTTTGCTGCTATAAACATTTATGTGGCTGGGTCCCTATAGTATGCTATTTTTAAGTCCTTTGGTTATTTTTTTATTTTTTAATCTGAATTAGCTTCAGATTAGCTTCCTTTGATTGACTGTTCCCTTAGTGTAGTTCCTCTCTTTGCTGGTTAACTTTTTTTTTCATTTCATTTTCATAGAATATTTTGTTGAGACTATTCTGATGTGCAAGCTTTCCAGTTGTGAATTCTTTTAACTTTTATTTTGGAAAGTTTTTATTTCATCTTAAAATCTGAAGCTTAATTTTTCTAGATATGGGACTCTTGGTTGGCATTCATTTTCTTTCAGAGCTTGGTATATGTTATTTAAGGACCTCCCAACTCTGAGGGTCTGGGTTGAAAATCAGCTGAGATCTGAATTGGTTTTCCCATATATGTAACCTGCTGTTTTTCTCTTTCAGCCTTTAAAATTTTACCTTTATTCTATATGCTAGAAATTTTCATTATAATGTGGCTTGATGTGGATCTGTTATAAGTTTGTACACTTGTGGTTCTGTCAGCCTCCTATATTGGATTTTCCATTTCATTCTTTAGATTTGGGAAATTATCTGATATTATTTCATTGAAAAGATTTTGCATTCCTTTGGTTTGTTTCTCTGCACCTTCATCTATCCCAATAAATCTTAAATTTGTTCTATTTATGTTATCCCATAATTTTTGAATGTTTTGTTTATGATTTCTTAACATCTTCTCTCTGTGGTCAACTCTATTTTCAAGATTATATATTTTATTTTCATTGCCTGTGGTTCTGTCTTCCAAGTGGTCTAGTCTGTTGATGAAGATTTCTATTGAATTTCTAATTTGGTTTATTGTTTCTTTCATTTTGAAGATGTGTGTGTGTGTCTTTTGTCTTCTGTGTTTTCTCTCTGCTTTAATTCCTTATGCTGTTCTTTACTTTGCAGATCAGTTTAACTATGTACATTCCAAACTCCTTTTCTGACATTTCTTCCATTCTGGTGTGATGGATTTTGTTACTGACATATATCGGTTTATTTTGGGTGATTTGTTCCCTTGATTTTTTCATGTTATTTGTGTGTCTACTCATCTAAAAAATGGATCTGATGCAGTAAATTTCTACTCCGTGGACTTATAGTGTCCCTGAAGTTTTCCAGTAACTCACTTTTGTTGTGGGGAGACAAATAATAACAATAACCAATGCAAACAACATACAGCATTAAACCAAACAGTTTCTACTATGACTTCTACAATGTTAATTATCACAATAAACAGTCATAATATGATCAATTATTGCCTACAAGAAAAATTTGCAAATCAGTTTATAATTTGGAATGGTGGACACTCAGATATTTCAGAAAACTAAAACATGTGCTGAACATGCACAGAAAGACAAATATGGTGTGTCTTTCCTTCATATGTGAAATGTAGGGGCGGGGGGAAAGAACCATGAAAGTGGCAGAGAGACTATTAGAGATGAGAAAGGGAAATGGGGGAGGGAACAGTATGGGAGGAAATTTGGGATATGATCAAAGTACATTGTTTGCATGTATGGATGTGCCACAATAAAACCCTTTTCCTGTATAATTAAAATGTACACACAAAAAAAGATTTCTGAACAAAATGAGATTTGAAACAATGTTAGACTATTAAAAATATATTTATATTTTTAAAAAAGCTATTGACATTGTAATAACAATATTTACAATATCATCAGATTACTATTATATGAAAAATAAGATATAATTGTATTGCATATAGAAACTCATCAAAGAATGCTAAAGATGAATTTAGAAAATTTGTAGCTAGTTGTAAACCCTTCCCAGTCAAGAATATAACAAATTAGGCATTCACTAAACTTAAGAAATTTGAAAAAATTACTTGTGGGTATTATGGTTTGGGTATAAGGTATCCCCCCTAAATTCCTATGTTAACTCAAGAATATTCAGAGGCAAGATGATTAGATTGTAAGGGTTGTGTGTTATTTTAAGTTTCTCTTGCTGTAATCAAAGTACCTGACCAGAACAACTTAGAAGAGAAAATATTCATATTGGCTCATGGTTTCAGAGGTTCAGTCCATGATGGCCAACTCCACTACTTGGCTGAGGTGAGGCAGAGCACATGGTGGAAAGGTGTGGCATAATCACAGGTAGGAGCAGAGAAAGAAGGAGGAAGGGACTTCAGGAAGATGAACCCTTTCAGGGCATGACTCAGTGACTCACCTTCTCCAGCCAAATGCCTCCTGCCTATAGTTACCACCTAGTGAGTTCATTCAGACTAGGATGGACCAATTAGGTTGAGCTCAGTCATTTTACTTCTGAACATTCCTGCATTAAATCAGGAGCTCTGGGGAGACACATCATATCCAAACCATAGCAAGCTATAACCTAATAGAACCATCCTATTTTAAATGGATTATTGGGTGGTGACTGTAGGAAGATGGAGCGTGACTGGAGGAGATGAGTCACTGGGGCAGGGGTAGGGGGGGTGTTCCTTGGACGAGTTCATCTTCCCTGAAGTCCTTTCGCCTTTCTCTCCTTCCCTCAGCTTCCTGGCCACCACAAAGTGCTCATTCACCACATCCTTCTGCCATCGTGTTCTGCCTCACCTTGGGTCCAGAGAAATGACAGCTGGCCTTGAACTCAATCTCTGAGATCATGAACTCAAAATAAACATTTCCTCTTCTAAGTTGTTCTGGTCAGGTATTTGGTCACAGTGACACTAAGCTGAGTACACAATAATAAACCAAAAGAAAAGATGTAATAAAGATTAAAGTAGGAATCAATAAAGTAGAAAAGAGAAAATTAATAGAATTTATAAATGATTTTGAATATGTATATATACACAGAAATGTATTATTAACAAAATAAGGATGAAATACTCATGACAATAATAATCCCTCTGTAACTCGTCTTGTGATTGTAGCTGGTTTTTATAACTACCTTCTTCTACTACCCATTCTGTGTTCCCTTTGTTTCAGCAAGCACCTCAGCAGGTTCTTTATCTCATAAAGAAACTCAAACATTCATTCCTAAAGGTTCTACACCATTAGTAGTTAATTCTGTGTTAAGTTGTGATTTTTCATTACAAGGCACAGTCATATAGTTATCTGTCATTTCACAATGGGGATATGTTCTGAGAAATGTGTAATTAGGCAATTTTGTCATTGTTCAATCACCATAGATTGTGCTTTTATAAATGCAGATGGTCTAGGTCAATCACTCCACATGGCCTCTTGATGCAATCAAGAGACATGTTAATTACCAGATGTATGAGGCCGCTGCTGGCATAGCACATCATATTGTTTTACAGTGACCTTTTTTTTTAATAAGTAGAAGGATCACACTCTAAAATAATGGTAAAAAGTATAGTGTACTGAACGCACAAACTATAAACATAATTGATTATTATCATTGTCTAATATTGCATACTATATGTAATTGCATGTGCTATATTTTTATATCACTGAATATCCAGCAGGATTTTTTTGCACCAGCATCGACACAAACATGGAGAATTATACTAAATAGCATTATACTACGATGTGACTAGGGCTGCCATGTCACTTATTGATAGGGATTTTTCAGCTCCACTATAATTTTATGGAACCATCATTGTATATGTGGTCTGTCATTGATCAAAACATAATTATGTGGCACATGACTGCACTGAGATGTCCTAAGAGATCTCCTGTACAGACACACTCTTGCTTCCTTCCTCTGAAGAGTGGTGGGCCAGTTTCCCCATGGTATTCAGGATCAGTCTTCCCAGTCAGCACAGAAGCTCCTTCCTTGGCCTGTTGACTCAGAGGCCTGAGGAACCCAAAGTGACCAGGCAGCATTCTGAATTACTAGTTCCATGGGTCATTGTTTTGTACCCTGGTGGAAACATTCCTCTCCTTGGAACTAAAAATCTCTATACCAGCAGAGCATAAAGTCAGGGGAAAAGGAAGCAAAAAATTTGCTATGGAGTCATTAAGGGCAATAATAAGTGGTACCACTCGTGGATCACCCCAGAGTAGTGGAATGAATACATGTTCTTCTTAACAGCACCAGGAACATTGTTCTCCAGGATAGAGCATATGTTAGGACACAAAATGAGTCTTAATAAATTTAAGAAGATCAAAATAATTTCAAGAATCTTTTTTGAGTATGAAAATATGAAAACTACGAATCAATAACAGGAGGAACTTTGGAAAAAAAAAACCCAGATACATGGGAATTCTAAAAAATGCTCATGAACAACCAATGGGTCAATGAAGAAATTCCAGAGAAATTAAAAGATTCTTGGGATAAATGGACACATGGAAGTTCTTGAAGGGTGGCTTGCCCAGAGAGTAATGGAAGTTCCACACCCCTTCTCCCACACCTTGTCTTATGAATGCTACCTTTGTAATATCCTTTATAATAAACCAGTAAATATAAAAGCAGATAGATTGCAAATAAACAAATTAATGCTGCACCTCAAGGAACTAGGAAAACAAGAAGACACTAACTGAAATTAGTAGAAGGAAAGAAAACATAAAGATCAGAGCAGAATGAAATGAACTAGAGACTAGAAAAATAATACCAGATAAATGAAGAAAAGATCAAACAAAATCAACAAACCTTTAGCTAGACTATGAAAAAAAATTCGACTCAAAATTAGAGATGAAAAAAAAATTACAACGAATACCACAGAAGTAAAAAGGGTCAAAGGAAACTAGTATGAACAAGTAGTTTTTGGCTCATCTAAAATAAATGGGTAAATTCCTGGGCACGTACAACTTACCAAGACTGAACTATAAAGAAAAAGAGAGCATTAAATCAATAGTAAAAGTCTCCCATCAAAGAAAATCCCAGTACTTGATGGCTTCATTGCTGAATAATGCTAAACATTTAAAGAGCCTTTAATACCAATTTGAACTCTTAACAAAAACTGAAGAGGGAATACTTAATGATACTGACTTGAAATGTCATGTATTTTGTATGTGAAGCTTCTATATAGATTCTCTCTTTGTTTCATTGTTATCTTTGTTGCTATGCAATTATCAGTTTAAATTACTGTAGGTTAAAAGTATGTTTTGATATTTGATAGTATAATGCTCTATTCACATCATTTTTCTTTTAAAAAATATCTCTTGTCTACTCTTGCAAATTTACTTTGCCATGTGTTCTTTTTAAACAACTCATCTATTTTCCCACCAAAATACATGTACTAGAAACAGAGATTTTTATTAGAAATTTCATTGAATTTTTAGATTATAACTTGGGAAATTTATTGTTTTTACAATAATGGTTTTATCACATGACAATCTGGTTCAGGCATACCCAGATTCATGTTATGTTATGTTATGAGAATTAAACTTTGTGAGCTATTTTAACATAATAACCCAATTTTGTCTTTTGAGAGGTTTCTCCCATTCATAAAACATGACTTGAATTTTGTGCAGCATTTCCCTGAATGGGAATTTCCCTCTGGCTCTTTACAGATATATTATTGGCTTCTGTTGTGTTAAGTTTTACTACCAAGGTATTGGTGGCTTACTTTCACCATCTGCATTTTTTATTGATCTCTTTTATTTTTCCTTTTGAAGATTTTGGCAGTAAAGTACAATTAAGTGAACATTGAATGTTTTATGTACGCTTTGGTAACTACTGAAATAATGTTGTGCAATTAATTTCAGTGTTAATTACACCTGTTGGCATAAGAATTTGTCTATGAGAGATTTTTCAGGAATGAATCCTTCTTCTAAGGTAGAGGAGTGATGTATATATGTATCTCTTCAATTCATATTGTATGTATTTAAATATTATATTTTTATGGATTTTGTACCGTATTTATTATTCATTTTCTTAAATCTTTTTATTGAGAATATTTTTAGGCACATAGTAGTTGTGAACTGGACTTGAATACTGTTGATCTGTTTTCAAATCTTAGCCTTACTGCTTTTTTTTCGGGGGGGGGGGTTCCAGGGATTGAAATCAGGGACGGACACTCTACTACTGAGCCATATCTTTAGCACTATTTTGTATTTTATTTAGAGACAGGGTCTCACTGAATCGCTTAGCTTTTGCTAAAGTTGACTTTGAACTCACGATCATCCTGCCAGGAATACGCCACTGTGCCTGGCCTTTCTTTCTTTCTTTTTTTTTTTTTTCAGTGCTAGGGTTCCAACTCAGTGCCTCACATATGGGCAAGTGCTCTACCTCTGAGCTATACCCCAAGACCAGCCTTACAACCTTCTAACTACTAAGTAACAAGAAGTTACCTTAATCTTTGTCTGTTAAAAAAATAGGGTTAATAGTACTAATTCATAGAATTGTGAGATTTACTGATAAAATGAATATAAAGCACTTAAAAGGGTGCCTGAATAATAGAAACTATTTAATACTCACTAGTACCATTATAGTAATGCTATTATTATCTTGTTTACATAGTATAATTATTCCAGTGGGGGGGGAGAGATAAATTAATTAACTAAAGAATGAATACATATTTTATAGAACATATATTTTTAGTATTTGTCAGGAAATGGGGGTTGGTGGACCTGTATAAAGGATTATCCTTGAAAATATGAAAGCATGTACTTTGAAGGGAGACTATAAGAAACAAAGCCATTTATTGGTGTATCCATTGGGGAGGATGTGTATTTCTTTATTTGCTTTTCTATTCATTCATTAATCCATCTGTCCATCCCTCCATCCACTTATTCAATTTCTTATTCTTTTTGGCAACATATTTTGGATGTTTATTATGTATGAAAAGCTTTAAATTTCAAATCTTTGCAGCTTCATAATATCCTTATAAAGTAATATTTTAAGGCTGGCAAAATCAGGGGTAACTCCCTCTTTGTGCCAGGTTCATCTTTTCGTTCTTATTGGATAAGCAGCAAAATGAAAAATGTTGAATAACACATTTTAGGAGGTGATTTAAGGATTGTTCGGGCATTCCGTATTAAATGTTACAGCATTAATCTTAGCCTCTGCTTGTAAAATGGCTTATTTCCCCCCATGTTTGAAGAGGCAAGAAGCCTCTGAATTTTGAGAAGTTGAACACAGAACTTTTTATTGGAAATTATATATTCTGGTTTAAAGAGTTCTGACTTCACTTTTGTACCTCTTAAAGCAGACATAATTGACAATTGTTTGTTCAATTATTAATATTTTCTCACTTGAGTTAGACTCAATATTTTCTTATTTAAGCTAGTGCCTGGTTACTCTCTGTTCTTTAGAAACCACGGAAGATAAGCCCACGGTACAATTTGGGCACATAAATTCTCATAGGAACTTTGTGAAATTGCATGCTTTTTAAATTTAATAATGTTGAATTTATCTTTCTAAGTAAGTTTCACCTAAGTCTTGGAGGTGATTTAAGAAAAAATAGTTAACAGTTGGAAAATGTAGCTTGCTTATTTTTCTTCAAAGAAAAAGGAAGTCATAGATTCAGGAAGCTAGGCTACACAGAGGATTTGACTATTTATCTTCTGGAATATTTAATGGGAAAATGTAAATATTGCTTTTTTCCCCTGTCCCAATCTTACTATGTCTTCTTTCTTTAAGAGGAAAAAATAGCTTTAAATAAATCATTCCTTCTTAAAATATCCTCTCTGGGCAACTCTTGTCAAAATCCATATCAGTTCCTCATTGTTGGCCTTGTTCTCAGGTACAACACCCACTGTAATGACAAGAAAGCCAAGTATCCTTAGTCAGCACAATATTGTGGGAAGAACTTTCCTCAAATGGCTACTAGGTCAGCCAGAAGAGGAACCTGGGGTTCTCCCAATGCCTCAAAATGAGGCCTGGAGATGTTGTGAAAAGTCATATGGGGAATAATTGGATCCAGATAGTTGACTTCTGTATATCTGGATCCAATTATCTTGCTCTTAAATTCTCTCAGCTTCTCAGTCTCTCAGCAGCTCAGTTAATTTTTAATTAATCCATTCTTTAAAAATTTTATTTGAGCCTTCTCTGTGCTGACTGCCATAGATAGGAAAGGGGTAAAGTGAATAATATTATCAAGAGCTCACTTGAACCAGGGATGTTTCTAGATGTAGCAGCTAAAATGTTGACCAATCAGCAATAAAACAGCAAATAACCTGGTGATAGGTACAAAAGTTATCTGTGTATAATGCAGGTTGTTGATCAGGGTAAGCTTCAGAGAAGAGATGAATCTAAAAATCACATTGAAAAAATGTTAAGATGCAGTCACTTTTCTGTGTCTCTTTTCTTGACAGCATGAACCAGTGATGGACTGGTTGGTGTAAGGCTCTGGTTTCCTGCAGTATACCAAACCCCTAGAAGGAGAGAATAGAGGCTTCACAGAGGCAAAGATGACCCAAGTGGTGGATAGGGCAGGTTTTGGTGCCAAAGAAGTATGTGCTTATGAGTCTGCTCTTTTTGAACACACCTCTACAGAAATTCAAACAGGACAGCTACAAAGCAAGTAGTTTATGAGATGAACAAAATTAATGAATATTTTGCCTCAAACTTGCCAAGTCTTTCTGAGGTCCCATAATATCTGGATATACTCAAGTATTGGACTCCCAAGAAAGTCTTTTTGCAGAAGACCTCTTACCTTTTGTCAACTGAGAAAAAATTGGCTTATCAGTTAGGGTTTCAGCTTGAAGTAGCTTGCATATCCATGATCATATTAGCATAATGAATGGGGATTTTTAAAAGATCATATTTACAAGATAGGACAGGGTAGAAAAACCACAAGTGGTAATGTGTTATTTTAGAACTAGGGAGAGTGGAGCTGCTTCCACTTCTAGGAATCAAAGAATAAGGGAAGAAGTTGTCACTGGAACCAGACGTGAATCCTATAGAGAGGGTCACATTGAAAAGAGTCGTGACTTGCTACTCCACAGAGAGGAAGCACAAAAATGACTTTTCCAACTTCACTTTCTTCATTGTGCATCATCCCTTACTGGGTCTCTATATTTGCCAAAAACTAACTGGAATCTGAGGGTAAGGAAGCCAGTTGATGTAGCCCAAGAAGTCAGTCCCCTGGAGCAGAGGGTGGGGTGGGGAAGAGTGGAGAGAGGACATGAAATACAAATGGAAGTTAAACATGCATGTGGGACCTGTCGTCTTGCTTGGGTATTCTTTCCATCTTTGTTTGCCACCCTGGCAGTGCACTTGAAAGAAGGTGCCCAACCAGACAGATGGAGAGTAAAGGCCCCAAACTTCACTGGTTTGTAACTTCTTTAGGGCTTCTTTTGGAGGTTTGGCATAATTGAAATAAATGTGACTCAACTCAGCTGGTCAGGGAGATAGGTCAGCGTGCTTGGTATTGGGCCATGGAGCAAGAAACCAAGTTGACCTTATTGAAGAAAGAACAGTTAGATCATGATTATATGAAAACCTTTGTTCAAATGAAGTGTTACCATAAAGTTCTGGGTCTTCACAGGTGAAGGTGGAGCTGCTCTGGATGAAGTGAGCATGAAATGAAGGAGAAACGGAGTGTGGAGGCCTCCAACAGCTTTTGGCTAGTGCTCTGGGGAGCACAGTTTAAAAACATCTGGTCCTCGGAAAGCTTCCCCTCATCCTCCCAGGGAAACCACGGTTCAGTGAGCAGAAGTCTATTGTCCAGGTCACCCAGGGAGCTAGTGGTCACTTCACTACCAAAGCCAGATTGCCCCACTCCTAACCTCAATTTTTTTTTTTAAATCTTAGGCTGGTACTATATCAGAGCTTGATTGTTTTTTCTTTTAAGTGCAAAGTTCTGTATGTACAAGCTGTCTATTCCATAATATATTTACTTCTTTGGTGCTGGGCAGGAGAGCCCATGCTGTTTGCTTGTAAACATCAAGGGTGCATAGATCCCTGGCTTCCTTGAAGTTGTGGCCCTCTATGTGGGTGGTTAATGTGAGCACCATATCCTTTGGTGTGGTGTCCTTCCAGTCTGATGTGACTTGGAATTGCTACTTTTTTTTTTCACCGTAATTCTCTTAATTATGTTTTCTGAGTCCTAAGTATGATACTGGCTGTCATTTTGTCATCTTAACTTTACAGATACTGCCTTTCAAGGAGCTACTTGTGCAATTTCCTCATGCTGCCCCCAGAGGGTTGCATGCAGCCCTGGTAATGCAGCTGCACAGCCAGGACTCTGCCCACCCTTAGGTTTGGTGGGTGGCCTTCTAGTCTTCCAAATCCTTACCCTTAGAAATAATTCTTTTTAAAAATGAAACTGAGCTTATCTCACTTAAAGCAAACCCAAATTAAACTTTTAGAATAACACATTTGTACTAAATTCTTATCATTTAATGTTTCTTCACTATCTACTTTGAATCTAAGGTGAATTTTCTCTCGTATTGGAAGCAGGACATAGTCGCTCTTGGCTCAGTTTCCTGTTATCACCTTTCCCCAGTTCTTCAACATGGTCAGTCAATCTGGATATCTGTTTTATGCATCTGCCTCCTAGGGGTCACCTCCTCTGGGACACTTCTTTCACTTCTGTACCCTAAATGGGCTATGCTATGCAGATATGCTGCAGTGGCCATCTCTTTATGACAGTGTGACTTCACAGAACCATGCCTGCTTGCTTTAAATGTAACAATTAGAATTCCCCATAGGACACCTGCTTGGATTAGGCCCAGGACCCATGTTGAGTCTGGCCCACAGATTTCTCACTTTGTGTCTCTTGCTCTCCACTTACTGGTTGGTCTTGAATACCTCCCTGCTTCCTGTTGCCCCATGGAGTATCCTTCCCTTTTCTCTCTGGGATCTGTAAGTAATGAAGTGCTTCTGTTGCTGCATGTTTTGGGTGAGTTGCATATTCTGTGTCTCTCCTGATTGACATACCCATTGGGGATCTCCCAAAGAGTGGCTGTTTTTGTAGGAATAAACTGGACACATGTCAGACAAGAGCCATGAGGGGTATCAGCCAGGATGAACAAGGGTCCCATGAAAGAAACTTCAAGACCCAATTAGATTAAAAAAATACAACTTTATAGAAGCTAGATTCTGTGCTACAATTATTTATAAATTGTACCATGTTTAAGTCTCAAAAAGATTTTAATTATTTATTTTTATTTTTAAACTATTAAGGTAAAAGATAAGATTTTATTATTCAAATAATCTTAATAAATAAATAGATTTCAAAAATATAGTGTCTTTGATTCATAGTCTTTTATATTTATATCTGTAGTTGAAAGGGAAAACTAATATATATATATTTTTCTCACTGATGAATCTCAGCATTGTTTCAACCCAGCCAGGCCTCTGTGCCAAGCAAGCAGAAAAAAATCATTCTTGTGATGTCCTCCTTTTCTATCTGCTGTAATTCCTCAGGGCATTTTAACTTAATATGTTTTTGTCTTTCCTTCTTTCTTTCTCAGGAAGGGAAATAAAATTCCCGGGGTTTTATTGCAGGTAACAATAAATTTTCAGCATCTTCTAGCAAAAAATTTTACTTTTGTTATCTTAAATATTTTATACCTCTTTGAAAGCATATCATTGTCAATCTGTATAATTCAGCATTTTACATATTTATTGGCTTATTCAACAAATATTTTTCTCTGCTTATTAGTTGTCAGACATATTCTAGGTTCCAGGGATATTAGAATACCAGGAATATGCATTGAATAACAAGGGAAAATCTCACAGACTCTTAGTCAAGATGGGCTAAACTATGTTCTGATGAAAAAAAAATGTACGTCCCCAAGTTTCAGTGACTTAATGCAACAAAAATTTATTTCTTACTCACATTATAGTCTTATAACTCCACCATAATGAAGTTCTTTGTTTTCAGCTACATGAAAAAAAAAGAGAGAGATTCCCTACTTAGTTGTGCTACTTTGTATGAAACTGGTATTATTACACCTTGTTGGTGAAGCAAAATCCCATTCTTTGGCAAGAAAGGTTTGGAAAACATTGGGGAAACGTGGAATACGGTGGGTGCTATTATCTTCACCACACCTAGGACAGGGAGCAAGAGCTACATCTCTGAGGAATAGACATTTACTTAAGCTAGGACATTAAATAAGAGTGAGGGTGGCCAGGCAAGGAATATGTGAAAAATATTCCAAGCAGAGGGAAATGCCTATGTGGAGTCTGTGAGGTGAGACAGAGCCTGACGCATTTGAGGGACTGCACAATGACCATGTGGCTGCACTGTAGGAAGAAGGAGGAGTAAGGACTCATGCTGAAGAGTGGCTGAAGCCAGATCAAGCAGCACCAGGTCGTGCAGGCAATGATGAACATTTTGAATCTTCTGTACAAAATTTAATAGAAATCCACTGAAGAATGAAGCAAGGAAGTAACTTTGGGAATTTTGTGTTTTAAGTTATTACTCTGTCACATGAAGAATTTATTGGAGAAGAAAATAATAGGTCTTAGAGACCTGTTAGGATATTTTTCATAAGCCAAGAAGAGAGGTGATAGTGACTGGGAAAAAGAAAGGTGCTAGGTTTGAATATAGTTTGAGTATCCCCCCCCCAAGGTCTATGGATGCTGTTATTGGGAGATGGTGGAACCATTAAGAGGTGGAGTCTATTGTGAGGACCTTGTGTCATTGGGAGATGTGCCTTTGAAGGGGATCAAGAAATTCCTGTGCAACTTCTTAGTTTTTGTGAGAGGGTGGTCATCGAAGTATCCAGCATGGCTCCTCCCTCTCTCTGCTTCCTGTCTCACCATGTGATCATTCCTCACACAAGCTCCCACCTTCCACCAGGGGGCCTTTACCAGAGCCTGTGCTATGCTATGCTGTTTGAACTTTCAGCCTCCAAAATAGTAAGCTAATTTAACCTCTTACCTTTATGAAGTTAGCTGCCTCAAGCATTTCATTATAGAGATGAAAAGCTGACTAATAAAGAAAGAGCAATGAAAGTGAAGAGAAATAGATGTATTTGTGAAATCTAGGAAATAGATTTGACAATGTGAGTGACTGATTGTATGTGGAAGGTTAAGGAGAGAAGGTATCTGATAACCTTAGGGTTTCTGCAAGAGCAACTCCTGAGCTAGGAAATATAGGAAGCACACACACAAAAAAACAACTTTGTTAGGTGGAGGAGTGAGCAGTAGGGGACCAAGGAATCATATATATTTAGTCTGAGACTTGTTTAATAGGGGTTGCTGTTAGATGTCTAAATGGAAATGTTGACAAGTAATTTACACATATTTTATGGAAATCCAAATAGATGGGTGAACTAGAATCATAGAGTGGAATTCCTTGATTTATAGGTAGTCATTAAAACCACAGAACAGGTTGGGATTACTTCAAGTGTAAGAAGAAAAGATGGTTCAAGATGAACCTGGAAAAACTAAAAGTTAAAGGTTAGGAAGAATTGGAGGAGGAGTTATCAAAAGACTGAGAATAAATAGCTAGAGAGACGACTAAAAAAACCCAAAGGATATAAGGTAGTGTAAGGATCATGTTTTACAGATTTCCTCTGGAGAAGGCTGACGAGGACTCAAGTAAGGGCTCAAGAAAGATAAGGTCAGAAAATGTCATTTCGTGTCAATGGATCAGGCCCACAGAAGTCCTCAAGGACCCAAAGAGAACAAGAACAGCTCTGGTAGACAACAACTCTGATATACGCTTTGGAGTTAACTTACAGCTGTGTTTGTGAAATCCCTGAAATTGCACCTAGCAACTGCATTTTTAAAATAAATAAGTATTTATTTTAGAACATTGTTTAATCTATAGAACATTGTTTAATAGAATTGGATCGTTAATGGTTTGTTTCATCACTTAGATTTATACAATTGGCATAGATCTCCAAAGTCAAACGTTAATGAACAACATTTTTTTGGGGGGGGGGAAAGTTTAGAAATTAGCATTCCATTGGAACAACTGTGATATAAAGTGAAAATACGTATCTTGTTTCCAGTTTGCCTTTTTATTTACAATTATAAAGTACAGAAAACCAGAGAAGCTGGAACAGTAGGAATTATCAAAGGGATGAATTAGAGGGATAGTCCTCCAAGGCAAAATTAATCATGTGTAGCCTGGATAAGAAAATAAGAAAGGGAACTTAATAATCCTGAAGTCATGACTATAAAGAAATATCTAGAGAATGCTGGTGGGTGGCTCTTGATCTTTATGGAGGACCGAAGGGAGAATTGGGCTAGAATTTCTGTAAAAGATGTTGGTTTGATAATAAAAACTTTTAGACTGCAAGTGATTTAAGAAACAATAGGTGGTTAGGGAGAAAAATAGAAATTTCCCATCCTACAATACATTTAGCAAGAGCTGGCAGATGTTTTGAGTTCTGTCATTCTTCAGTGGGTTTTACTGGGGATAGGGGTCATATTGTACATCTCTGAGAGACCTCACTGAAAGGTGAAGGTCCTGAAAAAGACCGGTGTGCTCTCCAACCTCCCCTCATAGCATCCTTCAGCCAGACCCTTAGATGATAAAAGACCCAGAAAAACTCAGAACTTTCAATGTTCAGGAGGCCTGGGATTTGGGAGGTTTGGGGCCTTTGCTCATGCCCTGTTTAGTGAAGTTGGTTCAATACACAGTACAGTGCGTCTCACCTCTTTGAAATGTGCATCATTCCCTTCTCTATGAACCTTCTTCCAGAGGGAAATGGACCTGTTTACTCAGGTTCTCTGGGGCTTTTGAGTTACTTCCTTTGATATCCAAATAACAGTAATTGCAGCTCACTTGAGGCAGGAGCCTACTCCCCATTCCCATGGTTTCTGAGGATCCCATGGTTTCTGAGGATCCCATGGAGTGCTCACGAGTCCTGGGAGTGCTCACGAGTCCTGGATCCTCCCGTGTGCTGGGATTCTTCCCTTTGAACCAACGGGCTGGGCTTCTCTTGCACTTTGTTTGACTGCCTTTAGAAAGCCTTTTCATATTGTTGAGGTGCTTCCTTGAGTTCCATACAACACTTCCTTCAATGTTCCCCAATTAATGGACACAGAATATTTAAAAATAGACTTTATTGAGTTTTGGGACAATAAGGAGAAGTAGGAGAGGTGGGTTATGCTGCAGGAAAAGGAAGCAAACATGAATACTTTGCTGCTTCTAGACTAAGTGCAGCATCTGGACCTGCTACTGACTCTTTGCCCCTTGACTCTGTATTACATGTTGATGGAGGGCACTGATCCTCCAAAAGGAGAGTTCCCTTTCCCATGTCCACTTTACTGGGTCCCAGGGCCCCAGGGCCCCTAAGCCTTTTCTGATCCTCTTTACGAGAAAGCAATACACAGGTCACCTCATAGTCATCATTTTTTTCACATTATCTTTGCAGAGCAATTTAAAACTTAGTTACTTACTGACTCATTATGTAGCATTTGCTGTCCTTTGCAGAGTCAAAGCACACTCAAGTGTTTTGTTTTGTATTTTTCATCAGTAAAGCCCTGGCCCTCAAAATGCCCTTATGATTTTGAGATGACAAATCATTCTTAAAGATTTCAAAGGTCCAAAGCCAAATTACTAAGCAGATACATGGTCAAAGCACTTGAACTTTCCTTTCCCTGAGTCAGTTGCTGCAGCTTTCAGCTAGTAGAAAATTTGTTTCCAAGAAAATGTATGTTTGAACTTCCAGAGGTTAGATGAAATTTTTATCCATTATGTTAGTATTATGATATTGAATAATCAACCTTGTAGTATTACTTAGCAGAGGAGAAAGTGCAGACAAAAACATAGTCATACAAAAATTTCTAGTACTTTGGGTGGGTTAAAGGGAGGGAACTTCATTTCAATCTGCCACATCCATCAATCCCCATGTCTTATTAATGTTGCCTCCTTATGTCTCTCCAATCTGTCCCTTCTATCCATTCTGCAATTATCTGCTTTAAGGCAGCCTATGCTATTTTTGTATTTTCAGCTCTGAACTAAGACGGGCAAATAAGAGGTGTGCAAAGACGATGGCTTGCTTAGATGGATGGAGGAATGAAGGAGAAGGAATCAGTTATGCCAGAAATTTGGGGGTAGAATCTTAGGTGGCTAGTGCTGGGGACTGCTTTTATTTTAGCAGAAAGAAGAGAGTCAATGTAGGACTCAGAGGAACAAGGTGAAATTGCAAAAGGTAGACTGGAAAGTCTGCAATGGATTTTTACAGATCACTTAGGCAGTAGAAGGAAGCATGACTCAAGATCTAAAGATAGAAGATTTTTATTTTTACATGTTAAATTTGAGCTATTAAGAGGATGAGGGAATAAATGATAACCAGAACCATTGTCTATTAGATACTTGCTGGTGCCTAACATACCAAGTATGAAATGACCATCTCATTTCATCCTTGTAGTAACTCTATAGAGATAGATTAAATCACCCCCATTTTATAAAGAAATGATCTACCTTGCCGATTTTTTACATGTAAAAGATGGAAGCAGGATTTGAACCCAGATCTGTCTGAATCTAGATATTGCACATTTATCCCCTGTTCTGGTTATTAGCATGTAAAAAACCATGCGTATACTTCATCTCCCTTATCTTAGTGTGTCCTGGTTATCATATTTGGAAAAAGGAAGCAGCACATGGGAAAAAATGTAAATGTAAAGAAAAATTTTAAATGCAGGAAGGATGGGCTCTGGGAAATCATATTCACAATTTTCTTAGGGTTTTTGTAATTATTCTAGGGAATGAAATAAGATTTTAAATAACTATACATAAGGTAAACATTTAATTCTCCCCAAAATCTATTTTATAGATATTGAGATGAAGGCTCAAAGAACTAGTAGCTTATACAGGCTCAAAGAGCTAATATCTTAAAACTGGATTCAACCTTGACCTGACCTGTCAGTTGTCAGGGCACATTCCTGCCATCGCTCCCTTGATAGCAACCTTTTGTGTAACAGCAAGCATTCATCATAGCTAGATTCATAATATTTTCTGGTAAAAGGATAGCATAGAGCTCATGTAACTCAATTCCTTCTTGTTGTACTTGAGGAAATGGGGTATTACAGAAGCAAATGGACTAGACAGTGATCAGAGAGTTTGTTAATGGAAAAGCTATGCTTTTTGCCCAGGTTTCTTGCTTTTATTTGCCACCAAAATTAACTGTCATTTAAATTTCAAGGACATTCTTTGACCAAGGCTGTATCCATATCTGTTTACTAACCTAGCATAAGGGTGAGTTTTCTGCTGCCTTGGGGCAGCTGTCTCTCAGGGAAAGCACATAACAAAGGGCCCTGCCTTGGGCTCTGATCCATTTTCTTTGGTGGTGTCAGGTATGGGGAATTAGATATTATTGACTTGCTTGCAGGCATTCTGTTAGCACTTTGGGAAAAAATCTGCCTGTCAGCTGCTTCAAAATGAAGACTAATTATTTTCCATTCTCCAGTCACAGACATCACAATATGATGGTATATTTGCATTCAAATACTGCAAATATTTGACATGCACTATATACTAAATATTTGAATTCACTCAAGCAAAGTGGGTATCTCTGGGGAAACTAATATCTGCTGAGTTGGAGAATTCAGGGGTTTTATGAAGCAAAGGAAACACTGATGAAATTAAACTAACTTGGGAACAACAGTCAAGCTGCCTTTCAAAGATAATCCTCTGTGTCTAAATTATATATGTATTATTGTCACTTATTTGCATGGCCAATTATAGGGATGTTTCTTATTGTGAGATGGAATAATTTTATATAATTGCAGCAGCTTCAGCAGTTTTGAAGGAGGTTTCCCTAGCAGAACAAAGTCTCAGGGAAAACAAATTATGTTGATTTACTAGCAATTCTGCAAATGGGTTGTCTGGGGGAATCAGGGGGAGTCTTTTATAGAGCACAAAGAAACTGCTCACTATTTGACAGTTTAAATTGCTTACTTGGAATATGCAAAACTGCAGACTTCTAATTGCATGTTGTCGCCTCTAAGGCGCCACCATTTTGCACTTGGATTAGAAGACTTCCTGTGTGATGATTAAAGAAGAGGAATGATACTCATTTAGCCCCTCATAAAGGGCAGGGCAGAGGCTATAAACATCGAAAGCAGAGGAGAGCAAGTCTGTAGTAAATTCCTGTTTAAATCTGCTCTAGTAGCCCCACAATTGTACTGAAATTAGCTTATTTGAATAGTGTCACTAAATGAGCAGCATGAAGAAAGAAAACAATTGGCAATTTAAGAATCACCTAATCTCATAAAACCCAGGACTAGGCAGGATTTAGGGATTGCCTAGGCGAACCTGCCATTTAGTCTGCAGGCAGGTGGCCCTGTCCAGGAGCTCACAGCTGTGTAGGGAAGGAGTCAAGGCTGAATCTTGCTGGCAAGTGGTTGAGATCCCATGGAAGTAGAGGATTCCTGGCAGGAATAGAGGTTTACAGAATTTTACAAGTGATGTATGGCATTTTATTTATTTCCAATTAGATCGAAGAAACTGACCAGGGTGTTTCTGGAATGGCCAATTGTGGCTATTCTCTGCAGAGGACCTGGGAGCCGCTCTCTTGACAAGGCACTTGCATACTGTGAACTCTCACAGGGGGACTTGGGGCAAAGAAGTCCCGGTGGCCTCCAAGGATTGGGATGCACTTTTGTTTGTGTGGAGGTATAAAGATTTGAGGCTGCTGCTTTCCTTCTAACTATTTAAGAAAATTTGACTCTTCAGGGAATTCCTGTCCTGAGGCGGTAGAGTGCAGGTAATAAATTTCTGTCTTATTTATTTAAATAGAATCATGTCCAGGGTGTGTGTGGGGGTGTGTTCCCAACTTAATGCTTTTAACTCTTTATCAATATGATTTATGCGGGAACTTTTGTCATTTTGTCATATATTTATATGCAAGTTTAGAAAATTTTAGAGGGCACAGTCTCCATCTGAAATTCTTCTTCTGCCCTGTCTAGCATGGCAATGACTTACATGTGAAAAAAAAAATCTCAACAAACATTTCTAAATGAATAGCTACATCCCTGACCATTCTTGGACCTCTTCCTCCTTTGATGTCTCCCAGTACCTTCGACTGTGGGAAGAGGTTAGGTTCATAATTTCTCTTCCCTTTGGTGGACTGGGCAGTGGGCCTGGGGACCTCTGCTTTGTTCCTGCCATTCCCTTGGCCACTACTTTCTTCTCCCAGGCCTTGCATAGTAGAGAGAAGCTTGAAAGCTGCCCCCCACCCCCAGAAGTGAAGCTGTGGGCATATCATTTTCCCATTTCTAAGGGTAGAAATAGAGTCGCTGCTCACATAGTACAAACTATGCTTATCATATATCTTGTGAGTTTGCTTAATGGGAAACAGAACTGCCATCAGACTCAAAGAATTAGGGCCCTTTTCCATGACCCCTCAATTTCTTTCCCCCAAAAGTCTTGTTGAAACAATGAACTGTCATAGTTTTTCTAATATTACTCCTTTACCCTTAACATTCAAACTGTGTACGATCATCATTGCTTTTGGCAATCTCTCTGTGAGATACATTTAAGGCTAATTTTCTGTAGGTCAAATTTTTATTAATTTTTTTTCTAAGAAAACAATCTTATATTCTTAAACAAACCTTGTAAAGAAATACCCAGCTTTCTTAAATTCTGCATGTATTCTGTGTATATTCCTCTGTTTTGATCAGAGTCAGATGATCCCATGCTGCCCTTATAATTCTCAAGTAAGTAAGTAAGTAGGAGAAGTAAGTCAATACAGTGCAGGAGCAGGAAGAGTATAACAAGTAGAGTTAAAGTCAAGCTCCGGTAAAATTGTCATTGAAGAAACTCAAGAGAACGCTTAAGATGGAAGAGAATGGAGGACTAAATAGAGAACAGAATGGAGGATGGTCATTTGTGAAAACTGATTCAGGTCTGTATTTAAGACAAATGAGGAACTCACCTCAGGTGTAAGGTGTAGGAAGGACTGAGTTTGCCAACGTTAGCTTACTATTAAGGCATGCAGCTTGAGAGAAACCTGACATCCTGTCGGCTACTTGGGCATTAAAAATGGCCCAAGCTATTGACACCCTTTACTCTCTAAGCATAAGTAAGGACCGATATCACTGTATTCTAATAATTTTATAAACCAGAGAACAAAGGAGCCCCAAACAATGAATATTCATCCTTGACAATGAGCTCATGTTTAAAAATTACAAATTACATGAGACCCAGGAGATCCAACCAACAGAATAATGACCATTTTAAGACCAAAATAAAAACATTTTTTTCAACTTTTATTGTGTTAAAATACACATATCAGAGGCTGGGGTTGTGGCTCAGTGGTAGAGTACTTGTCTATCACGTGGGAAGCTCAGGGTTCAATCCTCAGCACCACATAAAAATAAATAAAATAAAATAAAATAAAGGTATTGTGTTCAACTACAACTAAAAAATAATATTAAAAAATACACATAACATAAAATTTATATCCAAACTTTTTTTGAGGGGGAGTACCAGGGATTGAATCCAGTGGCACTTGGCCTCTGAGCCACATCCCCAGCCCTATTTTGTATTTTATTTAGAGACAGAGTCTCACTGAGTTGCTTAGGGACTCACTGTTGCTGGGGCTGGCTTTGGACTGAGATCCTCCTGTCTCAGCCTCCTGAGCCACTGGGATTACAGGCATATATCACCGTGCCAGGCTATCTGAAACATTTATAAGTGTGTGGTCCAGTGTTATTAAATACACTCATAATATTGTGATGCAACTATTACCACTATTCATCCCCATAATTATTTGTCTTGAAAGACTGAAACTCTATACCCATTAAACAAGGGCTTCCTCTGGATTCAGTCCTCAGTACCACAAAAACAAAAAAGAGCTGCCCATCTCCCTTCTACTCACCCCTAGATACTGCCATTCTACTGCCTGTGGCTGTGATTTGGACTACTGTAAATACCTCATGTAGAAGGATCACACAGCACTTGTATTTTTGTGACTGTGCTATGGTTTGAATGTCCCCTACAAAACTCATTTTGAGATTTAATTGCCACTGTAATCAGTATTGGAAAGAAGGACCCTGAATAGAGATTAGATCATGAAGCTTCTACCCTCATGGATGGATTAATGCCATCATTACGAAAGTGGATTAGTTATCCCAGAATGGGTTCCTATTAAGAAGGGTAAGTTCAGGGGCTGGGGATGTGGCTCAAGCGGTCGTGCGCTCGCCTGGCATGCATGCGGCCCGGGTTCGATCCTCAGCACCACATACCAACAAAGATGTTGTGTCCGCTGAAAACTAAAAAAAAAATAAATATTAAAAAAATTCTCTCTCTGTCTCTCTCTCTCTCTCACTCTCTCTTAAAAAAAAAAGAAGGGTAAGTTCAGTCTGAATTTCCTCTCTCTGCCTCACGTGCATGCTCATATTCCCTCCTCCCATGTTATTGCTGCTCAGTGTTGGACTTTCCAGCCTCCAAATAAACTTCAAATAGAATATGAACCAAATAAATTTCTTTGTTTGTAATTTACTTGTCTGTGGTATTCTGTTATAGCAGGAGAAAACAGAATAAGGTAGGATTTCTATAAACAAAACAAAACAATAAAAACCTCCTGGTAGAATTTTGTTTACTAATATGTTAAAACAATAGATCAATTTGAGAAGAACAACTGACATCTTAATACCATCACATCTTTCAGCCAATGAACACGATGTAAATTTTCATTTATTTTCACTTAGCACAATATCCTCGAAGTGCATCCGTGTTGTAGCATTTGTAAAAATTTCCTCCCTTTTTAAGGCTGAATAATGCTCCATTGTATGTGGATAATACATTTTGCTTATCCACTCATTTGTGATGGATGCTTCCATTGCTTCCACATTTTAGCTATTGTGAATTTTGCTGGTTAAACATGGCATACAAATACCTCTCTGAGAGCATGTTGAAAATTCGTTTGGCATATATTTCAAAGTGGAATTATTGAAACATGGTAATTCTGTTTTTAATTATTTTGAGTAATTGTCACAGTGTTTTCCACAGCCAAGTATGCCATTGCAACCCTCCCACCAACAGTGCACATGACTTCCAGTTTCTCTCCATTCTTCCAACACTGTTCTGGGCTGTTGTTTTGATAACAGTCATCCAAATTCATGTGAGGTGGAACGTCACTCTGGTTTTCACTTGCATTTCCCTAATGATTAGTGATGCTGAGCATCTTTTCATGTGATATTGATTCTTCACAATATTTGTCTATTAAATATTTTAATGTCTATTAAATATTTTTTTGCAATGTATAATAGGCCTATTAAAGTTCTTTGCCCATTTTTTGAATCAGGCTTTTTGTTCATATTACACAAATAGACCACCATTTTTCATGTCTCTGGTTGTACACAAAGTAGAGTCACACCATTCATGTTTTCATACATGTACTTAGGGTAATGATGTCCATTTCATTCCACTGTCTTTCCTATCCCCATGCCCACTCCCTTCCTCTCCTTCCCCTTTACTCTATCTAAAGTTCATCTATTCCTCCCATGCTCCCCCTCCATCCCCATTATGAATCATCCTCCTTATACCAAAGAAGACATTAGGCATTTGGTTTATGTGGATTGGCTAACTTCACTTAGCATTATCTTCTCTAACTCCATCCATTTACCTGCAAATGCCATTATTTTATTCTCTTTTAATGCTGAGTAATATTCCATTGTGTGTATATACCATATTTTCTTTATCCATTCATCTACTGAAGGGCATCTAGTTTGGTTCCACAGTTTAGCTATTGTGAATTATGCTGCAAAAACATTGATGTGGCTGTGTCCCTGTAGTATGCTGTTTTTAAGTCCTTTGGATATAGACTGAGGAATGGGATAGCTGGATCAAATCGTGGTTCCATTCCCAGTTTTCCAAGGAATCTCCATACTGCTTTCCATATTGGCTGCACCAATTTACAGTCCTACCAGCAGTGTATGAGTGTGCTGTTTTCCCCACATCCTTGCCAAAACTTATTGTTGTTTGTATTCTTAACAGCTGCCATTCTGACTAGAGTGAGATGAAATCTTAGAATAGTTTTGATTTGCGTTTCCCTAATTGCTAGAGATGTTGAACATTTTTTTTCATATATTTGTTGATTGATTGTATATCTCTTTCTGAGAAGTGTCTATTCAGTTCCTTGGCCCCTTTATTGATTGGGTTATTTAAAAAAAATTTTTAAAGACTTTTCAGTTCTTTATATATCCTAGAGATTAGTTCTCTATCTGATGTGCATGTTGTAAAAATTTGCTCCCAAGATATAGGCTGTCTATTCACTTCACTGTCTGTTTCTTTTGCTGAGAAGAAGTTTTTAGTTTATATCCATCCCATTTATGGATTCTTGATATTAATTCTTGCACTATAGGAGTCTTATTAAGGAAGTAAGGGCCTGATCCAACATGATGGATATTTGGGCCTACTTTTTCTTCTATTAGGTGCAGGGTCTCTGGTTTAATTCCTGGGTCCTTGATCCACTTTGAGTTGAGTTTTGTGCATGGTGAGAGGTAGGGGCCTAATTTCATTTTGTTGCATATGGATTTCCAGTTTTCCCAGCACCATTTGTTGAAGAGGCTATCTTTTCTCCAATATATGTTTTCAGTGCCTTTGTCTAATATAAGATAACTGTATTTATGTGGGTTTGTCTCTGTGTCCTCTATTCTATACCATTGGTCTTCTAGACTAATTTGGTGCCACTACCATGCTGTTTTGTTATACTCTGTAGTACAGTTTAAGGTCTGGTATAGTGATGCCACCTGCTTTTCTCTTCTTGCTAAGGATTGCTTTAACTATTCTGGGTCTCTTATTATTCCAGATGAATTTAATGACTGTTTTTTTCTATTTCTATGAGGAATGTCATTGGGATTTTGATTGGAATTGCATTAACTCTGTATAGTGCTTTTGGTAGTATGGTCATTTTGACAATATTAATTCTGCCTATCCAAGAACAAGGGAGATCTTTCCATCTTCTAAGGTCTTCTTTAATTTCTTTCTTTAGCATTCTGTAGTTTAGATGCACAAAAAGCATTTGACAGAATACAGTGCCTCTTCATGCTTAAAACATTATAAAAACTAGGGATAACAGGTACTTATCTCAACATTTTAAAAGCTATCTATATTAAGCCTCAGGCCAACATCATTCTAAATGGAGAAAAATTTAAAGCATTCCCTCTGAAAACTGGAACAAGACAGGGATGTCCTCTTTCACCACTTTTATTTATCACAGTTCTTTAAACACTGGCCAGAGCAATTACACAAAAGAAATTAAAGGGATATGGATAGAAAAAGAAGAACTCAAATTTTTGAGTTCTATTTAGACTTATGCTTTCTTCTAAAAGTTGGCACTATTTGCCGATGGTATGATTCTATACATAGAAGACCCCAAAAATTCCATCAGAAAATTTCTAGAACTAATACGTGAATTCAGCAAAGTAGCAGGATATAAAATCAACACCCATAAACCAAAGGCATATCCGTATATCACTGACAAATCTTTTGAAAGAGAAAGGAGGAAAACTACCTCATTTACAATAGCCTCAAAAAACATAAAATACTTGGGAATCAACTTAAAGAAAGAAGTAAAAAACCTGTACAATGAAAGCTACAGAACATTGAATCAGGCTGTTTTTGTTGTTGTTACTTAGTTATAGGTGTTCTCTATATATTTTAGATATTAATGCCTTAATATATATATGACACAAAAGTATTTTACCACATTCTGTGGATTGCCTTTTTACTCTGTTGATATTGTCTTTTATTTTCCCCACCTTTTTTAAATTGGTGCATTATAGTTGTACATTTTGATGGATTTTCTTGTGACATATTTGTACTTGATATTGTCTATTGATGAGCAGAACTTTCCAAGTTTCATGAAGACCAAAATGTCCATTTTTTCTTTGTTGCTGTTTTTGGTGACAAATCAAAGAAATTAATGCCAAATCCAAAGTTGTGAAATTTGACTTGTGTTTTCTTCTAAGCATTTTGTAATTTTAAGTCTGTGAAACATTTGGGGTTACTTTTTAGATGCAATGTTAGATAAAGGTCCATTTTCATTCTTTTGAATGTGAATATCCAATTTCCCCAGCACTATTTGTTAAAAAGACTGTCCAGATGGTGTTGCTAATTTCCACAAATTTGTGGTTTTTCCAGTTTCCCTTCTATTATTGATTTTGAACTTCATCCTGTTATAGTTAGAGAAGATTCTTTGTTTGATACCCATCTTTTAAAATCTATTGGAACTTAATTTGTGGCCTGACCCATACTGGAGAATGTCTCCCATGCACTTGACAGAATTGTGTATGCTGTCTTTGTTGGGTAAAGGGTTTTCTGTGTGTCTGTTATTTCTGGTTGGTCAGCTCTGTTCAGTCTACTATTTCCTTACATATCTTCTGTCTGGTAATTCTATCTATTGAAAATAGGGTATTGAAGTTTCCATCTATTATTGTAGTACTGCCCATTTCTTCTTTTAGTTTTGCCAGTTTTTATTTTATTTTTTGAGAATCTGTTACTAGGTGAGCAAATGTTAATAACTGTTGTATATGTTTCCTGTATTATGTATTCTTTTGCTCATATACAATGCTCTTTTTGTTTGTTTTATTCTTGTGATCTTTTTTTACTTAAGGCCTATTTAATCTGATGCAATGTAGCCACTCTACTTTCTTTTGGTTATTGTTTACATGGAAGATCTTTTGCCATCCTTTCACTTTTAATCCATTTGTTTCTTTGACTCTAAAGTGAGTCTCTTTTAGATAGTGTACAGTTGGATCCTGTGTTTGTATCAATTCTACTATTCTGTCTTTTGATTGCAGAGCAATCACTTGCATTAAGTTGATTCCCAAGTATTTTATGTTTTTGAGGCTATTGTAAATGGGGTAGTTTTCCTCCTTTCTCTTTCAAAGGATTTGTCAGTGATATACAGAAATGCCTTTGATTTATGGGTGTTGATTTTATATCCTGCTACCTTGGTACTTTTAGTCCTTTGATAAGGAAAGACTGACTTCTGTCATTTTGCTATTAGTTTTCCATATGCCTTATAGATTTTGCCTTTCATTTCCTTCATTACTATCTTCTTTTGTGTTGTTGACTTTTTTGTAACAAAATGTTTAAATCCTTTCTCATTTCTTTCTTTCTTTTTTTTGCATAGTCTATAGCTATTTTTCTTTGCAGTTACTATGGAGATTACATTTAACATCCTAAAGTTATAACACTATAATTTGAATTTATACTAGCTTAATTTCAATAACATACAAAATTTTTGCTCCTTAACAACTTTCTCCACCCTTTTATGTTGTTTTCACAAAATTGAATCCTTATGTATTATATGTCTCAAAGTATAAACTAATAATTTTTAAATGCATTAATTTCTTACATTGTGTAGAAAACAAAATGTGTATTTACAAACCAAAGCTGCAATAATACTAGCTTTTAGGTTACTAATATTTTTTTAAAAGTATCAATCTCTTAAAGCTTTAGAAAACAAAATGTCAAGTTATAAACCTTTGCTACAATAATACAAGCTTTAGTAATTGTCCAGGTATTTATTTTTATTGAGATCTTAATTTTTTAATATGGCTTTCATTCTTTCTGGTGTCCCTTTGATTCATGTATAGAAGTTCCTTGGGCATTTCTTCCAAGCCAGGTGTGGTTGTAATATTTCTTCTGCTTTTGTTTATCTAAGATATCTCAAATTTTCTCTCAATTGTGAAGGACATTTTGCCAGATATAGGATTCTTGATAGACTATTTTTCCCTCTCTCTCTTTTATTCCTTTTAATACTTTGAATATATTGGCCCACTGCCTTCTGGATCCAAAGTTTCTAGTGATCAACCTGCTAATTGTCTTGTTAAGGATTCCTTATATGTTAAGAGAAACTTCTTTCTTGCTGTCTATAAGATTCTTTGTCTTTGACTTTAAATAGTGTGATGATAATGTGATGATGTGCTTTTCTTTCAGTTCTTCTTACTTGGAGATTTTATTTCTTAAGTGTTCATATTCATATCTTTCATCATTTGGGAATTTTTCAACCATATTTTTCCTATTCTCTGCTCAATTCTCTACTACTTCTGGGGCACTCAATGCGTATGTTAATCTGCTTGATTTTTTCTGACATTTATTCACTTTTCTTTAATCTTTTTATCTTTATATTCCCAAGATAATGCCTACTGTCCTATCTTAAAGTTCACTATTTTTTTTTAACATCAGTAAGGATGTTTTGCATCTCCAGAATCTCTTCTTTCTTTTGTTTTAGATTTTTTTTATCTCTTTATCATAATTTCCATTTCACCCCTCTATATATCATTTTCTTGAGTTTTTGTACATCTTCTTTTACTCCTCTGAGAATCTTTAAAGCAGTTGCTATTATGGTTTAGAATCACTTGTTTGCCTTTTCACCTTCCACCATGCTATGATGTAGCATAAAGGCCTGCCCTGGATTTCCCAGCCTCTAAAATCATGAGCTAAGTAAACTTCTTTTATTTATAAATTACTCAGTCTCTAGAATTTTATTATAACAACAGAAATGAACTAAGACAGTTTTAAAGTCTTTATCTAGTAGATCAACCATCAAGTCTTTTTCAGGGACAATACTTATTTTCCATGGAAGAGTTTATACTTCCCTGTTGCTTGTATGCTTGTTATTTTCTTTTTGTAGAAAACTAGACATTTGAATCTATTAATGTAGTAACTTTGGAAATAAAATTCTTGATTCTTTTTTAATTGTTTATCTTATTATATAGATTGTCTCCATGCCAAGGATCCATTTAAGATATACAATTAAAGTCTCTGTAGGTTTCTGCTGAGTCTGTATCCTCACCTGGGCAGGCACAATCATTTTCTAATCTGAAAATCAAGTCATTTTTTATTGCCCTAGTTTTTAATAGCTGGTTCCCAGAAGGAGAAAAGAGAAAAATAAAGGAAGGTCAGATGTCACTAGTCCTTTAAATCTCCTGAAAGTCACTTCAATCAGACAGGAAGGGATTTGTAACAATTGTGAGCAGGGAGTACAGCAAAAATGACTGCGTACTTCTGTCTGTACCTGTGTGTTCAGCCATCATTAGTCAGAGCCTAGGTCCCTAATGTTCGTAGACAGGATGCTATTTGTCTTCCGTGACTCCTGCATGTGGTTATAAAGTACTAAAGGACCCTGTGCAGCAACTTGCTATGGGGCCAGGGGTGAGAGATGGGTAGCTGCTAGTATGCCAAGATCTGTAATTGATCAAAATTAACTGCCTTCCCCTGAAAGTCACAAGATTTCAACAGACTCTAGAGTTCCACGAGAGTTGCCTTAGACAGATTCTGCCTGTGCAATTGTTGGGTAGGAGGGGAGATGGATTCCTGGTGCTTCCAACTCTGTCAGCTTCCCAGGATCTCAAGATCTAAACATTTTAAATCAAAATCTATAAAAATGGGAATATTTAAAATGATTATATAAATAAAGGAATAAGTAGAAAATATACTGAAAAAAATAAAAAGTAGTATGGAAAAGACCAAATGGATTAGAAAAAAAATAACCAAATTGATTTTGTAGGAATGAAAATCTAAATGACAATCTAAAGCATGGGATTGGGTGGAGAAGAAGAATTAGTTGAACTAAATTATCTCCATAAGAAAAATTCCTAGAAAATGTGACAGAGAGAAACGATGGTGGTGGAAAAATCTCTAGCAGCAAGAAAAGGAAAGCTTCAGTAGGCAATCATGATTCAAGTCTTTTCTTGAGTATGTTTCCTGGTGTTCCATTGGGCAAAGAGATGGAAGGTGTAGGAGTTTGCAGCTATCCATAGGTGTGAATATGGAAAGATGTGATTCACTGATGCCATTGCTTTAAGTGTTTGCCTTGGGGCAGTTAAAATTTTAGCCAAAGTTAATATCTCAATTAATCATAAATTGTGGACAAATAAAATCTAAGCCTTCTGATTCCCTTAAGATTATAAACCTCAGCCTTTTCTTAGATTATGGTGGTCTATTTGAACTATTCACTAGTGGGGACTTAGTCTGGATGGGCAGCCAATCTGAATCCTTCAGGTAAAAACAAACTTCCACGAAAACATCCTCTAACCATTGGTCCATTTTAGCCAGAAGGATTGTCTGCCATGGCCCCTCAAATGTGCTCCTTTGGAGAGCTTGCTTTGGAGGCAGTGAATTATTGCTTCTGTAGAAGGATCAAATGACTAACCTCCATTCATATCTCACTGCCACAGACAAAGAATCTCTTGACCTCTTTAGAAGAAAGATGATGCCTTCTAGTATTTTGGACAGTTCAGCCCACAAGAATATAATTAATCATTACTTTCTGGGTCAGCTCCCAAAACAGCTCCTTTATCATCATCCATCTATTTCTAGAAGAGGTCTTTACATTCCACTTTGTTAAAAAAAAAGAAGAAGAAGAAGAAAAAGAAGAAGAAGAATGTGGCAGCCTTTTGTTGGAGTGGGACAAGAAATTTGGAAGAGCATTTTTGAAGTAGGGGGGAAATTTTTTAAAAATCCAAAAAACCCATAAGTGTTTTTGTGAAGGTTCTAAGGTTATTTTTTAGGATACTTGTGTGTTCAGAAAATTGTCACTTATGTAGACTGAAGTGGACATTTATGACCACCAAATATTGCTTCTTTACTTTTTCCCAGCAGCCCCTGATTTCCGTATGGGAGCTTATATGTTTTCTGGAGTGCTGGCTCTATCCCTGGCTTCAGAGCTAGAAGCTGAGATTATAGACAATGAGTGGGTTTTTTTCCACTGGCCTTTGTTCATATGTGGGGAGGTAACTTAAGTGTATTTGCATTGAATTTGGGGAATGTAGGGACAATTATATTTTATCTCCTGTAAGAGGTGGGGATAGACCTGTAGCCTGCACAGCTGCTGATAGCTCTTTCTCAGGATCAAAAGAGAAGCCAGAAAAGAGGAAGAAAACCATGCCGGGAGGCAGAGCAGCAACATAGAAAGCATTGCCATCCAAGCTGACATCAGGGAGCTGCCGAATCCAGTTTCTCAAGCAACTTTTTAGTTAGAAGAACCAAGACATTCCCTTTTGTGTCATCTAGTTTGAGTCAGGCTATTTTATGTGTAACCTCAAGCATCCTCATTAATTTACAGCTGACCCCCAAAGAGAAGATAGAATTTTCAAGCTGTGAAATCCTTTTCAGGATACACAATGAGGAAGATGAGAGTGAAAGGATGATGATGAGGGAGGTGAAATTATAACCCAGAGAAGAGGAACTTTACCTATAGGCTGCTCCTGTGTAAGAAGGATCTTGACAGATGGCACTTCATAGTGCAAGAACTATCCATGGTGAAAACACAGAGAAATGGAACTATGGGTTTTTTTTTTTCTGGATTAAGGTCTGTCTGTGTCTGGGTCCAGTCTGCCTCAGAGTTTCATCTATACACAGAATCATTTGTATTAAAATTAATAGACATTTATTGAGCATACATTATGTACCAGATATGTGGAATATAGAGAATAATTAAAAATTCTCTCTACTCAAAAATTCAAAAAAAGTGAAAAGAGGGGGAAATAATTACAATGCAATGTAGTAAATCTATACCTAGTGTTAAAAGACGATTAGTGGAATAATAGTTTCCACCTATAGTTTAGACAGGACTTCCTAAATGCTCATTCATTGCTATTTTTCCCCATGTGGAAAAATTAAAAAGTACTAACAATCCCATTCGTGAAATTTTCACAAAATCAGATCCAGAGTGTTGAAAATATATCATCTGTCCTAAAGTTATATTCTTCTTTCTTATTCTTTTTTATTAATTTTCATTTTTTTATTGATTGTTCAAAACATTACAGAGCTCATGATAAATCATCTTTCATACATTTGACTCAATTGGGTTTTGAGCTCCCCAAATACAAATTGCAGACTCGCTTCTGTTACATACTCACATTTTTACATAATGGCATATTAGTGACTGTTGTATTCTGCTACATTTCCTATCCCCTACTATCCCCCCTCCCCTCCCCTCCCCTCCCATCTTCCCTCTCTGCCTCCTCTGCTGTTGTTCAATTCTATCCCTTTTCCCCCCTCCCCCTTGCCCCTCATAACCTCTTATAATTTTGTGTATCACTGAAGGTCTCCTACCATTTCCATATGCTTTCCCTTCTCTCTCCCTTTCTCTCCCATCATTCGTCTTAGTTTACTGTTAGTCTTTTCCTCATGCTCTTCCTTCCTGTTCTATTCTTAGTGGCTCTCTTTATATCAAAGAAGACATTTGACATTTGTTTTTAGGGCTTGGCTAGCTTCACTTAGCATAATCTGCTCTAATGCCATCCATTTCCCTGCAAATTCTATGATTTTGTCATTTCTTAGTGCTGCATAATACTCCATTGTATATAGATGCCACATTTTTTTATCCATTCATCTATTGAAGGGCATCAAATATTGTGAATTGTGCCGCTATAATCATTGATGTGGCCGTATCCCTATAGTGCACTCTTTTAAGATCCTCAGGGAATAGTCCGAGAAGGGCGATAGCTGGGTCAAATGGTGGATCCATTCCCAGCTTTCCCAGGAATCTCCATACTGCTTTCCAAATTGGCCTCACCATTTTGCAGTCCCACCAGCAGTGTACAAGTGTACCCTTTTCCCCACATCCTCGCCAACACTTATTGTTGTTTGACTTCATAATGGCTGCCAATCTTACTGGAGTGAAATGGTATCTTAGGGTGGTTTTGATTTGCATATCTCTGATTGCTAATGATGGTGAACATTTTTTCATGTACTTGTTGATTGATTGTATGTCCTCCTCTGAGAAGTGTCTGTTCAGGTCCTTGGCCCATTTGTTGATTGGATTATTTGTTAGCTTATTGTTTAATTTTTTGAGTTCTTTGTACATTCTGGATATTAGAGCTCTATCTGATGTGTGGGGGGTAAAAATTTGTTCCCAGGATGTAGGCTCTCTATTTACCTCCTTTATTGTTTCTCTTGCTGAGAAAAAATTTTTTAGTTTAAGTAAGTCCCATTTGTTTATTCTTGTTGTTAACTCTTGGTCTATGAGAGTCCTATTAAGGAATTTGGAGCCCGACCCCACAATATGTAGATCGTAGCCAAATTTTTCTTCTATCAGATGCAGTGTCTCTGGTTTGATATCTAGCTCCTTGATCCATTTTGAGTTAACTTTTGTGGCTGGCGAGAGAAAGGGATTCAATTTCATTTTGTTGCATATGGATTTCCAATTTTCCTAGCACCATTTGTTGAAGATGCTATCCTTCCTCCATTGCATGTTTTTAGCCCCTTTATCAAATATAAGATAGTTGTAACTTTGTGGATTAGTCTCTGTGTCCTCTATTCTGTACCATTGGTCCACTCGCCTGTTTTGGTACCAGTACCATGCTGTTTTTGTTACTATTGCTTTGTAGTACAGTTTGAGCTCTGGTATCGCTATACCTCCAGATTCACACTTCCTGCTTAGAATTGCTTTTGCTGTTCTGGGTCTTTGGTTTTTCCATATGAATTTCATGATTGCTTTATCTATTTCTACAAGAAATGCCTTTGGGACTCTGATTGGCATCGCATTAAACCTGTAGAGAACTTTGGGTAATATTGCCATTTTGATGATGTTAGTTCTGCCTATCCATGAAGAGGGTACATTTTTCCATCTTCTGAGATCTTCTTCTATCTCTCTCTTTAGGGTTCTGTAGTTTTCATTGTATAAATCTTTCACCTCTTTTGTTAGGTTGATTCCCAAGTATCTTATTTTCTTTGAGGATATTGTGAATGGAGTGGTTTTCCTTATTTCCATTTCAGAGGTTTTGTTGCTGATATATAGGAATGCCTTTGATTTATGCGTGTTGCTTTTATATCCTGCCACTTTGCTGAATTCATTTATTAACTCTAGCAGCTTCTTTGTAGATCCTTTTGGGTCTGTTAAGTATATTATCATGTCATCCACAAATAGTGATAATTTAATTTCTTCTTTTCCTATTTTTATGCCTTTAATTTCTTTTGTCTGTCTAATTGCTCTGGATAGTACTTCCTGAACTAAATTGAATAGAAGTGGTGATAGAAGGCATCCCTGTCTTGTTCCATATTTTAGAGGGAATGCCTTCAGTTTTTCTCCATTTAGGATGATGCTAGCCTGAGGTTTAGCATATATAGCTTTTACAATGTTGAGGTACGTTCCTTTTATCCCTAGTTTTTCTAGTGTTTTGAACATAAAGGGATGCTGTACTTTGTCAAATGCTTTTTCTGCATCTATTGAGATGATCATATGGTTCTTGTCTTTAAGCCTATTGATGTGGTGAATAGCATTTATTGATTTCCGTATATTGAACCAGCCTTGCATCCCAGGGATGAATCCTACTTGATCATGGTGCACAAGTTTTCTGATATGTTTTTGTATTCGATTCTCAAGAATTTTATTGAGGATTTTTGCATCTAGGTTCATTAGAGATATTGGTCTGTACTTTTCTTTCTTTGAAGTGTCTTTGTCTGGTTTTGGGATCAGAGAGATGTTGGCCTCATAGAATGAATTTGGAAGAGCTCCTTCTTTTTCTATTTCTTGAAATAGCTTGAAAAGTATTGGTATTAATTCTTCTTTGAAGGTTTTGTAGAACTCTGCTGTATACCCATCTGGTCCAGGGCTTTTCTTGGTTGGTAGTCTTTTGATGGCTTCTTCTATTTCTTCCTTTGTTATTGGTCTGTTTAAATTGTGTGTGTCTTCCTGTCTCAATCTGGGCAAATCATATGCCTTAAGAAATTTATCGATATCTTCACTATCTTCTATTTTATTAGAATATAGGGTTTCAAAATACTTTCTAATTATCTTCTGTATTTCTGTAGTGTCTGTTGTGATATTGCCTTTTTCATCCCGTATATTAGTAATTTGAGTTCTCTCTCTTCTTCTTTTCGTTAGCATGGCTAAGGGCTTGTCTATCTTATTTATTTTTTCAAAGAACCAACTTTTAGTTTTATCAATTTTTTCAATGGTTTTTTTTTGTTTCAATTTTGTTTATTTCTGCTCTAATTTTAGTTATTTCTTGTCTTCTACTACATTTTCTGTTGTTTTGTTCTTCCTTTTCTAGGTCTTTGAGGTGTAGTGCGAGTTCATTTATTTGTTGTTTTTTTCTTTTTTTTGATGAAAGAACTCCATGAAATGAATTTCCCTCTTAAAACTGCTTTCATTGTGTCCCATAGATTCCAGTATGTTGTGTTTGTATTATCATTTGACTCTAAGAATTTTTTTATCTCTTCCTTTATGTCTTCTGTAACCCATTGATCATTCAATAACATATTGTTCATTTTCCATGTGGTGTAGGATTTTTCCTTCATTTTTTTATCATTGATTTCCAATTTCATTCCATTATGGTCAGATATGGTGCATGGTATTATCTCCACACCTTTACATTTACTAAGAGTTGCCTTATGGCATAATATATGGTCTATCTTTGAGTAGGATCCATGTGCTGCTGAGAAGAACGTTTATCCACTTGATGATGGTTGGTATATTCTATATATATCGGTTAGGTCTAGGTTATTGATTGTGCTGTTGAGTTCTATAGTTTCTTTATTCAGTTTTTGTCTAGAGGATCTGTCTAATGGCGAGATCAGTGTGTTGAAGTCACCCATAATTATTGTGTTATGGTCTATTTGACTCTTGAACTTGAGGAGTGTTTGTTTTATGTACGTTGCAGCTCCATTGTTTGGTGCATACAAATTGATAATTGTTATGTCTTGTTGGTGGATGGTCCCTTTTAACAGTCTATAGTGTCCTTCTTTATCCTTCTTAATTAACTTAGGTTTGAAGTTGATTTTATTTGATATGAGTATGGCCTCTCCTGCTTGCTTCCGAGGGCCATGTGAGTGGTAGGATTTTTCCCAACCTTTTACCTTCAGCCTGTGTATGTCTTTTCCTATCATATGAGTCTCCTGAAGGCAGCATATTGTTGGATTTGTTTTTTTGATCCAGGTTACTAGCCTATGTCTCTTGATTGGTGAGTTTAGGCCATTAACATTTAAGGTTACAATTGATATATGATTTGTACTTCCAGTCATGCTTCTTTATTTATTTATTTTAGTTTGGCTAGTTTTACTTTTTGGTTATTTTCCTCCTCCTTTACTGAGATACCTCTTGTTGTTAGTTTTGGGCACTATTTTTCAATTCCTCTTCTTGTAGTATTTTGCTCAGAATGCTTTGCAGTGCTGGTTTTCTTGCTGCGAATTCTTTTAGCTTTTGTTTATCATGAAAGATTTTAATTTCGTTGTCAAATCTGAAGCTCAGTTTTGCTGGATACAGTATTCTTGGTTGAAATCCATTATTTTTCAGCGTTTGAAATACATTGTTCCAGGATCTTCTCGCTTTCAAAGTCTGTGCTAAGAAATCAGTCGTTAACCTAATTGGTTTACCCCTGAATGTAATCTGCCTCTTTTCTCTCGTAGCTTTTAATATTCTCTCCTTGTCCTGTATGTTGGCTATCTTCATAATTATGTGTCTTGGAGTTGGTCTATTATAGTTTTGAATGTTTGGGGTCCTGTAGGCTTCCAGGATTTGGCAATCCATTCCATCTTTCATCTCTGGGAAGTTTTCTACAATTATTTCATTTAATATGCTGTCCATTCCTTTGGTTTGAATCTCTGCGCCTTCTTCTATCCCGATGACTCTCAAATTTGTTTTTTTAATGACATCCCATATCTCTTGAATAGTTCTTTCTTATTCTTGGTCCTAACTTGTCCTGTGTAATTTGAAATGAATGTGTCAGATCTTATTTGGAAAAATAAAAGTAGACAATCATATATTATGTCTCCTTTTCTTTTTTAAAATAATGTCTGTATTACAAAAGTTTGGTAATCACTTGTCCTTGAGTTCACAGATCATTTTAACCATGGACATCCTGAACTCCTTATCTGTCATTTCTTCTGCTGTGGCTGCCAATGATTCTAATGATGTGGTGTCTTGATTTGTTTGGGGCACTTTCTTCCCTGTCATTTCATGCTACTCATGTGTCTTTCTTCCCAGCTCTCTGGGTCTGGAGTGTTATTGGTTTTACCCTATAGGTTTGTAGTGCTCTTGTAGGTTCCAAGATCTCTCCTTTGTGGGGAAGGACAACATTAACAGATCCTAATATCCACAATATACCACCTTTGAACAATTTGTTGTTATTAAGATGTTTACAGTTTAGTCTCAATGTACAAAAATATTGGATTCAATCATTATCTAAAATATAATCAGTAGTTTTGTAAAAAGGTTTACAGTTTCTCATAGTGGACAATGAAATGGGGCTGGGACATAGGATTATATGTTGAGGAGGTAGGATGTGAGGAAATAGAGTTAATATACCTTAGGAAGTGTGAGAGAGAAATCTAATGAAGAGGGTTAGTAGCAAGAGAATAGACAGGAAGTAATTTAGGGTAGGCAAGTACTTGGGAAGACAGTAGAGTACATAAAACAAACACACATATGTATTTAGAAAAATACAGGTGTTAAAATAATGAAATTTGGAGGGGGGAAGAAAAATGAAAGAAGAAAAAGGAAAATGAAAAAAAGGGCAGAGACAACACCTCTATATTATATTATTCAGATGACTCAGTTCTCAAAATCCTACTTCATGCAAAGTTCTTGGTTTTACATATGTTGGGGATGTGAGAGTCTGAGGATAGAGGGGTAAAAGAGAAAAAAAAATACTCAAAGGAAGAAACCAGGGTTGTAGCTAGCTTTACAGATCCCTATCTTTCCTGCTTCTCTTCTCTCCAATAGGTGGGGTTTGTCTGTTGTAAGGCAGTGTCTCTGCCTTCAGGATGGTGGAGGTAACCAGAGTGGGAAGACTGGTCCTGGAGCAGGGCATCTGGATGCAAGGAGTGGCACCCGCCAGTCCCTGCAAGGAGACTTCAAACTCATGGGTCTATTTTTGGGACCATTCATTTGACTTGAGTCCTCGGTTCTATCTCTCTACCTTGCCAGGACATTTCCCAGGTCCTGGTCTCTCTGTTAGGCTGCAAACTTTAGCCCCATCTCCCTCTCCCCTAGCAGTTCCCCACTGAGGAACGAACCTCTCACACCTGGGCTCCCCTGGGTGGGTCCCTGGTCGCACTGCACACCTGTGTTGGGCAGCTACTGTGTTGGGTTACCTCTGCTGCGGAGGTGAGGAGGTTGGAAACCTGGTACCTGGCTGCTGGATATCTCATCTGGGAGCTAACCCCAACTCATGTGGTGAGAATGTGGAGCCAAGATGGAGGCAGTTTGCCTTCAGCACCAAGGTATCTGGTGAGGTGAGGGGACCCGGTCGATCACGTAGTGCTGTGGGTAGGTAGCAACTGAGTGACCTGAGTGGGAGCAGAGCGAAGTCTTGGAGATCTGCAATGTGTTGGTAGGTGATTTTGCTGAGGCACTATGTAGTTCTAGGCACTACATTGGCTAGAACTTCGGGATTTGGGTCCTGTTCAAACACTGGGCATCCTGCTCTATAGCTGAGGGCGGAGCCCTGCACGGGGTCACAGCGCTGGTAATTTCTGCGGACAGCAACTGTATAGGGGTCTCCTAACACTCTCAGAGATGCACTATTCTGATTAGGGTGAGATCTGGATCACAGAGTGAGCGACACAGGATGCTGCCTCCCTCTGGCCCACCATCTTGTCCCTCCTGGTAATCACTTGTCTAGGGCATAGTTGAAGAAGGTTTCGGGTAGAGGTTTATTCTGAAATAGGTCTTGCAAAACAAAATTTCAACAAACAAAGGAAAGAGGACAGGGAGCTCTGCATAAAGAGATGTGGAGGTATGAAGTGGTGGGTCCTGTTTGGGGAGCAGGATCTGTTTTGGCCTATTTTAAGATGACAGATCCTATAGGGAGGGTGTGGCAAGCATCGAAGTTGAAATAACTGCCTTGATTAAAATATTAAAAGACCTTGAATGTCACACTAAAGAATTTAGATTTGATCTACTAAGCATTTGAAGCCACTGAGGCATTTTAAAGTAGGGAAGTAACATGGTTAAACATGTGATTTAGAAAGATAAATGAATAGGGAGATGTGTCAGTTTCTTTGACAGTTACATTTTTCATGGAACTGAAAGTAGAAGCTACTATGTAAATATAAAGAATAAATCTCTTAAGAGGTCTCCTATCTATCAGCAGAAGGAATTGGTTAGTGATTCATGCAAAAATATGAATCTCAAACTTGGCAACAGCTGGTGATTTTAAAACAGGAAAGGGAACCACTACTCCCCCCCGCCACATGACTTCAAAGCATTGCCTCCTTCCAGTAGATCATTCTTTCATTATGTCTTATAGTTAGGGGTTTTCCTGACTGGCATGTTGTACTGAAAGAATACTTGTTGCTCTGTCCAGAAGTCAAACCGTGTCTCCAATAGTGTACCCTGTGACTGTTTGGAAGAACGAGGGTGAGATAAGCTTGTAGAATCTGAGTCTTGTTAAGGAGAGAGTCTAGGAGAGAGTTGCTGGTTTCATTTACCCCCTCTAAATGAAAATGAAATCAAAGAGCAACCAAGCTGCCACATGTCCCCACACCTCTACATTGATTTAATGTGAGAGATAATCTAATGAAAAAGAAAATGCCGTAAGGCTCCAGAGAATCATTAGGGTTCCATTTCCTTGCTTGTTAGCTATGTGATCTTGACCGAGCATCTTGGCTGTTTGGTCTTCATTTCATTCATGTGTCTACAAAATATCATAAAATTGTTAGGAGGTTCAGTAAAATGGCATAAATGAAGCCCAGTTCCTGGCTCATCACGAATGCTCGTAGACTGGAGGTGACATCTCATGACAAGAGAGGCCTGCCAGTCTCATCTTACATTTTCAGGGTCCAGCACCCATTTGCTTAAGTAACTACCACATGTCTAAATACCAGAAATTTGTAAATCACAATAACATTAAATGAACACATTATTTGTATCCAGTTTGGCCCGTATACTTCTATAGTACAAAGTGTAAAACTATATATAAAGCAACAGTTCATAAGAAATAACTGTGAACACTGAAAATTCAAATTAATTAAATATTTGCCAAAGACCATAACTTTTTCTGTGAAGACTCCCTGATGGGGGCCACTGGGCTAGGGCAGGAGGAGAGGAAGGAAAGGGATTTTCCTTTCACATGTAGACTAGCTCATGCTCCCTCCCAGACTCCCCTGACTTCTCCCTCTTTACGGGGGTGGTGGGGAGACTCTCTTATTCCTCCTGAGGCTCAGTTGCTCACTCATCTAGCCACCCTTGGCCTGCCATCTGACCACTTTGTGAAGGTCCCTGGGGTTGTAGCATCTGGATTTTTCTTCATCTCCTCAGTCCTATTCAAATTACTTCTTATCACAAATTGCATCGCTACTGCTCCCCGCAACAGCATTACCCTTTTAAATTCCTCAAAGGGACCTGTTGCTGGAAGGACAGGCTTTTACATCCCCTCTAACCCTTGGCCCATAGCTCCTCTTTATTTTTCCATATCTGACTCTGTCATGGAACAGACTCGTCTGTGAAAGCAGACGGACTCTCCAGTTCACAGGTCCAAGCTCTCTCCATACACATTGCAAATGGCAGCCCTATGTGCTCAGGCCAAGGGGTTTACAGATTGGTGGTATGTAAGAAAGCTGGACCAGGGAAGAAATATTAGCTGGATCTGGAATTGGGGTTAGGACCACTGGGGCAAAGTCACCGTACCCCAAGCATTAGAGAGAAAGTGGTCATGGCTGCAGGTGGACACATTTCTCTGGCTCCCATCTCCATTGAGAGACATGTGGATGAAGGGGGACAACAGTGGGGTTCTCTAAACTCTTCAGCCAAGCACAGGGAGCTTGACCAGTTTCAGGTACAGTTTTGTACACTATTCTTTTCCCTGTTTCTCCAATCCCTTTTCAATGCTTCTGGTCTTTTTTCCTCTTTATCTTTATAATGTTTTGGGGGGGTGGTACTGAGGATTGACCCAAGGGCCTTGCACCTATTAGGCATGTACTCTACCACTGAGCTACATCCCAGCTATTTTTATTTTGAGACAGGTCTCACTAAGACCCTGAGGCTGGTTTCAAACTTATGATCCTTTCAAGTTCCCAAGTAGCTGGGATTACCCATGTGGGCCACAATGCCTGACAATCATGGTAGACTTTTTTCTTCATGTTACACTTGTTGTTAGTAAAACTAAGTCTCCACTTCAGCTGGTGGGTGGGGTCTGTTTAAGCTGTGGGCTTCTGCAACAAGAAAGCTCATTTTAGTGTTAGCAGCTAATCACAGCAGGGAATATCTGAGAGCATCAGCTCTAAGGGGCACAACCAGTCAAGCTGAATTCTTCTCTGCTACTACTGAATGGTGTGTTGTAGCTCTAATGGAGGACTATACCTTCCAGGGTTGTGGCAGACTCCAGCAGTTCATTGCCAATTTCTTTTCGGATTCTTGTCTCACAAAGAATGAAACCCACAGATAATAACAGAAGGCAAGAATGAAAAGAATTTAAGTGAGAATAAGAAGTAGAGTTCTTAGTAGCCAAGAGAGGACCTGATAGCTAGTTTCATTTAAATGTTCTAATCTAGGAGTTTATGTAGCTTCTGGGTAGGGACATTGATCACAATCCATGCTAAACATGTATTGGAAAAGGCTGTTGGTTTTCCCTTTACTCAGGTATGTCCCTATTCCCATTATCTGGGAACAAAGAAGTTGCCTGGAATGTTTATATAGGTTAATATCATTGAATGGCCTCTACATTAAAATCCTTAATTGGGACCCATTAACTATTTTATCTTATTCATTACTCTCTTTTCTCCACTTTTTGTACACTCAAATGGCTATTTGTTCCCTTCCATATTTGGGGGCTTGCCATTGTGGAATTTCTAAAATTACTTTTCCTAGCATGTTCATAATAATTATTGAAGTGATATTTTTTCTTTATTCCCTATCTCCACCTATATTTGAAATACAGGCTATGACCCAGGAATTCCACTCTTCATTATAACACAGAGTGGGATGCGTAGCAGGATGCTCATGCTGTGTGGCATGTGATAGTGGAGAGCTGCAGGCAGTATGGAAGTCTATTATAAGAACAATGTGGTGGGTGCACATATGAGGTGCTATGCATCACTTAAAAGTCATTGAAAGATTTATATAAAGCAACATATATGAATTATAACAAGATACGTTGGTGCAAGAAAAAGTAGCAAATAAAGAATATCTTTTTGTAAATAAAGCTTCATATATAAAAGCAATAGGTTTTACAAGAACAAGAAAAATTGAGGAACCTCACTTATGATAGTATGTTATGGCCTTTAGACATGTTAGACTCAATTCCAAGCACTAGAAATTATTATTTTTTTCCTGTGGACAATTCATGTGTGGCCACTGAATTCTTATGTCCTTAGCCCAGCAGCCTGTGCCTCCATTCCCTGTTTCTTGCTATTACAACCTTCTCGGATTCATTCTTCTGTAGACTGGAGGTAAAGCCACAGAGGAAGTTACCTGAGGACTCTGGAAGGGCTTTGCTACCTGCAGGGTAGCAAAGTCTCTGCTGCTTGTCCTAGAGTGCTGCTCTTCTCAATGATGGGGTTTTAAATGTAAAGTTGTTTGGGGCTTCCCTTTTCCTGCTCTCTCTTCCACTTTAGTTTTTGCCCCACTAAACTGAAATAAAAATGGAATGACCAGTGAGAATCAAATTGGGAGTCAACTAACTGACCTGGGTTAGCATAAGGTTTTGTGCAGTGATCACCAAGGTTGGGTGGATAGCAGAATCCATTGAGCTGTTCAGAGAAAGAAATGTCTGTTTACTTTATATCTTTTCCCTAATTTTTATTTTTTATTTTTGCATTTTTAACTATAACTATAATAGATTAAAATATTAATTTAATATGCAAGCTAAGGGATAGTTGGCCACTAACCATTTTAAGGAGACATTGGTTTATCAGGACCCCTGGTAAAGAATGATTTGGCATTGGTCTACCTCAGTGGAAAATCATGCATTTTCCCATGAACTTTTTTGAGTGATTTGTGTCTTTTGGGGGAGGTGGTGGTGGTGAGCAGGAAGGACTTATAGACTTGCCCTAAAATACTGACTGACTGTTTAAAATCTGTACTGTTAGTTTCTGAACATTTTCTTTTACTTGCTCCTGTAATATTTCTCAACTGAGAGGTGCTTTTCAAGTTTTGGGTGAGATAATTCTCCCTCCTGCGGGGTTTCCTGGATATTGTAAGATTAGTATCCCTGGGCTTCTGTGCATTAAAAATCAGTGATGCTTACCCCTTCATGATGATAATTCAAAACGCCCCTAAGCATTTTGTTAGCTCTGTGGGGAAGTCTTTACCCTCCTCTTTGACAACCGTTTCCCCTGATCTTTGCCTGCCCTTTTCCCGCCTTTACAAACACCCATTCTTCCATAGCTCCACCATCCTGCTGTCCATGACTATACCAAACCCACAAAAACTTCTCCTTCCTTTGATTGTACAATATCATTTATTTTGTCCTTAAGTATTATCTTGTGGTATCTTTTATATTATCTTATGCTTTTAAGACTTTCATATTTCTATGCATTACTTCTCCAACCAATTTACAAGCTCTGATGCCCTTGAGTTGGGGGAGGAGAAGTGAGTGGCTTCCACAGTGTTCCTGATCAATGAATGTCTCCCTCTGAACAAGTTTCTGGGGTGGAAGTTGGATTAAGGAAGGTTTGCAATAATGGACTCCAAGCAATTTAGGAAAAGCATTAGAAATTTCACTGTGGATTGAAAACTTTACTTGTCTCTTAGGGGTTTGAATATAGCTTTGTACATTTCGGTAGAGTTAATTTCAATAAATATTTGTTGGATAAATAAAAGTTGTAGCTACCAGCCATTTTTGAGAATTTAGCCAAAACAAATTTCCTCTCTCTCTGTAGTAATGGGAACATTCCCATTTCTTCAAGACAAAAGTCAAGAGTGTTCTCTGCCATAATGTCTATGTCTTAGCATTAAAAATCACCCAGGACTTGGGTAACATTTTTGCTAATCTCAAAGCTTTTTTCCTAATATGATAAGTGAGAAGAAAGGCAGGGAAAAATTTAAATAAGAGTAGTTTCTTTCCATTTTTTTCTTCTTTTTTTTTCAGGAGCATCTTGGAGGAATCTGGCCTGCTTTGAATGACCTTTCTACCACTTCATGCTTGTTACTTTGAGTCTAACAGCCAATTAAATTTGCATGGGGAAAGAATCTACAAGAGAGTATCTGGTGGAAAGTAGAGAAATGCTGGGGAACATTTAATAAGTTGTCAGTGTATAAATCATCAAAGATCAGGCCTTGTAAGCTTGTTAAGTTTAGGGAAGAATCAGCAAGATTCACTGAATTAAGGGGTGCTCACAGCTGTGTCTGAGTTGGTAAAGGTATAGCAGCAGAACAGTAGGATTCTGGTTCCAATTCTACCCACCAGAGAAGGAGGAAGTGCCAGGTTTCAAGGAGGACCCAGTGATCTTTTTTTTTTATTTGCTCCAAACAGTGAGGATACATCAAAACTCTCATATTTTTAAAATGTTGGGCCTTGACATGAATGAAGTTTCTTTGTAGTGAACTCTTCAGTGCATTCAGTTTGTTCCATTAAAATAGATGCATTACAACCAGAAAACATGGTAGGTCTACAGAGCTGAAACTGAACTAGTTGCAAAATTCTCTTCAGACTATGAATAGTTGCGAAAAAACAGGTTGGATTCAGGGAAGCAGAATAGTATGAGGCAAGCTTGAGTCCCATTTCTTTCCTTTACTAATCTTCCCCAGTCACACTGGCCCATTTGCTGTGTCTCAGGTCCCCGGACATGCATGGGCACTTTTGATTTTCTCTGTCTTCATATTATTCACCCAGATACTCACAGGTGGCATCCACTTGCTTCCTTCCAATCTTTACTCAACACTTTCCATAAGACCATTGCTGGACACCCGTCTAAAATTTGCTCTTCAGTCTCCCAAGCTATCTATTCTTTTTGCTTTATTTTTTTTTATCCTCCAAGCTCATATGAGATTGAACAGATTGTATAATATACTCATTAATCTTTTACTCCATCCCAGGTTCCTAAACAGAATATTACCTCTGTGAATGGGAGACTGTATCTGCTTTGTTCATGCTGTATTCTTAGTAGTTAGAATCATTTCGGTTATCTAGTAGGTTATTAATAGATAATGGTTGAAGGAGTTTCATGACTGGCCTTTTTAACTCTGAGCAGCTCCTCACTGACTCAGTTTCTGTTCTGCAGGCCTAAAGCTCAGCCCTACCTTCCACTCACACCCCAGCCTGACCTTGTCCATCTCCTGGGCTGCCAGTACACCAGGCTTCACGTTAGACATCTATTCCCCAGCTTTTCCCTTTCTCTCCTCTCAATTCAGCATACAACCTTCCAAAACATTTTTTTGTTTTGTTTTGTTTTTAAATGCTGGTAACTCCATAGATGTACTCAGGACTAGCTAAAATAACAAACAATAGTGACGTTAGCAGTTATGATTCTCTCACAATACAAATATCACCCATGATTCCCAGCAAAATTTGGAGTACCTGGGCTTGTATCTGTTTATACTGTCTTCCTATATTTGCTTTCTAAAAGTCTATGAAAGAGTCCTGATATTTGAAAGTCTTTCCACATTCTTTTTGCCTGAAGTCCTGTAAGGTCAGCTTCCCTTTCTTTTCCTTTGTACACCATCTCAGGACAACCCTTGATTATCTTGTTAGGTGAGAATACTAGGTAAGAAGAATGCTGAGTGTAGGGCAGGCCCCAAATGGCTATTGTTAGACTCCCTCATGGAAGCTTCCAGCAGGCTGTTTTCAGTGTGAAGTCAAGGTCACCAACACCTGATTCAGCATGTGTCCTTAGGTCACAAACATTTGTTCATGAGCATGTGCGACCTGTTGTGTATCCTGTTGGCATGTGCCTTCTTTGTCTGGACTGCATATCAAAAAGGACTATGGAATTTACTCTGCAGGGCTAAATGGACCTGGCTATGGGCTGATGCAGGAGCTAAGGGCTGGCTAAGGGCTTCTGCTGCCTCTGAATAAACAATGTCTACCTTCCCAACTGTGTCTTACATCTCCTTCTACCTGCCGGGATTCCAATTCTGTTTTCCAGGGTCTGAACCTCCACCCCATACAGAAAAAGCCCCTGATGGTGGTCTCTAAGGTGAAATCCATTTACCTGCCCCAGACTTCTGTCCCAAATTCTCTGACCCAGCAATTTGACTTCTAGAAATTTGGTAAACAAATGGACTAGAATTCATGGCTATGGCTGATTCCACAGGGATATTTATAGCAGTTAAACTAAGAATGGAAAACTCTAGAAGTAATCTGAACATCCATCAAGAGGACTGTTTAAATAAATTATGGTATGTTATAGGATTCTATATACCTATTTAAAATGATGAGGCACTTTCAAGGAATATCTGAATATCTAATCTTGTATAGGCAAAGAATACTCTGGGAAGAAGGGTACTGGTTGCCTCTGATGAAGGGTATTGAGGGATAGCTAGTTCATTGTGTACTTCCTTTATTCAGGTCTTCTTTTGTATATTTCAGGAGAGTTTTACAAATTTCTTAGTAAAGATCTGCACATACTTTGTTGGGTTCATGTTCCTAAGACTTCTTGATTCTATTATGAATATTTTTTCTTTTGATCTTTTCTTATCAATATGTTTATATTTAAGAATGCTAATATATTGATCTTGAATTCCTTCCAGCACTGTTGTTGAACCCTGAATTGTTTATGGGATACATAATTTTCTTAAATTCAGATTCTTTTGAATTTTCTACTCAGTCAATTATATTGTTTGTAAATGACAATTTAGTCTCTTCTAGTTCAGTCCTCCTTTTTCTTTGCCACATGTTTGTTTTCTTTTCCTTTGTTGGCTGAGTTAAATGTTCTATATCCCTTCTCCAAACTCTCTTGTTCCTGTTTGCTGGCTTGGAAGTGGTTAACTCTTCAGTTTTTTTAACATGCATACTTTATTATTTCTAATGCAACCTACAGTTATTCTGCCCCAACCAACAGGCATTCACAGACAGTAGAAGGATGGGAATCTCCATGAAGGGGATGGGTTTTTGGTTGGGCCTCCATTGTGGGTTCTTAAGCAATAATCAGGAGAATCAATGCCCCTGTTCCCTGGGGAAGATGTTGTTAAAAAGAGAATCAGTTAGTGAACAAGCTTACCTACCAAATGGAAGGAAGCCAGGAAACCAAACAAAGCAACTCACACAAGACTCAGTTCAAGTTCCATTTCCTCCAGCTCCTCCAACCACCCAGAATCCTCTGATGACAACTTCCTGTTTAAGTAGGGGCTTCCCAGTTAAACCCCTAATGGGGTTCTCAATGTCTTAAAAATGTAAGTTGTTTGAAGCTTCTGGAAATGCTAGAGTATGTACTGCACTTCTGTATTATTTGAGATATAGAATTGAAATATGAGAAATCAAAAAAGTGTATCTTTCCATTCAGAAGAGAACTGTGTTATGGAATTGTATATAAAGTTTCTTCCTATTTACCCCTCAGTAGAATCCAGCTATGGATATCAAGGTTTCCAAAGGAAGAGATCACCTGCGGCTAAAATCACTTTATGTATTCAGGTGCTCTGCTTCAAATTACCTTAATGTGCTCTGGTAAGAATTTGAAGGTTAAAAAGTGTTTTAGACTTAGTGAGCCAAACTCAGAATCCTATTAATTGATGAAATTAGCCTGAGGAGGGCTTAGATAAGATTAAATTTGTCCCTTCTTGTAAATTAGAGACATCCTCTGTGGTGTTTTCTTGACATTCAATTCAAAGAAGCGAAAACTCTTAAGGTTAAATGGTTTTATTATAGCAAAAGGGGCTGTCTTAACTAGAAAGTGCATTCCCTTTACCCCAAGGCTTTTCTTAAATCTGAAAGTTTGTACAACATTTTATAGAGATTTAATTGAAAGATTAAAATATGTTTTAATTAGAAACAGCATATTTTCTTGAACCACAGATGCCACTTTACACTTTAGCTGTAAATGACCTACCTCACTAGTTTTTTCATTCCTTCCTTTGATTCCCAAATATAAAAATATATTCCATAAAAAAACAGGGAGGAGAGAAATCAGTTCTTTTAGCTCCTTTCTCCGACAGCTGCTGGTGTTGGGATAAAGATGCCCCAGCTGCTTCTAATTCAAATCTAATTCAAAGCTTTGTTTCCTCTAAATCCTCATGCTAGGCTGTGGCAGGTGTTCAATTCATACCTGTTGATTGACTGAATTGAAATTGATTAACTCTCTTTAATAAGGAGCCTGGAGAATGCAGACATTTTCCTCTGATGTTTTACAGGAGGATGTCTACCCCTGCCTTTGGAGTCACATCCCTGCTGGACACACTCTTAAGGCTTGTGGTGAAGATCCAATTTATTGCCCTGAAAATATACCAGGTAAGGCTCCACAGTTCTAATTAAACTCTCTGTTTTGAGTTTAAAGTGAATTAAACACAAGGTAGTGACAATCACTGTAGGGTTATTACCTTATAGGCTCTTTTTAAAATCTGAATTTGTAGCCAATAATCTCCTGAAAAAGAATGCCACTGAAGTAGAGGCTGCTGCCACCTCTGCTTTGCAGGTTCTTGTTTGTTCCCTTTGGGGTGACATTTGGTGTGGCCCAGAGTCACTGCTGTCAGCCGGATCTTCCAGGGCAGCAGGGTCTTGTCTGACTTGTTTTGTCCACAAGCTGTTCTATCCCCCAAAGACTGACAGCAAATAGACTCCTGGCTGAATCACAAGTGGGGAGCGTGACAGGCTGACATTCCTCAGAATTTCTACAGGAACCATTCAAACTGCTGTGCCTTGGGCTCTGCTCAACCTTCCATAAAAATATTTAGGAAAACGACTGAAATCTCATTCCTGTCCAAATGTAGCAGGAAAGCTTGATTTCAGGTAGTTGAAGCATTTTCCCCAAAGAAGTGCTTATGTGAATTAAGTGTGTATACAAAAACAGCCAATGTCCATTACTGAAATGGAAATGTGAAGAAATCAATTTGTTTCTTTTTAGAAAACACTTCTCTTTAGGTTCTTGAAATAAGCCAGGAATAAGAGGTATTTTTTTTTGTGTGTGTGTGTGTGTGTGTGTTTTCTGTTTTGTTTTAAGAGCTAGATTGAGTTAGAGGGTTAGATTATAAACCCAAGGAAATGTAATTTTTTGATTTATTTAAAATTAATTAGATGTCAATTGTTTGAAATCATCTACCTATGAATCATCATAAATGTGAACAGTCACATTCGTGATTTTAATGGAGGAGGCATACAGAAAGAGGGGACCAGGACAAGAGAATATGCTTCTGGTTAAAGGAAAAGGGTCAGATGGTTGTGAGGTCCTCCTGGTTCACACTGTGAACCATGAACCTTCTCATCAGAAGTAATTAGCTCATGTTTCCATTTCCTGATTTTTATTATTATTATTTTTGTGTGAAATCTGAGTGGAGAAACTTCGGAGACGTTGTTAGAGCTCCAGGCATGTGCAATACAGGAAACGGGGAAATGATTGGTAATGGAATGTTTCAAGCAGGACTTCTTTATAGGTGATGAGTTTTTTTCCCCAAATTTTGTTTCATGTGAAAAAATGTATTTAAACAATGAAGGGAGAGAAAGAAAATATGAAAAAAATATCTTAAGTCTTAATCACCCAGATAATAGTGATGGTTGTCATTTTTAAAGATGGGAGATATTGTGAGTATTTATATGCTGGGATTGATCCAAGGGGTGGGGGAGAAACTAATGATGTAGCAGATAGATGGATAATCTTTGGAGCTTTGCACTTGACTAGGTGAGAGATGAGATCTGGTCTGTAGGTGGAATAGGTTGACTGAGATAAAAATATGGACAGTTCATCTTTAGAGAGAGAAGTAATGCTAGTCAGATGGATGCTGACTTAGGTGCATCTATATGAAGTCTATTTCTTGCTCATATCATAGTCAAGTGCAGGTAAGACAGCTCTCTTGGGTACCTTCTAGAACTCAGAGTTCTTCCATGCTGTGAATCTCTTATACTGGAATACTTTACTTCCAGCCACATAGGTGCAATAGAAAGATTAAGCCAAGACTCTCAAGGGAGATTTGAGGAGCCAGGGTAGAAAAGGCTTCTATTACTTTCTCTCATATTCCTGTGTCTACTACCAATGTGCTAACCCAATCACAAGGAAAGCTGGAAAATGCAATTGTCCTGTGTTCTCAGGGAGGAATAAAGAGAATTAAAGAGCTTCAACCACTCTTTGTCACAGGAAAGAAGGCAGAACATAGGAATGCAAATGATCTTTGTTAGTAGAAATAGTTGTGTAGAATGTGTGAAAATTCTCTTCATGTCTCAATGAAATAGGAAGTTAGTATATAAGCAGGCCAAAGAAAGATTTGAGAAAAGAGGGAATGGTATGAAATGGTCAAGTTAAGAGGATAGAGTGCCTCAGTCTGGCTGCAGCAAAATAATGGGAGAGTTGTGTGTGGGGGGGTGTGTGACGAGCAACTTGTGTACATTGATACAGCAAGAGTGGGAGCCGTTTATTGTACGACAGGAGGGGAATATATACATTCCACACAGCTTATCTTAATTAACATAAACTAGACACCGCAGTCAACCAATAAGGAATCTCCACACTTAATGGCTCGCTGGCGTTACTTCACAAACCACTCCCTCTGGCAAAATGCCAGGTGCCATCTTGACTTGTTTACAGACCCTAACAATAGAGAGTAAATGGCTCATGAAAATGCTATAGAGTACCTCTGAGAGAATTGTTGTGAAGGGCTGGGCTGAGAGGTTGTGGCTGTTTTAGGTCTATGGAGCTAAGAGTGGGAAGATGAACTAGAAGCTGAAGTTCCATGTACACATATGCCTGTCAGTCTGACTAACAGCCATGATCTTCAGAAAGCCTTAATTTAAAGATCACACAAGGTTCTTTGTTGGGCAACTCTAACCTGAAGCTGTATCTGGAAAGGAATTATGGGAGATGTAGTCAAGGCAACAAAGTACAATGTAGTATACTTGGCTTTCTTTTCCATAAGCCCCCTATCTATCATGATCTGATGTAGTATGTATTTACTTTCTTTTTGTTTTCTCATTGTAAAACTACACAATGATGGCAATTTACTTTATTCTCTGCTCCCCAGCACCTAGAAAAATGTCAAGTACAGAAAGTGTTTGTTGAATGACTGAGTATTTTGGATATCCTTCTAGGTGTCTTTCTATGTGTCTATATACCCACACACCTACACACATTGATAGAGGGGTGAAATTTTACAAGAATGGGATCATACTCTATACTTACAACTCTATAAGTATTTGGTTATTTCATTTATTATGAAGTGAGACATATTTCAATAACTATTGATGACTATCACATTTTAAGATTGCTATAAAGAATTCCTTGATGTCTGTCACAGTCTCATTAATTGTTCATGTAGCTAATTATACTAATGTAATTAATTGGTCCCTAACTGGTAGACATTGTGGTAGCTTCTCTGTAGGCTGATAAGGGAGGGTTAATGGAAATCTTTGAAAGATCTAGTTTGGATTCTTTTAAACAAAGCTAAAACAATAGACTTCCTCAATACCATCTCAGATTCATTAATTTATGCAAGTATATCTTGAGCCTTTCCCTAATCATCTAGAGGGTACTGTGGGTGTTATGATTTAGATATTATAGGTGTCCTTCAAAAGCTCATATGTGAAAAAAGTTTAGAGGTGCAAGAAAGTTTAGAGATGAAATGACTGGGTTATGAGAGTCTTAACCTAAAAGTGCATTAATCCCCTGATAAGGATTAACTGAGTAGTAACTGCAGGCAGGTAGGTATGATAGGTATGGCTGGAGGAGGTGGGTCATTGGAGGTTTGCCACTGTAGTCTCTATTTTGTCTGTAGTGAGGAGACCTCTCTCTCTCTCTCTCTCTCAATCTCTCTCTCTCTCTCTCTCTGTCTCTCTCAGCTTCTTGGTGGCCATGTCTTGAGTCACTTTTCTCCACTACACTCTTTTACCATGATGTTCTGCCATATCTTGGGCACAAAGCAATTAATTTGGTCATCTTTGGACTGAGACCTCTGAAACAGTGATACCCAGATGGACTTTTCTAAAATGGTTCTTGTCAGGTCTTTTAATCACAGTAGCAAACAACAACAACAACAACAACAAACCCTAACTAAAACTGTAGGTTGGGCACCAGTGTGTGGAATGGGTTTTATTCCTCAGAAGGTCTTTATCAAATGCCAGGCTAGACAGAAGTATTTAATAATATGCACTAAGAAGCAAGAAATATAAAACTCATAAGTGTTCCGACTCTTAAAACCTCAGATGCCTATGTACCTTGGTTTCTACAAATTTTCTTCATTGATCCACTAATAGATATAAGAGAAATGGGACAATAAAAGCTGAAGCCATGGTGTTTTTTGGAGCTCAACTATATAGTCTCCTACTGCAACATAAACTGCAGGCCTAGATTGGGAAACTGATCCATAAGCTCAAGGAGGATTGAGCCTAATGCTCTGAATTTAGGGCTGAGAAACTTCAGAATCTCTTTGTCACTTAGTAATGCATCATGGATATCCTTCAAAGAATTTACAACATTTACAATGCATCCAAAACACCTAGTCCTTACCACTTACCAATTAAATCAAGTGTCTGAGAAGGGAGCCAGGACATTGGCCTCTGCGAAATCTGAATACAGTGAGCAAGAAACACCACAGATAATGCATTTCTTCAGCTTTGAATCAGCGACTGGTGGGGGGGCTGTGACTATGTGAGGAAAGGGAGAGCTGGTTTTGGAATACACAGTCAGATGATGTCAGGAGCAGCTGAAGCGGAAACCTGGCTAGAGTCTAGCCATCAGTTACCAGGCAGCACCTGCTGTATCCATGCTTGGAAGGCTGGAGCGCAGTCAGCTGAATCAGGAGCAGATTCCCAGAGTGTGGTTTGCCCCTGGGCTCATATTGGTGTCCACAACTTTCCTTGGTTTGCATGATTCAGTCTTGCCTTACATGCTCTTTAGCCCACTGCTTTCTGCTGTCACAGAATGCAGCTGAGGCTTCAATTTGTGAACATTTCTAGCAAATAATACATTATGCAGAGAGTGTTTTATTCCCCAGATAGAAACCACTGAGAGATCTTGTAGTGAATTTTGAGAAATATTAACATTTGTATGTTCCTTATTCAATTGCCCAAAGGCTTTGTTTCATTTTGTATTCCCTGAGAAAAATATATTGAACATCTATAGTTTGATCCACTTTTATAAAAGCTAAGATTATCTAATCATTTTTTTAAAAAAAAATCAATATCCTGGTATTTCCTCAAGAAAGGCACGGAATCAAATACACCAGTATTAAGCAATTGGTATTTTGGAGTGGGAATCTTGAATTGTGTTAATAGTCACAGGGAACACATTTTGGTTCCTTGTGTTCAATAAAAAACCTAAGTGGAAAGAAGGCTTCTTAAAGAAGACAATGTGGAATCATGCTACTCAAGTGGCTACAGACTATTCATTCATTCAACATGTGTTAAGCAAGTCATTACCATGTCCTAGATACTGTTCTGGGTTCTGGCCCAGCAGATCAAAGGGCAAATTCTCCGCCTTCTCTTGTGGATAAAACAGATACTAAGAAATACATACAATGGCTGCTCGTGAGAAGGTGCACTGAAGCAAGCTGAAGGAAGAGTGTGAGGACAGAGGATGGGGTGGGTCAGTGTAGGCCTCACTGAGAAGGCACCACTTTGGTTAAGACTGAAGTCAAGTGAAAAGGCAGCCAAGGAAGAAGATAGTTCTAGGAAAAGGGAATAACATGTTCAAAGACTAGGAAGAAGACATGATGGCTCCAGAGGAGAGAATAATTGGGGTGATGTTAAAACACTGCAGGCCCAGGTGAAGCAGTCTCAGTGTCTGGTGGTGAAGACACTTGTGGGTTTTTCTGACTGTGATGGGGGGAGGGGGAGACAGTCACTGAGGCTGGTGAGCTGGGGCAACAGAATTTGCATTTGAAAATGATTACTTGAGATATTATGTGCATCAACTATTCTGGAACAAAAATAGAGGGCAGGGGACATGTAGGAGTCTGTTTTATTAATCCTGAGAAAAGAATCTAGGTGAACACTGACCTCTTTAACATGTTGGCTAATCTCCTCTGTTGTTGTTTGTTCTTTGTTGCTCTTGGGCATGAAGAAAAATCCAAAAAGAAGCCTCTCTGAGGTAATAGCTATGGACTGATTGAAGATACAGCAACTGAAACAGGTTGTATAAGAGTTGGAGCTACCTGATCATGTAATTTATTTTTGCCCTCCGGGCATGTCAAGTCCACTCACAGGTGTATCACTTCAATTTTATGCTGAAGTGCTTCTGATCTCATGACTCATAATATCAGATAACATAAAGCTTATACTGGGCAGCTTAATTGTGCAGATAGTAGATGCCAGTACACATGCACATTTCTCTATTGGAGCATTTTAGCTCTTTAGGAGTTCTTTTTCAAATGGTGAGTAGATACCTGTTATAAGAATCCCAGAGATTTGTACATTAACTTTCCTATTTGGCTTGGTAGACTTTACAGAAATTTCATCAACCACAGACATCTTTAAGGTATTCTTATCTGCTGGATCATGCAACACAAGCTGTTGAGGGCCACAGCCGAGTTGGGATGATGCATGGCATTTTTGCCAGAAGTAGTGGTTGAGAGGTGACACCAGTGAGCCATTAAGATGATGACTTTTGAACTCAACAGAGTTCCCGTTGAGCTCTCGCGGGGATTCCTGAAGAGTTCTCGTTGGTTGGGGAAGTTCAGGTGGTGGGAGTTCCGGTTGGTGTGTGGTGTTCCTGGAGGAGCTGCGTGGGTGGCGTTCAGGAGAGTTCCCGGGGAGTGTGCTGGTGGAGTTCAGAAATAAAGTTTGTTCCTGCTTGAGTGGCTCGTGATTTGTGCCCAGCCAGACTGTGGCACCAAGCTGTTTGTACCACAGCTTGATCTAATGTAGAACTGAAGCCAGAATTAAAGACATGTGGTCAGTGAAGATAGGTAAGGGTGGATTCAGAGAATGGAAGCAATTTAGGTCTGGGAAGTTGGAGACCTTAATATCCGGAGGGATTGAAATGCTAATATCTCCAGAGCCCTTCATTCCCTATCAAAATAATCTGTCCCTACTCCAACCTGTTGGTAACCTGTCCCAAGGATTATCCCTCCCTATGGGGAGGTATAAAAGTTGTTAATCAATGCACCCTGGGTTCACTTCCAGCCTGAATCACTCCATTTGGTCCTTCCCCCTTTCCATCTGCTTCTCACTTTTTGGCCCTCCCACCTGGGCTAGTCAGCAGGAAGGAGAGAAATAAGGGGAAGAGAGTAGGAGAACAAAGGAAGTCTAGCACATATAAAAAGGCAGAGCACCCTCACTTTTTGGGACACCAGGATACCAGCTATGGCCTCCTTCTCCCTCCCTGGAGAAGTCTGTGTTACCCCTTTTTAAGTAAACCCTGTTCTATACGCTTGCCTCAGAGGGCTTCATTAATGTTATACTTTCTTTTTAATTGAACCCTATTAAAAAATTGTAGTCTTTTGGTATTTGATTAATAAGATTTTCAAAGTCCAAGTCTACATTGCCTCCCCAAACAAAGATCTCTATTAAGTACTATGGTTTCTTCTTAGCAGTAGAAATTATAAGATAAAATAATATGTGGGAAGTCCCTGATCCTTGGGACTCCAGAAAAACCACACTGATGTAGCTCTCTGATGTCAAGTTGCTGGCTGTTGAGAGCCACAGCCAAAGGGGCCCCAGCAAACTTCCAGCTGCCAACTGATTGGCTCCTCTGCAGTGATGCTCATTGGGCTGTTTCCCCGCCCTTTCAGACCACGGAGCTGCTCATTGGGGACATTTTTTTTGGCTCTTCCCATGTGACCCAGCCAATCAGCCTCAAGAGCAGGAGGAGTGGGGCAGATTGAGAGGCTTGTGGGAAGCCGGTGGTGGCAATTGGGCTCTGAGAGTTTTTCCTGAGGAGCTGTGTGGTGTGGTGTGTGGGTTCTAAAAATAAAGTTTGTTTCTTTTGACAAGTGGCTCCTGAATTGTGCCCAGCCAGACTGCGGCATTTGGTGGCTCGCATGGGGAACAACTGAGGGTAAGTGATAAGGTAAACTGCTCGCCCCTGAGGGCAGGGCGAGAGGATGGGTAGCCATTTTAAGATTCCTCTTTTGTTTTGCTTCACTTTTGTTTTAAGTAGCCTGTCCCTGGAGATGTGTAAGATGGAAGAAAAACTGCTCACATCTGAGGAACAGATAGGGAGAAAGGACGGATGGACATTTCAGGAGGATAGAAAGGCTATAATAATTTTCTGTTGTTCCAATTTTGTTTTATTCTGTTTCAGTTTTGTTTGGCGTTATCTTGTTGGGTTGTATTATAGTTATAGTAGAAATATTCAAGTAAAAGAGAAGGTCTCTCAAGCTAGTCAGACAGAGGAAAAAATTCAAGTAAAAGAGAAGGCCTCTCAAGCTAGTCAGACAGAGAAAGAAAGTTTAGAGCAGAAAAAGCCATCAGGGGAAAAGTTACAACAGGAGACTGCTACTAACACCTTTCTATCACCAGAGGATGTAAGTGTCCAACCAACAGTGCCACCTCTACAGGAGACTGCTACTAACACAATAGAGACAATAAAAATTACTTGGAAATCAGAAAGAATAGTAGGGGTTCCTCAGTGGCCCCTGACTAAAGAAAAGATACAAGCAGCCCATGACCTGGTCAAACAACAATTAGCGGAGGGACATATACAACCTTCTGTATCTCCCCATAATATTCCCATTTTTGTCATCAAAAAGAAATCTGGTAAATGGAGATTATTGCAAGATTTAAGAGCCATTAATAATGAGATGGTTATTATGGGACCTGCTCAATCGGGGATTCCTTAATTGTCTGCCTTGCCAAAAACCTGGTATGTTTTAGTTATAGATATTAAAGATTGTTTTTTTTTCAATTCCAATTCATACTGAGGATAGTCCACGTTTTACATTTACTATCCCTGCACTGAATTATGAAGGTCCTGATCAGAGATATGAATGGAAAGTACTCCCTCAAGGGATGGCTAACAGCCCAATTATGTGTCAAATTTATGGTAACAAAGTAATCCAGCCACTTAGAAATCAAAATCCTGAACTAGAAATATTTCACTATATGGATGATGTATTATTAGCACACAAAGCTAAAAACACATTGCTAGAATGTTATGCCACACTTACAAACTTATTAAAAAATTTTAATCTAGAGATAGCAATAGATAAAGTACAATTAAATTTTCCAATAAATTATTTAGGAGTTCTATTATCCTCAACCAGGTCCGTCCACCAAAAATTCAAATATGAGTAGATCAACTCAAATCACTTAACGACTTTCAAAAGTTATTAGGAGACATAAATTGGATAAGGTCTTATCTAGGTATACCAACAGGAGAGTTGGGACCTTTATTTGATATCCTAAAAGGTTCATCAGATCCAAATTCACCCCGAATGTTAACGCCTAAAGCAAGAAAGGCATTAAAAATCATTGAAACATATATGGAAAATATGCATTTGAATAGAATTGATATAAGTTTGCCTTTATTATTTATTGTACTGCCAACAAAAATATTCCTACAGGAGTATTTTGGCAAGAAGGTCCATTATTATGGATACATTTATCTTATTCTCCTAACACTATTCTTACTAGATATCCTGAGGCTGTAGGACAATTAATACTCAAAGGAATAAAAGCAGCGAAGGGAGTGTTTGGAATTTCTACCAATAAAATTATTACTCCATATACTATGGATCAAATTGATGAGTTAGCAAATGAGTTAAATACTTGGGCAATAATCATGTGCAAATCTAATGTTTCATTTGATAACCACTTACCATCTATTCCTTTATTGTCTTTTTGGTCATTGCATCCTGTAATTTTTCCAAAAATGACAAGAAAAACACCTATCATGAATGCTCCAAATATATTTACTGATGGGTCAAATAATGGTACAGCACAATAGTTACACCTGATCAAACTTTTACATTTTTAGTACCCAAACAATCAGCTCAAAAGGTAGAGCTTAATGGAGTATTACAAGCTTTTGTGATGTTTAAAGATTCTGTGTTTAATTTATTTTCTGATAGTCAGTATATAGTTAATGCTATAGTATCCCTTGAAGATACTGGTAGGATTTCCCCTTCCTCTACTGTTTTCTCTTTGCTTTTCATATACAAATTCTAATCTGGGACAGAAAAGATCCATTCTTTATAGGACATATCAGGGCACATACAGGATTGCCTGGAGCCCTTAGTTTGGGCAATGATTTAGCAGATAAAACTACACATGACATATATGTTTTCTCTACACTAGAAGAAGCTACAAATTTTCATTAAAAGTTCCATGTCAATGCTAATACTTCACAAAAGCATTTTAAAATAACTAAGGAACAAGCTAGACAAATAATAAAACAATGTCAAAATTGTGTGACTTTTTTACCACAAGTTAATCTTGGAGTCAATCCTAGAGGACTGATACCTAATCATATTTGGCAGATGGATCTCACACACTTGCCAGTATTTGGAAAATTAAAATATTTGCATGTTACAGTTGATACTTCTTCTGGATTTTTGATGGGCTCCCTTCATGCCAGAGAAAAAACTAAAGATATTATAGCTCATTGCTTACAAAATTTTGCCACTGTGGGTGTTCCAAAACAGTTAAAAACAGATAATGCCCCTGGTTATACTTCTACCTCTTTTAAACAATTTTGCTCATCACTTGGCATTACTCATACAACAGGAATCCCATACAATCCACAGGGACAAGGAATAGTTGAAAGAGCTCATCAAACTATTAAAATGTACTTATTAAAGCAAAAAGAAGGAATTGGGAAGGGGTATATATTCCCCAAAGATAAACTTAAAATAACCCTTTTTACTCTAAACTTTTAAAATTTGGATTCATCAGGACTTAGTGCTATGGAAAGGCATATGTGTCCAAAAAATATACATAAGCCCAAGGTACTTTGGAAGGATATTCTAACAGGACAATGGAAAGGTCCTGACCCAGTAATTGTCTGGAGTCAGGGGTCTGTTTGTGTGTTTCCACAGGAGAACAGCAACTGATTTGGATTCCAGAGAGATTAACTAAGGTCCTGACCCAGTGATTGTCTGGAGTTCGATTGGAGGTCTGTTTGTATGTTTCCATAGGGAGAACAGCAGCTGATTTGGATTATACAGAGATTAACTAAAGCAATTTCTACACACCAAAAAGAAGATGATTTGGCTCAAATCCATAACAGCTGATATCCAAAACTTCAGTTTGGCTACCCTTACATCTGCGACAGAACCAGCATGCTTTTTTCAATATCTATTTTATTATCACCCTTTCCCACATCATGAAGTTCTATTTTGTTTTTTGAGCTCATACAGACCTAGGTTAATGTTTTGCTGATCAGTTCTGTTTTTTGACTATAGAGTTTTTAAACATTGCAATGGAGATTTCACCTGTAAAAAGTTATAAGGCCTTTACTATTATGTTACGTGTTATATGTATTTTATTATGTGTGCACACTTGTGTTTTATGTTGTATGTTTGTATGTACATATGTCCATATATCATATATGATGAATGCTCATGAAAAAATGGATCCAAATATTTTTTTTATTCACGTGATTTAAATGGTTTAATTTAAATTGGGTAAACAGCTGTTGAGGATTGTTTCAATATGTGAACAAAAAAGGAGGTTAACAGATCTGTTTGTTTACTTTCACCTTTCCTTTTCATTATATTTAATAATTCTGTTCAAGATAATGTAAATTGTTCAGAAAATTGTTTTCTTTTAGTGCCTTCTGGAATGTTACATAATTTTTTTCTTTAGCTATTATTGCCAGAATTCCTATCTTCATCCCAGTGCCAGTGAAGACAAAGATAAAACCAATCTATACCTTCTGCAATAGCCATCACTGAACTGCTTGCAGAAATTGCCTGGACTATGTATCACTTGTATGCATTGTGAACTCACTTGTATGCCTTGTGAACTATCTGTTGGTGTAGCGACTTGTGGTAGTGTTGGGGTATTTTTGCTGATGGTGTCATCGGTGGTACAATTTTTCCAAAAGGAGCCGTCAATTGGCTTGGTGTGTCTTCCTCCCTTCTGCTTGTCATGGTCATTCAGCTAAAATTTGGGGGCCAACAGAGGTGAGGCAAAGAACCTCACCCCCCCACTGCTGGTACAAAGACCTATCCACAGGTGTGGCTGTATGCTGGACCAGTAGTCAATGACGGGTAAGATCCAATTGCAAGGGTACCAACCTAAGACAGGAGGCTGATGCCTTGAGGTCAGCTCATCCGATGACGGGTAAGGACCATATGTACTATTGGACAACCTAAGGCAGGCACGGTCCCTAAGCCACATGCTTGTTGTTTAAACAGAGAGGTAGAGAGATGTTGAGAGCCACGGCCGAAGGGGCCCCAGCAAACTTCCTTCTGCCAGCAAACTTCCAGCTGCCAGCTGATGATTGGCTCATGGCAGCCCCAGAAAACTTCTAGGTGCCAACTGATTGGCTCCTCTGCAGTGATGCTCATTGGGCTGTTTCCCCGCCCTTTCAGACCATGGAGCTGCTCATTGAGGGACTTTTTTTGGCTCCTCCCACGCGACCCAGCCAATCAGCCTCAAGAGCAGGAGGAGTGGGGAAGGTTGAGAGGCTTGTGGGAAGCCGGTGGTGGCAATTGGGCTCTGAGGGTTTTTCCTGAGGAGCTGTGTGGTGTGGTGTGTGGGTTCTAAAAATAAAGTTTGTTTCTTTTGACAAGTGGCTCCTGAATTGTGCCCAGCCAGACTGCGGCAGGTGGCCAATCTTCTGACATGCATCTGTACTATAAGAGCACATTGGATCCAATTAGCGTGATTGCTAAGCATTGGGTGAAATACCAGTCAGTTCCTAGGGAAGCTTGCAGTGAGATAAGAAGGATCTGAGGAATGTGATAATGAAAGAAATGGAGAGGGGAAGCTGGCTTCTTCCCTTATCTCCAATCTTTAGGTGTGGATCAAAATGAAGTGATTGTGTTTTCAAAATAAAAAATGAACTCATAAAACACTTGAAGGTTTCTACCTATGCAATGGGCACGGATCCTATCCTGCTTGCACACACGGTGTGACCCTCTGTTGCATCCTGGCCTGTCACTGCCAGGGACTACATAAATAATAAAATTTCCAAAACCTCTCTGTTGCCTTCTCAAAGTTTTTTGAGAGCAATAAACAGTATGCTGGAATGTTTGCAGCTCTGGGGTTGAACAATTGGCAAAGTTGTTAGGATTACAAAGAAGAATGTGTTGGGTTGACTCCAGAGTTGGAAAAGGACTTGAGGTCTACCAAGAAAACCTGGGATGGCAACAAGCCTGGATGTGGTTTGAGGGAATCTCCAATTTCCTACTGGAGAGTGGAGATTACTGCAAAAATTGGAGATACCCCAAAATGCAAAGAGGGATGCTGTGAGTATTGAAAGCAGCATCCAAAATTGTCACAGTAAAATGAAAGGAGACAAAGAATGCTGCTATTGCTGCTGCTACAGTGCCAAGTCCCCTACTGTGTGCATTAAAACTTAGCCACAGACTTAGCCACTGAGGCTCAGTTCTATAGTACAGTAGAAGTTAAATCTAGAAAGAGAAGTCCATTTAGTGCAGGCTGACAGCAATGATGTGCTGTTATGATGCTTAGAACTTGCAGATAGATGTCTGCAGGTCATAGTGTGCCATTATGCTAGATTAAGGGGACATCATGGACCCAGAAACTGTATGAGGGCATTGGTGACTAGTGAAAACAGGAATCCTCAGACAGGGGACCCACTTAGGGAGTCCACTATTTCTAGTGATTCAGATGTTGAGGTAGAGGACAGAAATATAATGAAATCTAAACTTGTGATGGTCTGAAAGTTAAAGATTTAGCAGGATCAGCAGATGGGAGTTGATCCAGATCTGCTCCCTGATATATATATATCACCATGAGACCATATATTTTGGTAGAGCTGGTAGAACTGGGGTCAAATTTCAGGTAGAAAACAAATGAAAATGTACCTCTTGTGGGACATTGGAAGAGATGGATAATTTATATTGAATGGTATAGAATGATCTACAAAGATTCAGTAACTGCTCACCCTGCTTTAAGACAGTACCTCTACTTCAGCGCTGCTGATAAAAATTTGGGGTGATTATTAGCTTGGTCTCTTTTTGTCACTTGCAATATTTGGCCAAATTCAGGAGATATTGCTATGCTCAAAGGCTCCTCAGCCTCTGTGGAAGAACTACAGAGCTATTCGAGGGAACTGGGAATGAAACGTGTTATTTATGTGCAGCTTTTCACAGGACTGAACAGTATAACTTTCACTGCGACAATGTAGTGTTGTACACGGCCTCTTCATTCATTTATGATGCCCTAGTGTCAATATATTCTGATTAGTAGGGCAGCCCCACCAGCAAACAGCACCATGATAATAAAAGGTATAGAGAAGACAGAAAGATTGCTACAGGAAACAGGAGTCCATAAAACCCACCCCAAATAGGAAGAACGTCTTTGAGTCTCTGGTAAACAGATACAATAGGAGTGCATGAAAGAAATACAGATAAGCAACTTAATGCCATCCTGGTGCAGTTGTGGAAGCAATTACCAAAGGACAAAAATTTTCGTTCATTACATCTTAGGAAAAGAAAAGAGAGACAGTAAAAAAGGTAGAATGAACCCCTACTCCATAAGGAGACAGGCAAGCCTCTCCTGTTAAGAGATGAAGTGAAAGCAGAGCCCATGGGTTCCCCTGAGGAGTCTCTGAGCCCTTGGGGAAAATAGTGGGAAGGGCAAGGTTCAGGAGTCCAAGCCATGTTTCTGGACTGGTGACCATGCACAGAATTCATAATACATTAGTCTTAAAAAATATTCAGAGGGGCTGGGGTTCTGACTCAGCAGTAGAGCACTCACCTAGCCAAGTGTGAGGTGCTGAGTTCAATCCTCAGCACCACATAACAATAAATAAAATAAAGGCATTGTGTCCAACTACAACTAAAAAAATATTTAAAAAATATTCAGAGCATTGCATTGGTGCACATAGGACTTGAATATACATTGATATATGTTATCCTAACAATTTCTCAGGCAGGTTAACTGTTATCAATGGATAACAGGAGAAAGACAGAGTTTAAGCTGTAAAATTGACACTGTGACTTGGATGCCTGCCACCCACTCTCTATCCAGTGTTCATAGCTCCCATTCGTAAGTATAAGTGTTGATCTCTTAAGTTTCCCTATAAACTACTATAAGAAAATTCTGTTTACATTGCTGAAGATTATGCATGTGTCAGTTGTCCAGTTGTAAAGCCAATCTTAAGGGGATGCAAAACATCCCTCTATTATTTCTGCCTGTATCCCACTAAATTGTTGCCACCAAATAATATCGGCTCCCAGGTGGCCATCAAGAGATAACACAGACCACACATGAATTGGCTAAAGTAAACATAATTCATCCAACTCATAATCGTTTTAACTTCTCTGTGTTGTCAGAAAAAAATGCCAGATGGAACTTGGCACATGACAGTAGATTAAAGGGAATTAAGATGATCCATTCATTTTATGTAGCCATTCCTAATGTAGCCAGCATCCTCAGGAATTTAGTACTCAATTGGGAATGTTTCACTGTGTACTGGATCTTGCTAATGCCTTATTTATCAAAGATAAAGTCACTGAGAATAAAGCCCCATGTGCCTTCCTGTGGGAAGCCTGGCAATGGATGTTTATAGTTTCACCTCAAGGATATCACTATCATCCACTGTAAGTCACTGTGAACCAACCTGTTTCCCTCTGCTGGGGAAACTGTTTACTAACGACTGATTCTCTTTCAGTGCTCACAAAGGCTGCCTCTATGGTTTTGATTCATTTGCAAGGGAGAAGATAGGCTCTGGACACTGACAAAGTGCAGGGCCTTGGCTTATGGGTGAAATTCTTGAGTATTTTCTGGTCCAGTAAGACAAAGTTATACTTTAGACTTCAAAGTTCAGGCATTTTCACTTCCCGGCACAGTAAAACAAATACAAGAATTTGTGGGGCTACTGGGTTTTTCAGGGGCTTTCCTCCCTTATCTGGATCATATATTATTTCCCCTACGAGGATACAGCATGAGACTGGACTGAGCAGCATACAAAGGCCATTAATAAGGCCACATGGGCAGCAAAACATGAAAAAAGCCCTTAAAACACTAGACTCATTGAAACCTGCTGAGCTTTCTGTCCATGTTACTCCAGACAGCTTTGAAGGGGGCTTATGGCAGTGGATTAAGGGACACAAGACCCCCCATTGGATTTTGGTCACAATTATGGAAGGGGGAAGAATAATGTCATAACTTCCTAGAAAGTCAACTATGTGCCATTCACACTGTCCTTCCTGCTATGAAGCCCATCACCAGAAAAGTACCAGTCAGCCTTGTACAACTGGCAAAGATAAGTCCCAGCAGAAGAAATGGCCACTTGGCTACATCATAGATTAAAGCACTCAGGAAAAAAATACTATGTGGGCAGCTGTGACACTGAGGACTGCTCATGAAGAGATGTCAAGTTGTTGCTGCATGCTGGAATTGTCTTGCCTGCTCTGGGGCTACCATGATGCCTGGATGCCACTAAGGAGCACATCAAGTGAGGTTATTATCCCTCTTTACTGATGCCAGACAGACTACGTTGGCCTTATCCTATTTTCAAAAGGTTTGAAATACGGTTTGACTTGTGTGGGCCCAATTACAGACTTGATGGAAGCCTTTCCCAGCAAAAGAGATAATTAAAAGGCAACTATTAAGGGACTGATCCAGCTAAGTGCCATGTATGGCACACCACAGGTAATTGAGGATGGCTAAGGAGCTCATTTTACAGGTCATGTCATACAGCAGTGGGCTCAAGACCAGGACTTATGGATTTTCCATCTGCCCTGTGATCCAACAGGAGCTGGATTAATTGAAGACTGAATGGCCAGCTGAAGTGAACCTTGAGGACCGAGAGTAACTCTATGCAGGGGTGGGCTGCACATCTACATGGTGTACGAAGGACAATAAATAAAAAACCCAGACAGCAGTAGCCTGCAGCCATTTCTGTGTCACTCATGACCATCAGCACTAAGGTTACAGATAAAGGAAACATTCACTAAACATTTTCTTAAAACTGGCCTGGGACACAAATAACAACTTACTACTGCTGTTGGCTCCTCAAGACATCATACTGGAGACAAGGAACATTAGTTTTCCCTGAACTGTACAAGTAAGTCCCCAGTGGTTTGCCTTAATGACCACTTGCAGGAAGGGAGAATGTCTGAATTAATAAGTGAAGCCTACTGTGTTGGGAACCTGACCTTCACTGGTACAGGTGATGTTACTCCTGGGTGTCATCACCCAAGGAACACTTTGTATCAGTTTATGGCAATAATATATGTTCCTGAGTGTCATCTTTTTTTCTGTATCCCTGAGGGACAAAGAGGTAGATGGGTCTGGTACACTTGCCTAGGCAAGACTACTGTGAAAGCTAATTTACTAACACAGATTATATAGAAGCCATATACTGCCTGAATTGCCATTATTGGTGCCTATTAAACATTTGCATATTCTCCATAGGTTAGCAACAAATAAACTGTTCGACTGGGTAATGGAAGTTGTATATCATGTCAACTGTTGGATCTGCTCAGAAGTCTCTGTAACTGCAGAATAAGGACTTCCCTGGGCAGTCCAACCTAAAAATGAGATGGAATGAACTTGGACAAAATAGAACTAGACAAAAACACAATACTAAACATGTTTTAACACAAGTGTCTGCACAAGTTAATGCTATCTTAATAAGCTTGCTGATAGGTTCTTTTTCCTTGTTCTGCTATTGTAACACAGGAGTGCATCATGTCTCCAAAGTCCTGGACTGAGGGCTTAGTGGAAGACATGGAGTGGTATGACCGTAAGGGACATCAAGGGGTTTCTGAGGCACTAAAGGGGTAGAGTGTTGGGCTGAATACCAATCAGTTCCTAAGAAACTTGCAGTGAGGCAGACCTGCGACCAACCAGCAGAACAGGCCCAGTGACGCACCGGCGTGGTAGACACATCACCCCAACTGGAGGAGGGGCAGAGTCACCGCCCCCGCCTGCAAGGTAAGCAGACCTGCGACTGACAGCGAGAACAAGCCCAGGGTCCTGCTGGCGTGGTAGACACATCACCCCAATTGGAGGAAGGGCCCAGCTGCCGCCTGCAAGGTAGGCAGACCGCATGTCCTGGAGAAGGGTCCCAGCGGCCCGCTGGCCTAGTTGAAAGATCACCCCAATTGGAGGAGGGGCACAGCCGCTGTCTGCGCCTGCAAGGTAGGCAGACCTGCAACCTGGAGAACAGGCCCAGCGGCGCGCCAGTGTGGTAGACAGATCACCCCTATTGGAGGAGGGGCCGAGCCATTGCCTGCAAGGTAGGCAGACCTGGAGAAGGGAACCAGTGGCCCGCCAGCATGATAGACAGATCACTCCAATTGGAGGAGGAGCACAGCTGCCGCCCATGCCTGCAAGGGAGACTTTGCAACTATACAAGAGCAATATAAATATATAGGGGGAAAATTCAATACCACAACAGTTACACCAAGCAGAAAGAAATGTGAGCAGTATGAAAAGACAAGGAAAGAAAGGACCACAAGCAATGCAGGTCAACTCAACTTTAGAAGAGGTAATATCTGCAGCAGATGGAATGTCAGATAAAGAATTCAGGATATACATACTTCAGATGATCTGGAGTCTCAAGGAAGACATTAGACAGCAAAATCAGACAATGAAAGATCACTTCAACAATGAATTACATAAACAAATCCAAGAAGCAAAAGATCAACTATACAGGGAGATAGAGGTTATAAAAAACAAACAAATAGAAATCCTAGAAATGCAGGAAGCAATAAACCAAATTAAAAACTCAAATGAGAATACTACCAGCAGAGTAGAACACTTAGAAGATAGAACATCAGACAATGAAGACAAAATATTTCAAATTGAGAAGAACATAGAGAGCTCAGTGAGACTGTTAAGAAACCATGAGCAGAACATCCAAGAAATATGGAATAACTTAAAGAGACCAAACTTAAGAGTCATTGGGATACAGGAAGGTATAGGAGTCCAAACCAAAGGAATGAGCAATCTGTTCAACTAAATAAAAGAGAAAACTTCCCAGACTTGAAGAATGAGACAGAATCCCAAATCCTAGAAGCCTACAGGAGGCTGAATGTGCAAAATCATAAGAGATCCACACCTAGACACATTATAATGAAGATGCCCAACATACATAATAAGGAGAGAATTTTAAAAGCTACAAGAGAAAGGAAGCAGATTACATTTAGGGGTAAACCAATCAAGGTAACAGCTGATCTTTCAACACAGACTCTGAAAGCTAGAAGATCCTGGAATAACATATTTCAAATGCTGAAAGAAAATGGGTTCCAACCAAGAATTGTGTATCCAGCGAAATTAAGCTTCAGGATGGAAGATGAAATTAAAACCTCCCATGATAAATAAAAGTTAAAAGAATTTGCACCTAGAAAACCATCTCTTCAAAACATCCTTGGCAAAACATTACAGGAAGAGGAAATGGAAAATAACAATGAAAACCAACAGTGGGAGGTACTACAGCAAAGGGAAAAAATAATCAAAGAGGAAAACAAACCATGTTAAGTAACATAGATAAAAAAATATGGCTGGAAGAACAATCCATATCTCAATAATAACCCTAAATGTTAATGGCTTAAACTCACCAATTAAGAGACACAGGCCTGTAGAATGGATCAAAGAAAAAAAAAAGATCCAAGAATATGCTGCCTACAGGAGACACATTTGATAGGAAAAGACATACATAGATGGAAGGTGAAAGGTTGGTAAAAATCATATCACTCATATGGACTTCAGAAATAAGCAGGAGTGTCCATACTCATATCAAATGAAAAGATTTCAAACCAAAGTTAATCAAAAGGGATAAAGAGGGACACTACATACTGCTCAAGGGAACCATACACCAACAAGACATAACAATCATAAATATATATGCCCCAAACAATGGTGCAGCTATGTCCATCAAACAAACTCTTCTCAAGTTCAAGAGTCTAATAGACCACCATACAATAATTATGGGAGACTTCAACACACCTCTCTCACCACTGGACAGATCTTCCAAACAAAAGGTGAATAAAGAAACTATAGAATTCAAAAATACAATTAATAACCTAAACATAATTGACATATATAGAATATACCACCCAACATCAAGCAGTTACACTTTTTTCTCAGCAGCACATGGATCCTTCTAAAAAATAGATCATATATTATGTTACAGGGCAACTCTTAGACATTATAAAGGAGTAGAGATAATACCATGCATCTTATCTGATGATAATGGAATGAAACTGGAAACCAACGATAAAAGAAGGAAGGAAAAATCATGCATCACTTGGAGAATAAACAATAGGTTACTGAATGATCAATGGGTTATAGAAGACATCAAGGAGGAAATTTAAAAATTCTTATAGATAAATGAAAACACAGACACAACATACCGGAATCTATGGGACACATTGAAAGCAATTCTAAGAGGAAAATTCATTGCTTGGAATTCATTCCTTAAAAAAAGAAAAAAACAACAAATAAATGATCTCACACTTCATCTCAAAATCCTAGAAAAAGAAGAGCAAAACAACAGCAAAAGAAGTAAAAGGCAATAAATAATTAAAATCAAAGCTGAAATTAATGAAATTGAAACAAAAGAAACAATTGAAAAAATTGACAAAACTAAAAGTTGGTTCTTTGAAAAAATAAATAAGATCGACAGACCCTTAGCCATGCAAATGAAGAGAATAAGAGAGAGAACTCAAATTACTAGCATACGGGATGAAAAAGGCAATATCACAACAGACACTTCAGAAATACAGAAGATAATTAGAAATTATTTTGAATCCTTATACTCCAATAAAATAGAAGATAGTGAAGGCATCGATAAATTTCTTAAGTCATATGATCTGCCCAGATTGAGTCAGGAGGATATAGACAACCTAAACAGACCAATATCAATTGAGGAAACAGAAGAAGTCATCAAAAGACTACCAACTAAGAAAAGCCCAGGACTGGATGGGTATACAGCAGAGTTCTACAAAACCTTTAAAGAGGAACTAATACCAATATTTTTCAAGCTATTTCAGGAAATAGAAAAAGAGGGAGAACTTCCAAATTCATTCTACGAGGCCAACATCACCTTGATTCCGAAACCAGACAAAGACACTTCAAAGAAAGAAAACTACAGACCAATATCTCTAACGAACCTAGATGCAAAAATCCTCAATAAAATTCTGGCGAATCGGATACAAAAACATATCAAAAAAATTGTGCACCATGATCAAGTAGGATTCATCCCTGGTATGCAAGGCTGGTTCAATAAACGGAAATCAATAAATGTTATTCACCACATCAATAGACTTAAAAATAAGAACCATATGATCATCTCAATAGATGCGGAAAAAGCATTCGACAAAGTACAGCATCCCTTTATGTTCAAAACTCTTGAAAAACTAGGGATAACAGCAACATACCTCAACATTGTAAAAGCAATCTATGCTAAGCCTCAGGCTAGCATCATTCTGAAGGGAGAAAAGTTGAAGGTATTCCCTCTAAAATCTGGAACAAGACAGGGATGCCCTCTCTCACCACTTCTGTTCAACATAGTTCTCGAAACACTGGCCAGAGCAATTAGACAGACGAAAGAAATTAAAGGCATAAAAGTTGGAAAAGAAGAACTTAAATTATCACTATTTGCAGGTGACATGATTCTATACCTAGCAGACCCAAAAGGGTCTACAAAAAAACTATTAGAGCTAATAAATGAATTCAGCAAAATGGCAGGATATAAAATCAACACGCATAAATCAAAGGCATTCCTGTATATCAGCAACAAATCTTCTGAAATGGAAATGAGGACAACCACTCCATTCACAATATCCTCAAAAAAATAAAATAAAATACTTGGGAATCAACCTAACAAAAGAGGTGAAAGACTTATACAATGAAAACTACAGAACCCTAAAGAGATAAATAGAAGAAGATCTTAGAAGATGGAAAAATATACCCTGTTCATGGATAGGCAGAACTAACATCATCAAAATGGTGATATTACCAAAAGTTCTCTATAGGTTCAATGCAATGCCAATCAAAATCCCAATGGCATTTCTTGTAGAAATAGAGAAAGCAATCATGAAATTCATATGGAAAAATAAAAGACCCAGAATAGCAAATACAACTCTAAGCAGGAAGTGTGAATCAGGTAGTATAGTGATACCACACTTCAAACTATACTACAGAGCAATAGTAACAAAAACAGCATGGTACTGGTACCAAAACAGGCAGGTAGACCAATGGTACATAATAGAGGACACAGAAACCAATCCACAAAACTACAACTATCTTATATTTGATAAATGGGCTAAAAGCATGCAATGGAGGAAGGATAGCATCTTCAACAAATGGTGCTGGGAAAACTGGAAATCCATATGCAGCAGAATGAAACTGAATCCCCTCCTCTCGTCATGCACAAAAGTTAACTCAAAATGGATCAAGAAGCTTGATATCAAATCAGAGACACGGCATCTGATAGAAGAAAAAGTTTGCTACAATCTAAATACTGTGGGGTTGGGCTCCAAATTCCTCAATAGGACACCCATAGCACAAGAGTTAATAACTAGAATCAACAAATGGGACTTACTCAAACTAAAAAGTTTTTTTCTCAGCAAAAGAAACAATTAGAGAGGTAAATAGGGAGCCTACATCCTGGGAACAAATCTTTACTCCTCACACTTCAGATAGAGCCCTAATATCCAGAGTATACAAAGAACTCAAAAAATTAAAGAATAAGAAAACAAATAACCCAATCAACAAATGGGTTATTTGTTGATTGGGTTATTTCAGGTTCAAAGACCTGAACAGACACTTCTCAAAGGAGGACATACAATCAATCAACAAGTACATGAAAAAATGCTCACCATCTCTAGCAGTCAGAGAAATGCAAATCAAAACCACCCTAAGATACCATCTCACTCCAGTAAGATTGGCAGCCATTATGAAGTCAAACAACAACAAGTGCTGGCAAGGATGTGGGGAAAAGGGTACACTTGTACATTGCTGGTGGGACTGCAAATTGGTGAGGCCAATTTGGAAAACAGTATGGAGATTTCTTGGAAAGCTGGGAATGGAACCACCATTTGACCCCTTCTCGGTCTATTCCCAAAAGACTTAAAAAGAGCATGCTACAGGGACACTGCTACATTGATGTTCATAGCAGCACAATTCACAATAGCAAGACTGTGGAACCAACCTAGATGCCCTTCAATAGACGAATGGATAAAAAAAAAAATGTGGCATTTATACACAATGGCGTATTACTCTGCATTAAAAAATGACAAAATCATGGAATTTGCAGGTAAATGGATGGCATTAGAGCAGATTATGCTAAGTTAAGCTAGCCAATCCCTAAAAAACAAATGCCAAATGTCTTCTTTGATATAAGGAGAGTAACTAAGAACAGTGTAGGGAGGAAGAGCAGGAAGAAAAGATTAACATTAAACAGAGACATGAGGTGGGAGGGAAAGGGAGAGAAAAGGGAAATTGCATGGAAATGGAAGGAGACCCTCATGGTTATACAAAATTACATACAAGAGGAAGTCAGGGGAAAGGGAACAAAAAACAAGGGGGAGAAATGAATTACAGTAGATGGGGTAGAGAGAAAAGATGAGAGGGGAGGGGAGGGGAGGGGGGATAGTAGAAGATAGGAAAGGCAGCAGAATACAACAGACATGAGTATATCAATATGTAAATCAATGGATGTGTAACCGATGTGATTCTGCAATCTGTATACGGGGTAAAAATGGGAGTTCATAACCCACTTGAATCAAAGTGTGAAATATGATATGTCAAGAGCTATGTAATGTTTTGAACAACCAAAAATAAAAATTTAAAAAAAAAAAGAAACTTGCAGTTAGATCCGAAGGACTCTAAAGATGGTGAAAATGAAGGAAAAGGAGAGGGAAAGCTGGTCACTTCCCTTATCTCCAGTCTTTAGATGTGGATAAAAATGGAGTGATTGTGTTGTAAAATAAAAGAATGAACTCACAAAACATCTTAAGAACACCACCTGTGCCGTCGGCATGCATCCTACCCTATATATATTTCCCCTGCTTGCAGGTACAGTATGACCCTCCATTGTATCCTGGCCTGCCACTGCTGAGGAGTTCTTGAGTAATAAAATGTTTAAGGCCCTAAGCGACTTAATGAGACCCTGTCTCAAAATAAATAATAAAAGGCCTAGGTATGTGACTCAATGGCTAAGCACCTCAGGTTGAATTCTCAGTACTAAATAAATAAATAAAATTAAAGATAAATGTCCACTGCCTCTCTGTTGAGTCCTCACAGTTCTTTCTGCGTGATCAGTAAACAGTGAGCTAGAGACATTTGAAGCACTGGAGTCGAACATCAATATATTCAAACAGCATGGCCTACTGTAGGCTTCCAGGCTAAGTAAGCTCTTTAGGAACTATACTTTGGAGGAGAATGGAGTGTGCATATGTAATTCTGAGGTAAGAAGAAGTTGTCTAATGCTTTTCTGGTAAAGTAAAGCCAATCTTCATACATTTAGCAGAGTAGGTGAGCATAGTTTGGGGTGGAATATTATAATCCAGAAGCTTCTTGTAAGAGAATTCCATACATAATGACTTCCGTACCATAATATTTTAGCAAATATTACTAGTCTGCCAGGGAGACAAGAATCAGCATGATTACAAGAAGATGATGCCACATATCGTCTTTCCTTTCAGAGACTAGAAGAAAAATAGAGAATGGAACAGGTGCTTTAATTCCTTCCTTCCAAGATTGATTGACTTCACCTCAGAGGATCCAGGAACTGTGGAACTTAGCTGTCAATTGTGCCACCTGACATCTTTCTACTATTTTCATTATTTTCTATGTATTAACCTACCCATCAGGTCTCCATCCATCCATCCATCTGTACATGTTTACTCCTGTCAATTATTCATAATATTGTACAAAAACTTTATCTTAAATACTAAGCATAATTCATTCAAAAAACTAAATAAAAATTATCTTCCAAGACAAGGATGATAGGGTGCAAAGAAGATGAATAGGGAGAAGGGAAAGGTCTAGAATTATTCCTAGGAGGGACTATGAAGCCAGGCAAGGTAGGCTCCTGACCATTGCTTTGTTATCAAAAGTGCTTCTAAGAACGGCCTGAAGCAAGACGTCTAGGGAGAGGTACTCCCGTCAGGATTCTCTGATGAGTACAACTGCTCTTCTGCTACGTTCTCAGGGTTTTTTGTGTCTATCTTTTCATCTAAGAACCACCCAAACTGGGCTCTTTTTTTCTCCTTTTCTTTCCTCATTTCTGTCCTATCATTGCTCTATTTTTTTTTTCAGAAAATATAAGATATGGGTGCGATGGAAAAAAATCAACTTTGTTAGAAGCCTTTCTTTTATGTTTTATCTTTGCTCTTGTGCCAGTTTTTTTGTTGTTGTTGTTGTTGGGGGGGGGAATGGCTCATCAAATTGGAAACAAGAGGGCTGGGATGGTGGCTCAACGGTAGTGCATTCGCCTAGCACGTGTGAAGTCCTGGGTTTGATCCTCAGCACCACATAAAAATAAATAAATAAAATGAAGGTGTGTGTCCAACTACAACCAAAAAAATGAATATTAAAAAATGGAAACTAGAAATTCAATGAGGTTTTGAAGTTAAAATATAATTCGTCCTAGGATACTTTAAATAGATGTCAAACTTTTTTGTGTTCAAGTTTCTCTAATTTTGTGAACATAAAACATTACAGATGAGTCATAATTTTATTATACATGTATGTGTTCAGAAGTACTATCCTTTTGCTACTTGCTTTCTACATTTCACATCATGTTTTTGAGTTCTGTTTAATAAAACAGCAGCTGTATTTTTTTAATTTTAATAGCTATATAGAATTTCAGTGTATACCTGAGCTAGTTTGTTTTCTGATTGATGTTTCAGTTTTTCCATATTTTCCCATCATAAATAATCTAATGAACATAAAAAATCTATTTTTTTTTGTTAATACTTGTGAACATTTTTCTTGGATAGACAATAGAAGTAGAATATTGGTTGTTGTGTGCATGTTATATGTATTTATATACCAATTCCTCTTGAAAGGGGTTCAACTAATTGGCATTTCCACCCACAGCATTTTTATAAATCTGGTATGTCGTTTTTACCAAACTAGAAACAACTGTAAAATTGGATATTCAGGCTTGAGGGCTAATCAATAGCATTAGTACTTTTCCAAACTCTGATTAGCATAAGTTTGGACCAACAGCAGTGACCCAAGTGTTATATAAACCTCTAGATTAGCACACTCAGACAACCACCCCTATGGGGTCCTTTTTCTTGCCCTGCAGGAATTCTAATTCTATGTACGAGTGAATAACTCCTACTCTTACACTCACTCATCATATTCTGTGTCTTTCATTTTTCAAATTCATGAGATAAGAATCCAGAAACTGGTGGTGAGCTTCTGAAGTCTGCTGCAACACAGGAGGCCTGAGCCTGCCATGAAGAGCTACAGCACATTTCTCAGCTTAGAGGCCTGCAGCTTGTGTAGACCCCTACATTGTTTTTCTAATTTAACTATTTATCTGCATTCTCTTGCATCTCATTGAGCTTTAAAAAAAAAGTCATTCTTTTGAATTCTTTATCAGGCATGTTATTCATTACAATATCTTTGGACTCATTAGAGAATTGGAAGCTGTAGGTGTCATTTTACCTTGATTTTTCATATTTCTTGTGTGTTTGTTGTTGAGATTTGTGTATCTGGTGAAATAAATAAATAAATAAATAAATAAATAAATAAATAAATAAATAAACAAACAAACAAACAAGCGGCTTTCTCCTAAATAAGTGTCTTGGGGTATTGGTTTGCCATGAAATGTTGAATTTATTTCTGGAAGGGTACCATAGTGTAATCTCTCTAGCTTCTTTGGGTATAATTATTTAGTTTGGGCATAAAATGCTTTGTATTGGAGTTGGAAAGATCTATTGTAGCATTTCAGGTAGGTGTGGTGAAGATAGCAGGATGTGGTGCACCCTGTGTGGTTACTCTTAACAATGGCAGTGTGGTGGCCCCTGTTAGAGATGTGGGTTTCCTCAGGCACTGTTAATATTATTTCTGTTAGTTGAATGGATCTCTGGCGTTAGTTGCTCCAGTAGTCATCAGGGACTTGAAATAATTGTCCTTTCATTAGACACAAGTGTGGGCCTAGGGGTACTTCAAAGGGAGCAGTGGGAGAGGAACTGCAGCTCTCATTCTGTGGTATTCACACCCAGTCTTGTTAGCAGTGTGGCATCTCAGAAGGTGGGGCTGGCCAATATGGGGAACTGTGTAGATGTGGAGGCAGAAAAAGTTGTGTTATTCATCTATGGTGCTACTGCAAATGTGCCTTCCTAAAAGCCAAACTTTAGACCCTCCTTCCGTAGCTTCGCAGATGTACAGTCATGATGATGGCCAAGGGCTATTCTCCCTGCTCCCCCTTTCTTTTGTTTGTAGTGCCTACCAGGGATGAGTGGGAGTGGGTCACAGATAGAGTCAGGGAAAATTCCCCTTGGCTGAGGTGCTTATAGGAGAGAGTGTGGAATATGGCTGATGCCACCAACGTTTCTCTCTGGATCTTCTTTTAATTCTGCACCTCAGTTATGGGGCTACCTTGGGGGCTAGGCCTGTGTTGCTAGAATCTGCTTCAGCATGTTTCTGTGGATGGAGGAGTAATGAAAATTTAGTTCCTTCTCCACCCTGCTAGTGACAGGTACCAATGTGCTAGGAAGGGGCAGAAAACTATACAGGCAATGGCACAGACCTGGCACCCACATGAGACCACATGTGATTAGTCATGTCCCTGGAATCAGAAGACAGGCTCCCTGATCATCTGATTCTTGTGGACAGTACTTTCTGCTCCCCTCAGTATCAGAACACCTGTTCCCTGCTATGTAGCACACTCAGTGGTTTATATTAGAGTCAGTCCACCAAGCCAAGTCTGGGTCTCGAGGCACCACCCACTGAATCAATGCAACAGATTGTCTGTGGGGTCCCAGGTATGGCAGTATGTTTGGGTTTCTGATCCCATAAAGTAGTCTAAATACAAGTCCACTTTCAAGGTGACTCCTGGCTACAGTTCCCTGAGGATTCACTGGGAGTTTACATGAATTCCTTTTCCAATGCCAGACTACTATGCAGATTTCAGGATTCTTCTCTACTTCATCTTTAAGCTTGTAAGGACCATGAAATCTTCCCAAAGCTAGAATTGTCAGTACCTGTGCTCATAGAGTTTGCTGGGACTCTCTCCTTTACCGTTACCCTAGTAGAGGGGAAAATCTCCCTTTCCAGGTTTTGGAGCTGGGGTAGCAGCAGGTTATGGGATATTTCATTTTTCTTGATATGCTGCCATCTCAGGTCTCTAAATCTTGCAAGTTTTCCATTTCTCTACTGTTGAATTCCAGTGTTCTTCCATGATTGCTCAATATGCAGTGATACATCTTTTGCTTTGGTTCTTCTTTGTGGAAGATCAGGAGAGCGCTGGGTACCTCTATTCAGCCATCTTGTCATTAAACTGACATGTCTAGAATAAATTTTTGTGCATGAGTTGGAGATCTACTTTTGTTTTTTTGCTATATAGATTGCTAAAACATTCAGTACTGTTTATTTAAAAGTATATTTTTTCACTTTAGATTTATAAATATCCACACTGTCATGTGGGCTCCCTTAGCCAGTGTCTCATTACTTAAATTAGTATAGTCTCATAGTAAATTGCTATCTGTGAAAATTAACATCTTTTATTCTCTTTATTAAAAACAATGTTGGCATTCTTGGCTACTGAGTATGTTTAAGGATCAACTTGTCAAGTTTCCCAGAAAAGGGTATTGGGATTTTGATAGAAATTATACCTAAAATATTAATAAGTACTCTAAGGTTAAATCACCCCTGAATTCCTGAATAATTCATGTTGTATTATGTCATAATTATTTTTATGTACTGCTATGTTTAATTTGCTAACATATTATGTGGGATATTTTTCATTTCTATATTCACATGTAACATTGGCCTTTCTTTTTTGTCTGATTTAGGTATTGTGGTAGTAAAAGTATAGTAAACAAGTTTCATAGATGTTCCTTTCTCTGTTGTCTAGAACAGAGGTTGGCAAGCTATGGTCTGCTTGCAAAATTTGGTCCATTGCCTGTTTTTGTAAATGAAATTTTGTTGGAGCACAGTTTTGCCCATTTGTCTAATATTATCTATGGCTGCTTTTGTGCTATAATACTTTTTCACCAGTGGTTATGAGATTTATGCAGAAAAAACAGCAAACCTCAAACAAGTAGAAGAAATAGTAAAGTTGAAGACCAAAACTGATGAAATCCAAAGGAAAGAGAAAATAGAAAACAATAGCAGGACCAAAAGATAAATTATTAGAAAATATGAATAAAAAATTAACTTCTAGCAAGACTTACCACAAAAATGTGGAAAAAAATAATTAAAAATTGAAAACAGCACATAATTAATGCTACAGTTCAAGTTTTTATATAAAAATCAGAATATAAATAATGGAATTTCAAAAAAAATTAAAAACTTGGATGAAGTAGACATTTTACTAAGAAAATAAAGATTATTGAAAGTGTCAGTTTTGATTAGAGAATAAACAACATCTAATAAGAAATGTAGCATAACCATTAATGTGATGGACACTGTAGTTACTAATCTGCTCAATGTACACATACACACACATGCACATACACATACACCCACTAGGACCAGACAATCAGCAAGATCTACCAAATTTCAAGAACAGTCTCATGTAAAGAGTTCTAGGCTATAGATTGACAAATCAAGGATCTCATTGTCTGATTACCCTTTAAAAAATTATTGAGGTCTAAGCTCAAAACTATTTGGACCATACTGGATAGGATGAAATTAAGTCCAAATCTGATCTCTAATACCTGAGAATGGAATATTTTTTGGTGATATTGTCTTTAAAGGGAAAATTGAGGATGGGTTTTGTTGTGCACTTATGTAATTCCAGCTGAGGCAGGACGATCACAAGTTTGAGGCTACCTGTGCAATGTAGCAAGACTTCAGTCTCAGAAAGAGGAGGCGGGGCCAGAAAATATAGCTCAGTGGTAGAGGACTACTGGATTCAATTCCCAGTACTTCAAAAAAAAAAAAAAAGGGGGAAGAGATAATTAAGTTTAAATGGTATTAGGAAGGACCTCATAATCCAGTATGATTAGTAAGAGGAGGAAGAGGACATTTGGAAACAGACATTTACAGAAGAAAAACAATATGAAGACAGGAAGAAGATATTGTCTACAAGATGAGAGAGACTACAGAAAAAATTCACTCTGCTGACACCTCAATCTTGAACTTTCAGGCTCTAGAACTGTGAGTAATGAATTTCTGTTGCCTGAGCCATTCAACTGGTGGTAGCCCTAGCAAACCCATATAATCACCTTTTTGAGTATATTGAGCTTACCTTTGCATTTAAAATAATATTCATCATGTTCTAGCCAGAATTTCTAATTGTTTTTAGGTGGAGGGCTTTCTGGTTAGCTAGAAAACATTGTAGGAACCCAAAACCCAGACTCATTTCAAAGAGCAGGAGTCATATTGGACCTTCTGGACTCTGCCAGTCTTAATTAAAGATGTCTACCTGTGACTACTAGACCAGAGGTCAAGAGCCTTAGGTTTCTGCCATAGTGTTCCATCAGTTAGCTGCAGACCAATTGATTTCTCCTCCTCAGCTTCAGGGCTTTCATCTATGGAAGAGTGATTTTCAGATGACAGTATATCTTACCTCCTCACAGCCCCTCAGGAACTGCTGCAAGGGGCTAGAAGCTGTGAGGTCTGTGCCCTTGGCCTCTGTAGTCAGAGCAGCTCCCTTTGTGTGTGTTTTGCCCTTCCATTCTGAAAAATATTCCCATGAGTAAGGCCTTGGGGGACTAGAACAAGCCTAAACACACTCAAGCTCCTGTTGCTTTGTCATAAGTTATTATTTTCCACCGATGGCCTCAGGTTCCACACTTCACGCAGAGGACTACCTCTAGATAAAGGACATGAAACCAGGTCTCTGGGTCTTCCCAGGAGTCAGTGGCCAACCCTGACCCAGCCTTTTGTTTCTTTGCCCTCTCTTCTCTTGCCAGGGATCCTTTATAGAAGAGTGAGGGCATCGACTGCATGAGCTTAACACCCCTGGACCTATTTTGATTTCCTGAAAACTGCAGAGAGAATAACATGGATGCATTTAAAAGCACTGCCTGTCTTTTTATCCATCCACTTTGCTCTCATTTTCCTTCACTTGTGCCGTCTGACTAGAATCTGTCAATGACTTAATGGGAGAAAATGGTGTCTGACCATACTCGGGGAAAGAAGGCTGCATAACAACCCTCTATGACAGCTACTGTCTTTCAGGGAAATCATAGTCTATGTAGTTTAGGTTATATCAACAGCCATGACTTCTGAAAAGGACACTTGTCACACCCCAAGGACTAGTAGCTCCTATGTGTCCCGAAAGGGCTAAGTGTCTAGTGGGGTAAGGGACAGGCTGCGGACAGCAAATGCTCCAAAAGAATTTAATTAAATTAGAAAAATCTTCTGATATTTGTTATGTATGTATATATCCTATACATATATGTTATATTCTATACATATATATCATGTTATACATGTATATATGTTATATATGTATTTTGTATACACATACATAGATATGCATATAAATATTCATATATATACATACATACATTGACTTAAATGATATAGCATGAACTCCTATGTAGTTTTCAATACATTTAAAAAAAATTGTTTTCCTATACCAGTCTCAATTTTCCTTTTAATTAGCCTAATTTTCTCCTCAATAAACAATCAGCACCTCATAGACTTTGGTGATTTTCTGCTGCAGATTTGTATGTCACTTTTGCTTTGCTGCAGTTGTTTTGCAATACTTGGGACAAATGATTATATATTTTTAAGGCATGGGGTTGGCCTTTCAATATGATAAAACTAGAACCTGTTTAAGGGTTTTATTTTATTTTTAAAAAATATTTTTAAGTTGTTTATAGATCTTTATTTATTTATTTATATGTGGTGCTGAGAATCTAACCCAGTGCCTCACACATGCCAGGCAAGTACGCTACCACTGAGCCCCAGCCCCAGCCCTAAGGGTTTTATTTGATGTATTTATTCTACAGAATTGAGATATTTGCTATGGAATTTTCCTGGAGTTAGATTGCTGGATAAACATTATATCACACTTTATTTCTACTCACCATTCACAAAACATCACTTGTAAAAGCTTTTCCTCCTGTGAGTAAGTCAAAATTAATTTCAGTAAGATTCAGGTGTATCAAATAAAAATGTTTCACAATCATATCTCAAGAGTTTTTTAAAGAATCTTTTGAGAATCATCAAAAAAAATCTGAAACCAGAACTAACATTAGCAATCATACTCTTTATGGGATATTTTTTACTCTTTCTGCTGAAACCCCTGATTTTTATTTTGGTCTCCAAACTGTTCCCTACTCTCAACTCAAGTGGTTTAGGTGGAGGTCCCTGGCTTAAGTGGGGATGTGGGGAGTATGGGTGGGGGCAGAGGCACAGAGCTCAGAACTGATCTGTTATTGTGTTCTATCTCCCTGGCCTTACTGACTGGCTCAAGGATAGGTCTAGGGATTTTGCTTTTGTTGATAAGTCAGGGATTTCTTTTTGTCCTTGAACCTGAACTTGGGAGGCTATAGGGTTAAGTGGCTAGCAGCCATCTTGCCACAAGTTTGAACTTGACAATGATGTCAAGCTAAAGTAGAACTGAGACAAGAAATAGAAAGACATCAGGTTTGGTAAGACATTAAACTGTATCTACAGCCATTTGTATTTATGGAATTTTTCTGTTATGCGAGGCAAGAAGCGGCTTTTCTCTCTTCTCCAACATATCACCCACAAAAATGTACTGTTGTTTCTAATTTAAGTGAGTTTGATATAGGTTTTCTTCCACCTGAAACTGAAGGATTCTAACCTTTTCATTTGATAGACAAGGAGTATCAAACTCAGAGCAAGTGACTTATTCAAGATCCCTCAGTAAGTTGATGAATCACAGAACTGGGTATAGGACCTAAGTCCTAACTCTGACCTTTTAATCATGGTCTTATTTGGGTGCATGCATAAGTAGTTTTGAAAACCAAAAAAGACTGAAGATACTGATGGAGGAGTGGTCATAGTTAAATATATGGCTGGAGAACATTAAAAAATGAGTAGTAAAATTGATCATCAGATGTATTAAGATGCTGAAATTGAAATAGTATTTTAGAAACAAGTAAACAGCCATCTAGATAAGTCAGGCTTACACTAAAAAGGGAACTATGAGTAGAAAATGGTGGAAGGCTAGGTAACTCCAGCAGATGTAGCTATAAGGGAAACATAATTTTTGCATATTTGGAAGTACACTCACTAACTAGCACTATGGTGTAACCAAAGAAGTAATACTAAAATGCCAAATTTGATCATTGAATTAGAAATACTGTGAAACCTAAACCATCCCCTATTTACCCCATCCCACACTCGCAGTAGAAAAGATTATTCTTGCAGGGAATCTGTTGGAAACCAGAATAGACTCAAGACAGATCAAAGAAAGGAGATTAAGGTTGATTCTGTTTAAAATGGTACAAAAATGATAGAGAAGTTATAAATTAACTAAAAATAAAAAAAATGTTCTGATATTATATTTTGGCTTTCAGGTAGGAATTATGTTCAAAGTTAAAATTCTCGGGCTCTTAGGCTCTTAGGAGTTCCATGACAGAATGTGACATTGTGGGTCCTCAATCCCTAGACCCTGGGTCCCTCAGTTGCAACCTTTTCTACTCCACTACTCAGACCTGAGGCCTGCCCCATGTTCTCTCATCTCCAGCTCTGTCTCAAATTAAGAGGGTCCTTTCTCTCACAGACCCACTCCCAGTCTGTGTACTTACTGAAGCTCTGTCCTCAAAACCCCTAGAGAGTCACCCTTGCACTGCCTGTTGGACCTGGGGCTATGCATCTTGGATGCATAGCTTCTCCTTAATGATACAAATCTGAAGAAGTGTAAGAGAAACATGATCTTTAAGCAAGGAAGGTACAAGCTTTGGGACACTTTCTGTTGGCCTGTGACATTTTAACTCTGAGAGAAGCATGGCCAGAGCCTTAGGTTCTTCTTCCCTGGGATTTAGAGTGGTGCTGGCTTACTTTTCCACTACCCTTTCTTTTCTTTTCTTTCCTTTTTTCCCCTTACTTTTTTTTTAAGAACTTATTCTTAGGAAGATGTAAAGTACTTAGTGTCGAACCAGAATTGTGGCAACATTGACAGCCTGCTATTATAACTGAATATGTTTCCCATTTTTAAGGGTCACTAAAGAGGGGGTGATAAAGCAGATTAATGATTCTGATGCTGTCTGCTGCTTTTATTTGCTGCAATTTCATCTCTCAAATAGATGTTTGTGGTTAAAACCCCTGAACTGAAGAGCATCCTTCAGGATCTCCTATTCCAACTGCACTACACCAAATACATTGGCCATTGACCTCTCCTTGTTGCCTCTTCCTCACCTTTGATCTTTCTCTTCACCTTTCCTCCACCCTCATCCCAAGGGTTTGCATATTCTGTGGTTTTTACCTTCCTTCTGCTACGTTTGGAATCCATCTTTGGATCATAGCAGTAGCTGTGCTCTTCTGCACTGTTCTACCACCTTGTTAGGTTTAGAGGAGTCTTTGAATGTCATTTTACCCTATTCTTCCTCCAGCTGGGGAAGCCCCTACCCAGGGACACGCATTCTAAAGAGTTTTTAGTTTGTTTTACTCTCCTGATTGGAGCATAAACCAGAGATTTATAAACATAGATACATATGCAGGTAGAAAAGGATTTTAGAGGTCATTTGTGAGATTATTTAAGTATTCTTTGATCCAAATCTGTGGTTTTTAAAAACAGGAATCCAGACCCATTGAAATCTTATGGAAAGCTATACAAACCATCATGACAGCCAAGACTGGAGTCCAGGCCTTCTGTTCTGTCATAGAAACTCACATCATCATGTGAAAAGAAAAACTAAGACCAGTTAGGTTTAATAAAGTTAACTTGAGTAAGCAAAAGGGTCTAGAGCAGGGCAGCACTCCCCACTGAAGACATTCACAGTACCCCACCCACCACATGTACAGGTTCTATTTATAGCTAGAGAAAAGGAAGTGACACAGAAGCAATTTGGATGTAGTTGACATTCTCCTTATATAGGCATGTTCTGATCAGTTGGCAGCTTGTGATGGCTGAAGCTTAATTGCTCTGATTGGTTGAGAGTCAGTTGCTTGATTAGCAGTGTGTACTAAGGTTAGACTACAACTGGCTCATCAAGCTAGGTTGTAATTTACATATGAGACACTTTGGCCCAAATTTTGTCTCCAGTATGGAGGCTTTTTTAAGCCAAATTTATTTTTGTTTAGTACATAGGAATTTTTCCTTTTTGTTGATAACCTATCATTACTGGAACTAACAAAGAATAAGAAAATACCTTTCTGACATTATATTTAAACTTTTTAATTTCCTTTCTTTTAGGTCAGTTTTCTTCTTTGGAAGGTTTATCTTCATATTTATATTTGCAATATCTTCTGGTCTGTGCATACTGAAATAGACCTGTGACTTGGTTCATATATTTGATATGAACTCTCCATTTCAAACTTCTACAAAGAAAATAAGGTAACTTAATAAAAATTCAATTTCAAAAACCTTAGGGTTTTTAAACTGTTTATTTCTCATTGACCTCAGAAAGTAGAAACATGGTTACAAATGTGAATAGATGCTCGTTCCCCTAGTTCATTGAATTGCAAGCTCATTAATGCAATTATATTTAAGGCCAATTATATTTTTGTATGATCTTAATCAACATTGCAATATACATACTCACACACACACACAAACATGTATATGTAGATGCACACATAAACTGAATATAAATGATTTATAACCTTTTTCAGAATAATCAGATCATCTTTGCAAAGAATCATGTGTACCTTGACTAAAAGTAACTAATAACACCTAGATAATAATTTCTGATGAAATTCAGTTCCTTTGTGTGCATGGGTTGCAATATTGGTTAGAGTACACAAAATTTCCTCAGTTTTCAGTGACTTTAGTATTTAATTTGTTCAAATCAATTAATTTTTATTTATTATTTTATATTTTGTACAGGGATTGAACTCAGGAGCACTTAACCATTGAGCCACATCCCCAGTCCATTTTATTCTTTATTTTGAGACAGAGTCTCGCTAAGTTGCTTAGGGCCTCACTATGTTAGGACTGGCTCAGCCTCCAGAGTTGCTGGGATTACAGGCATGTATCACTGTACTCAGCTCAAATCAACTGATTTTTCTAGATGACTTTATTTGCCTCTTATGTGGCTTAGTAATACTTGTCCATGTTCTGTGAATTTCATAACATTTGTTTCTAGTCTCAGGGGGACTTGCAAACTGATTAGCTCATATCTCAGTCTTCTTTTCAGCTATATAATAGCCATTGAATAAATGAACACATGATAAATTCAACCAACAAACCTAGTAAATATTGAGATGAAATATTTATAGTCAACAGAGTGTGTATCAGTTGCTAAACTCATTAGTGAGGCAGTCAATGTAAAGAGAATTAATGTAATTTCCAAATTTAGATAGAGTGAGAATGGAAGAATTAAGACAAGCTAATTTTTTTTCTGTTGTTGTTTGTACAATTCTGGAACAATGGTTGGAAAATCTTAAATTAGTCATCTATAACTCATTTCAAAGCATCTTGGTTGCATTTGTTCCTCATTTGTATTGTTGGAAAATTTGATTAAGTATTAGAAACATGGGTGAATATGTAATTTATTACTAATAGATTATCTAATAGTAAATCTTTATATTCTTCCACTTTCATCAGAGGAAATCCTGATTGAGTACCTGTGTTTTATACACTTCATTTAATCTGAGCATAATAATGGCCATACTAAGGATATAATTCTTATCCAAATCTTAGAGAGGTAGAAACTTTAATGTGCATTATTCAATTTGGGTGTGTGGGGTTGCACCTAAAGGGTGCTAGAAGTAGGTCTTGGAGTTTGGTTTATCCAATTGTCAGTATATGCTTCATGCATCAACTCATGCTGCCTCCTTAAAAGGCTGGTGTAAGTGATAATTTCAGTCAATAGTCTTGTAACACCATACACACTCAACTTCTCTGTTGATTTTCATTTAACTTCCTTGTATAATTCTTACTGAGTCTTCATTGGAAAAGAGGGGAAAACTAGGTTATAGGTCAGATGCAAGTAACTATACCTAGCAAGATAGTGAGACCCTGTCTCAAAATAAAAAATAAAAACCTGTTAAGGATGTTGCTCAGTGGTTAAGTACCCCTGGGTTCAATCCCTGGTAGAAAAATGAATGAATGAATAAACAGAACTGAAAAAACATGAGAGATTCTAACAATATCAAGGAAATGGGGAAAGGAATACAAAAAGGAAAGAGAAAAAAGAAACAGGATGTTGGGGAATAGTACTGAAGATAATAGCTATTGGTTCCAGTTTTGGAAGCCATAAATATAATGGAAAACATATTAAATGTTTGTTTACCTTCTGAAGGAAATACCCAAATTGTTCTCTGTATGGCTCACTTTTCTGTGATCAGTAGAATCTTGGTGTCTGCTATAGTAACTCTGAAGCTTAACTGTAGTGCTATTTGGAAAATGGAAACTAGATGTTAAATGTGTAGTCACTGTGACAGCCAATGCTACCTCTCTCCCCCATTCAACTAACATGTATTTAATTAAACATGTTTCTATTTAAGATTAAATCTAATTTTGTTCTTGATCCTCTATGTTTCAAAGTAAGGATGATGATAAAAAGGGAATTAAGTTTTGAGTCTTTAGCTGTCCACTCTAAGGTCAGTGGGAGGTGTGAGAGGAGCCTGTAGTGTCAGGTGGAGTCACCTGCTCATCTGCACACTTGATATTTGGGTCAGCATAATTAAGCTCATGGATATGTGCATAAATATGTACAAAAAAATCTAAATTCTCTCCATACATTTTACTGTTTGTATTCATACTTTTTATGTGAGTCCTCATAAGGGAAAGGCTTGTTGATTCCTAATTCCATAACATCCAAGTTACTACTAAACTTGCTTTGCTTCATTTTTCATAAAAATTTTACACTTCACAAGTTAACATTTTATACGTTTCTCTATACAAAAGCTGCTTGCTACCAGTGTTGGAAGAAGGCCAATTGTTATAGTAGCTTCAATGATGGATGATTGCACTTTGACATTTATTTCATTAAATTCTCCCTAGGTTTCACATAGAAAATAATCCTTTTGTTATTGAAGGTCTTTGCTGATGGTAGCAGCATCACAGTGTTATGGCCTTATTATTTGTGCTTCTTAGTTTCTGCACTGTAGTGAGTTTGGATGAGGTGTGAAAATTCTCAAGTTCTTACTAGTTAAAACCCATTGTACCTTATAAATACAATGAGGGCAGCATCCAAGTGGATCTCTAATAGTGTAGACCCCGGATCTTATGGAGTTTGGGTGCCATATTAAATCTTAACTTCCCTGTATACTCAAATATCTTGATTTTATAATTTATAAAAAATATGAACATGTGAACATATTATGAGACTCTTCTCTCTCAAAAGGACCAATGGAGGTAAGAACTAAAAGTTCCTTAGCTTCATGGCAAATGTACCTCTGATTAGCATTTAACCATATGACTTTCAAAATGGTTTTTTCTGTTTCTGTTGCTCTCATGTAACACCAAATCTTAAGGGGCATAGGCCATGTCTTTCTAATCTGTGTATATCTTTTTTTTTAAATGCACATTAAATCAAACTGAACTGGAAAATGCAGCAGAAACAAGCAATCTTGGTAGTCTCACACTTTGTCCTACAGAAACTAGGTTGAAGATGGTCAGGAATGTGAAAGAAATCTCATTAGCCTTCGAACATTTCTTTCCTTGGTAACTTGGGTCTTGACCTATCAGTGAGGCATCAGGGATAAAGATATAACAGTGATAATTGTCATGGCAATAGTTAACAATAATGTAAAAGTCTAATTACAGGAATGTTTTCAGAGTTATTGTTTGTATGTCTTTGAGCTTTGTTTGGACTCTGTTGACAAAACAATTAGCACAGATAAAAAGGAAAAGAAAGAAGGAAGTTGTGAAGCAGGTGTATTGTGCACTGGTTACTAGCCTGTCCAAGTCTGGTGAGACAAAACACTCATGCATACAAGATGTTACATAAAGTGGATTTATTACTTACACATAGGCAGCAAAGAACAGTCAAATCCTAAGATTCATTGCAAACTGGCTCCCCAAGGCTCACAAAGGTTGCCCAAGATGAATAGAATCTCAACTGTACATGCCTCATTGGGACCACAGCTGAGAGACCTTGAAAGCAGACTATCTGGGGTTAGATACCCAGGGGTGATAGAACAATGCTGAACTAAAGCATTGAAGAGATGTACTGTTCTAGGGGGAAACTGAAACAGTCCAAGCTGTTTCAGCCAGGGTGTTGCATTTTCAGAACATCCTGTAGTTCTTGAAAATTACCAATGAGAAGGGGGAAACACTGATATGACTGAGGCTGCCTGGAGAAATGTCCTGCAGAAGTTATTTGCAAAGAGCTGGGACTTGTTCAGGTATAGTCACTGCTAGCTAAAGCTCAAAACCCCGATGGTTGCTGAAGACTAGTGCAGCCAAACTAGGTCAAATCTGGTGTGCACATACAGTGGCATGTAAAGGGCTTCAGTTTTCAACTTTGATAAGTCAATCTCATTTCTGAGATTTTTAGCATTTTGACCTAGTATTTTAACCTAGGTTAAAAGTAAAAGAATTTACTTGAAGGTAAAAGGAATTTTTTACTTCATAAAAATCAAACTGACTGTTTCCCAAGATGAATAGTATCCTAACTTTACCAAGTATGTACATCTCGGATCATTAATTGATCAAGATCTTATTGTTGGAAGGAAGTTATTGAAGTGAAGCAAATCAAGGGCACTAATCAATATTCTTGGAGTACTCTGATAATGGAACTTCTTAAGAACACACAATACCAAAGAAGGTGAAGAAGTGCGGAGAACTTTTGGGTTGATGAACAAAAATAAATTCATATGCTTGGAAGATCGTGCACCCTAACTCCCTGAGGGCAGAATCTGTGCTTGGGACCCTTCCAAATCTTACTCTGTGTATGTCTTCATGTAGTTGTTCATTTCTATCCTTTAAGATACCCTTTGTAATAAATTTGCATAGTAAGTACGATGTTTTCTGGATTCAATGTGCCAATCTAGCAAATTATTGAACATAAGAACAGGGCCATGGGAAACTCCAGTTTGTAACCAAGTCAGATAGAAGTAAAGGGTAACCTGAGAACCCATCATTTATGATGGGCATCTGAAGTTGAGGCCAGTTTTATGGGATTGAGCCCTTATTCTGCAAGGTCAGCACTAATTCTGGCTAGTGTCACACCTCACTGGTGACAGAGAATTGTGTGGTGGGAGAAAATGCTACTATGCATCTGATATTGGAAATAAAGTAATAAGTACTGTGTGAGAGCAGAGAAGAGGAAAAATAATTTGTTTTTCTTTTATAGTTTAGTTTCTCCTATCTAACAGTAAGGTCCTTAGGAAATCAACGTCACAACCAGTAAAAGGTCTAAATCATATCAGAATATTTTATTTCAAAGTTCAACTAGAACCACTTTACTGAAGAGCTTCTACATTTCAGTATAAATACTTCTGATTGTCTTTCATTCAAAAGTAAAATTTTTCTTTCCTGAAATAAAGTCTCTATAGGATAACCATGGGTCAGTACCATATACAGTAGAGCTTCTCAGGGTTGACCATAGACTAAAGAGTCATTATGTCCTCCTCAAAAATAATGAATCAAATAGACTGAGTGGATATGAAATTGATTATTTCTTAGTAACTTTATTGATTCTGTTTTAGATTGTCACCTTCTAGCAAAAAAATTATTTGTCCACTGAAAAACTCCATTTTGTCTCATTTTTAAAGTGAAACTTTTAACTACTTCTATAAATATTGTTCCATATAAAGCTCAAATACCTTTCTGAACTTATATTTCAAAATTTAAACTTTAAAATTCACTTTTATGAAATAATCCATTTGTTTATAGTAATGTCTTAGGCACAATATAGAAGGCATCAAATAAGTGTGCATTGAAAATATTTCAATATATTAAGATGAAAAAATAATATACATGACAGCATACAACAAAGAATTGGTGATTAAAACTGGTGATTATAGGCAGAGAAATAACTTCAGCTAATAAGCAAGATAGTTGCAATATGTTTATATCACCATGCAGTACCTTGTTTTAGAAAAGAAAAAAATGAGGTCGTTCTAGTCCGGGGGTATGTGAGAAGTTAGAAGAAATATTAAGTCATGTGGGAGAGGATAACGTTAAGTTAGGCAGTGTAAAGGAATAATTAGGGAGTATGTTACAGGCAGAATTAAATAATTAGATTTTGATATTTAAAAAGACAGTAAGTCAGCCTTTGACATGAAATGGAGGGCAGTCTGGTGGCTAAGAAGCATTTAAATCTGATTAAGATGTGTAGTGCTTAAAGAAGCAGCTTAAGGAGAAAACTCTTGCATTATTTTCAGTTAGGGCTATTCTGTCCTGCACTTAGAATTTAATTGTGGTTGTAGAGATAGAGATGGATGCAGACAGCAGGGTGGGACAGATTGTGTGTGGGACATAATGGATGAGGAGGAGTCAGATGACCAGGAGAGATTGATTGAGAATGATCCGAAAGTCATGTTCCCTGATGGCAGCCAGTAGCCAGCCTCCCAGCCCTCTAAAGGAGCATCTAGGGCCTCTTGGCTGACTCTTCTCTGCAGGAGAGTCTATGCTATTTTCCACATAGATCCCCGAGAGGGTAAAAAGAGAAAGTATTATAGAGGAAAATTAGAGTGAGAGAGATGGAGTGGGGAGTGGGGGCAGGTATCAAGAGATAAGTTGAAATGTAATGAAATGACTCATGGATATGTGGCTGATTTTTAAGACTAGCAGCCCTTGATAGTATGGATGATTTGTTCTTATACCTTTTGGGGTGAAAGTTATGTACAAAGAGAAAGTTAAAAACCCAATGAAGCGTAAGAATATAGGAAACTTTTGATTTCATAGGAGTTTTCTGGTTTTTTTTAGAAGTATTTTTTAAGGTGGTAATTTGTTGAATACTAAAATAATTTAGGATAGGTTTTCTACCAAATTCAACTTTCTAAGAAAGTTTTACTTTCCCAGTTGCTTCATCAAGGTAGAAATAATTGTACTTGTTTTAATTTTTTTAAACTCTCTGGATTAAGGCACAATAGCACAGGACATGGTTGTTCATGATGACTTAAACATGCACTGGTATTTTTGGAGTGGGATCTGTATTTTGGTTAGTATACTTCTACTATGTATGTGAGAGTCATTAAACAATATTTTTCTTCCAAACCTTTCACTCTCAGGTTCTTTGTGTATGAACTCTAGCATGTTCCTCTTAAGTTCATTACTTATTTGTCTATGTCTTATTGTACAGAACTTTTCACATTTTTCTGTATATATTTTCTTCTTCTAGTAATTGCCTGTTTTTGCAATTGACCTAGAAGCCTATCGTTAATGGCCTCCTTCAACACAGAAAGATGCTCTGGGTTGTAGTTTATGCCACTGGTTAGTAGTAACTCTCATCTCTGAGCAAACCTTATTTTATTCTTTATAACTATAAGGAGACAATTATTTCAGGATGTTAAGGGGAAAAGCTGTAGAACAAATTCATGAGCTGTTTTATTCCCTATGAAGTGCAGGGTGTGAGACCTTAGTTACATTGCTTTCAATGTCTCCTCTGAAGGTGAGGCCATCTCTCCTTCACAGGGCCCTGCAGAGGGATTATAAGGTCAAAAAGCTCTTCTTAAAAACTAGAAGGGATGTCTTGGTTGCTTGTTTATAAACTTTTCGGTGTTGAGTGGTCAAAGGTTGTAGCTGAATGATGGAATCCACTCACAGTCTCCTTAGGTTTAATACCAATAGACCTTACCAAAGGAATCCATTACACTTAAAACAAAGAGATAAGGTGATAAAGCAAGGCAACAGGATCCTTAAACAAATATGTGATATTTACATATGCCATAATACACCAAAATATTTATTCAAGAGAATGTTACTACTTTTGGTATTTACCTTTTAGAAATAATAGTAAAACTTATTAATTTTCTTTGCTACAATAAAAAGGGAATGTATTACATTCCTGATATCAATGGATTTTCAGAGCTCATTGAAGGTGGAGGAGTTGGGACATACTGAGGTTTTGGCACAACTTTCTATATTTTGTTGCATTTTTAAAGAATTTCTATTAAAGACCTCAAGGGACTATTCTTAACTTCTTATCTCATTAATTTATTCCTTTTTTCATTGGTTTAATCACTCATTATGTAACCAAACTTTGGAAGCAGAGGACAGGTGCTCAACCCAGTACTAATGAAGATAAAAAAAAAATGTAATTGGATGTAAAACAGAATTTCTTACAAAGGCTTCTTCTTTCTGGAGACAATGGGGCTTGGGACACAGAAGGAATCCCATCACAATGGTCTTCAAGTTTAGGAGATGGGCAAGGGATGAGGGTTGTAGTGGTCTATCTGAAGAGATGTGGAAGATTGTGGGTATGTCTAGGAATGATTGGCATGTGGGATGTGGGATAGCCAACTGACCCTCTGTAAGCATGGGCAGTACTGACCAGTAGGTATATGGTCTGGATGGAATAAAAGTTGGAAGAACAAGGAAGCAGCAGAAGATGCAACCTCAGTTTTTCTTGAATAGGTTCTTGATTGCTGCTGTGATCCTCTGAGGATATCAGACTCTTGCTACTACACTCTTCCAAAGAGAATTCTCCAGAAGCCTTTGGTCTCAGACTAGGGTAGTACCATTGATCCTCTTGTTCTGAGGCTTCAGCCTCTAGGACTGCACAGCTGCTGGTTCTTCCAGTTCTCCAGCCTGCAGAAAGCCTTTGTGGACTATCCAGCTTCTGGTCCCGTAAGCCAACCTAATAAGTCCCCCTTTTATAATTATACTTCCTATTGTTTCTGTTCCTCTAGAGAACACTGACTAATCAAGTGTAAAACAGCAGCGCTCCATCATCCACCACATGGCAGCAGACATCATTGATCCTGGGTTGCTTTAACCCGATTCATAAATATCAGAAACATGAATAGTGTTAATCTGGCTTTAGGATAATAAAGTATGTATGTAATGAAATTCAGAATGATTTCATGAATGTGTACATTCTCAGTTTGGCAAACTTGTTTTTTTTTTAACTATCTGGGAAATACTTTTCATAAACACATCAACAAATTATTCTAGAAGTCAGGAATAAAACTACTAAAGGAGGACTGTGAAGTTCTAGTGTCTTTTCTAAAGAATATCTAATATGTATGCTATCTCCAATCTTTAATAACTCAAGTAGGCCAAAGAAAGAATTATCTTGTATTGATGGTTAATAATGTAAACAGCAGATGTATCTATGTGGGGAAAGTGTGGGAACACAGGGAAATATAGTGCTATCATTGTCTTTATCAATTATGATGTGAGCCATAATTTAATTATAGTTTAATCTGCCTTTGATAATGTTTTTGAGCTTTAATAAAGAATTGTCCTGAGTTGTGGACTAGCTTATTTGGAGCTGTTTTTCATTTTGTATAACTGCAAAATAAAAATCCACAGCCTCTTAGAAAATAGGAAAAAAATATGCAATGAAAGGTACTAAAACATAAGATATAAAAATAAAATTATAAGTTACATTGTTATGTTATGAGGAGACACCTTAGAAAGCAATCTAAGTCTGAATTTCAAATCAAAAGAGAGCTTTATTTATCTGGCCAGGGACTGTCACCCACTGCAGAGACTCAAGCTCTGTCAGAGGAAAGCAGCTTCCTGGTCCATCAAAGAGAATATAAGCATAAAAATCACAACTCAGTGACTTGCTTATCATCATGTAAGCTAGCTAATCATGAAATTAAAACATTAGTAAGTGGGACCTGCTCTAGGCAGGACTGGAATTTTCCAGTCAGCAAGCAAGCAATAAACAGAAGCTAAAATAGCATTAGCTTCGCAGTTCAGTTGACCATAGTCCTGGGTTCAAGCAGGTGCTAGAGAGTCACATTCTGAATTTGGGTGGGGGCTGGCAGGGTGAGAATCTACTTCAGTCATGTAGACCCACAAGGGCATTCACATACAGGATGTTGCTCACCTTGACTACCACTGCATCCTGAGTAGGGTACAAATTGTGGGGTACAAAGTACAGAAAGACAATTTTTTTAATAAGAAAACAGCTTTCATTTTAGTTTCTCAGAAATAGCTCTTATAACAATGTTTTATAGAAGGCAGCAAAATGGAGTCTTAGACCTGTCTATGACAGTTCTTGCTTTATAATTGTCTTATTTCACTTATCAAAATCTTATATATATATATATATATATATTATCTCTATCTATCTATCTATCTATATCTAATCTAAAACCTATAACTTACACTCTTATTGATAATATTTATCAGTTCACACCACAACAGTTATAGTTTGTATGTGAGTTGTCCTCCAAAAGCTCACATGTGAGACAGTGCAAGAAGCTTGGGTTGTAGCCTTAGCCTAATCACTGAGTTAATTTCTAATGGGATTAACTGAATTGGTAGGATGTGGATGGATGAAGTGGGAATTGGGGAGTGACTTTGGTGTATATATTTGTATCTGGAAAGTGGAGTCTCTCTCTCTCTGCCTCCTGATCACCGTGATATGGGCTGCTTCCCTCTGCCACACTTTTCCCACCATGATATTCAGCCTCACCTTAAACCCTGAGGAATGGAGTTTTCTATGGGCTCCATTCTGTGAGCCCTCAAATAAACTCCTCCTCCTCTATAGTTGTTCTGATCAGATTCTTTAGTTACAGCAGCAAAAAAGCCAACTAAAACATATATTTTGAATTACTAGCATGAATGTTATCAGTTAGCCATATATTGTATAATGCATTTTAAAACATAAATGTAAGAGTCTTTGACTTGTATATGGAACCACTGACCTTACACAATTTGTGTTTTGCAGCTCAAGCATGCATATGTACAAAGATAAATACTTCTGACATTTAGATGGGTTCATACAGTTTATGGAAATCTTTCATGTATATTACTTTGTATACAAATGAAGATGCTGTCATTTTACTCAGATAATATATCAAATGCTCACTGAGTCAGCATCTTCTTTAAGATAATTTATTTATGCTATATTTCTTCCTGTTAAATTATGTTGCTATTATAAATAGTTCAAGATTTGTAAAGCTGAGGTCATTTTTCATATTATTCAGGTGATCTCTATGGTGTCAGAAGACTTTGAGATTTCTGTGATGGAGCAGTAGTATAGTGTTTAAGGCTGCTGTGCACCCAATTTCAAGTTCTTCCTCTTACTAACTCCAAAAGCTTAGATAAGTTACTGAACATAGGGATAACAATTGCACACACTTTATAGGGTTTTCATGAAGATTAAATGAGCCACTGCCTCTCAAGCACTTGGAACAGCAATTAGCTACAATTATACAGTGGAGATAAGCCATTGTTATTCTTTATGGGAATATTTTGTCCTCATGTGCATTTGTACAGCAGAAGGAAGATGAGAAGAGAGAAGCAAATGCAGTATTTGTTAATTTGTATACTCTTCAGAAATTTGTTGAAAGATGAACTTTGGGACTAATCAAAATAAAACTTTTTAAAATTTAAAGGCAGCATTACTATTAAAGATTGTGTTTAATTGGTTGACACACCATGTGCCAGTTAGTGTCATACATTCTAAGACCCCCAATTTTACTCCCAGTTCATCTAACAGCTACTTTATCTCTCAGGAGTAGAGGCATTAGCATCTCTGGACTCAGAGTGGTAGGAAGATCAAAAAGACCACTTTAATGAAAATCTCTGACTTCTGGGAAAGAAACTGCCTTCAGGTCCCAGTTTTAGAATGAATGGGTAGGCTGTCTCTGGGTGATTTGGAGGAATTTAAAAAGAAACATGGGCAAAAATAAATAAATAAATAAAAATTAAAAAAAAATTTCTTAGCCTCTAGCTATAAAATCTAAAATCTACCCTCAGATCATTGTCTCACAGTCTCCATTTATATATATATATATATATAACGTTATATTTATATAACATTATATATAAATATAAAGTTATATAAAATTGTGCTGATATCCTACGCTTGCCATTTTTAAGCTGCTAATTTACCCCATAATTCAATTAGTTTCTGAGCTTCTTTCCTTTCAAGATGAAGGGGTCCTCCAGTTTATAATAGGGAATGGACCACAAGAAGGCCCAAGAGCCAAGTCTTTTAGAACCTGCCCTGCACTGTTCTGTGATTCCATCACCATTTTGTTTAGGCTAGGAGTTGGTACCACTAAGTCCTTAAATAAAGAACAAGAGATTGATCTCAGGGGAAGAGAAACTGTTTCAAACCTTCCCAGATATTTTTGAAAGTTTATTTTGACATACTATTTTGTATTGATCCTAAATTATGATCCTAACAAGTTTTTTTTTTTTTTTTTTTTTGCCGGAGAGTTATAGGGGATTGAACTTGAACACTGAGCCACATTCCCAGCCCTGTTTTGTATTTTATTTAGAGACAGGGTCTCACTGAGTTGCTTAGCATCTTGTTATTGCTGAGACTGTCTTTGAACTCGTGATCCTCCTGCCTCAGCCTCCCAAGCTGCTGGGATTATAGGTGTGCACCACCGTACCCAGTGCATCATAAGTTTTTAAATTTGCAGGATAATCTGTTATTCCGCATCTCTCTGTTGATATTGGCTAGTCAACAATCTCTAATTCAGAGAGTCTCCAGCTTTTTTCAAGGAATGTAAACTCATTTTCAAATTAGAATTTTTTAATATTTATTTTTCAGTTTTCGGTGGACACAACATCTTTATTTTATTTTTATGTGGTGCTGAAGATGGAACCCAGTGCCCCGTGCATGCCAGGCGGGCACGTTACCACTTGAGCCACATCCCCAGCCCCACAAATATAATGTTTAATGTTTAGTTGGTGTTAGTACTAACACTAGTGTTAGTGATAACTAACTCTAGTTCTAGTTCTGGGTCTTTTTAAAATTAATTTTTCTTAGTTATACATGACAGTAGAATCTATTTTGATAAATTTATATAAACATGAAATGTATCTTATTCTAATTAGGACCCCATTCTTGTAGGTGGTCTTGAACTTGCTTTCTTTGGTTCCTGAAGAGCAGATATGGGGCTGAGCTTCAATCTTACAGCTGTTTGGAGGACATTAGGGATGTGTCCATGGCTTTCAATAGACTAAGTGCAGACCTGGGTAGGACATTACTTCCTACATTAGTATAGATATGTAGAAATCCAATGTAGACAATCAGTCAACTGAGGCCTGTGTTCTTCTGTGAAGTCTTAGTGATTGTCTATTAAAGATTGGATCTCAGATGTGTTTTGGGGATCACCAGGCAGTGTACCACCTTTATATTTCTTTAATACCAGCAGGAAGTTCCAGAGAGATGGAACCAATGGAAGACATAGATTGTGTATGTGTACACGTGTATATGTATGTATATATGCACACACCGTAAACAGTGACTCACCAGCCATCTGTGCATCCCTTAATACAGTCAAACTGACCCTAAAATTAACTACAGACCTGGCTTAAAACCTTTGTTTGGCTTTATTTCACTCAGTCTTCGCAGGATCCTCCCTTCTTTTTTCTCATAAGACATTTCTCCCTCAGATTGTATTCATACTTTCTCTCTGTAGCTTTTGTCTTTTAGAGTAGACCTTCATGGTCCATTAAACTAAAGCCAAAAGTAATCAAAAACCGATTTCCTTTTCTTCTTTCTAGAAAGGACAGTCTTCAATCATTTCAAAGGTGAAAGTGTGATTTATTTACACTTTAGGCCCTCTGTCCATGAGTTCAGTGTTTCCAATAAAAAAGGGAAAATTAAGTATCCATATTAAAGTGGCTGAAATTCAAAGTTCTGTCACTCACCACCTTCAGGAGTCATAAAATCCAAGGAGAAATAATAGGCTGTTAAAATATTTTAAATGTTGAAAAGTATTGCTCAAAGATCTACTTCATTTTTATACTGCTGGTATTACTATTTATAAGCTAAGGGTGATTTCTGTCTGCTAAAGAATTGATGGCAGGGTGGGGAAGGTTGATTCCTCAGCTATCTAAAATGTACTACCTATAATTAATTCCATAAACATTTCTTAAGCAACCCTAAAGCTAGACTGTACTGGAGAAGTGGAAAATTCAGAAATAAACATAGTTTTTCTCCTGAAGAAGTTTGGTTTTAAAGATAAAATAGATTCTAAAAATATGCAGTGAGAAGGCTTTGGAACAAAGGTAGAAAGCAGTCCATTTTACTTTATGACTGAGGAAGACTCCTTGAAAGGAGGAAACCTCTGAAGGATTGACATACAAGTACATCTTGACCACTGGAGTTACTTATTTCTACTTGAAAGACATTGGAATTCTTTCCCCAATATCCATCCTCCACATCTTCTATTGAGTAACAGCAGTGGGGTCTGAATGGGATCAATCCTATCTGAGCTCCCTGCATACACTGATTGGTCCTACTTAGTGAGGGTAACCTTATACCCTTTTCACTTTTCTTAATTTAGGTCACCCAGACATAAAGCATTTTGCAGAGCCATGGACATAAATCTTAGTGGGTTTTTTTTTAAAATTCCCGAACATTTTTGCTGTATTGTAACTAGTTGCTAGTTACAATAGTATGTGATATAAAGCAGGGAAATATAGACCCTACTACTAAGAGGGAAGCAAGGCTAAGGACTAAGCTGACAGAGAGAGAGAGAGAGAGAGAGAGAGAGAGAGAGAGAGAGAGAGAGAGAGAGAGGCAGGCAGACAAACAGAAACTTAGCACTCATTGAATCCGTATGTGAAACTTAAAATACTATGGCATCTTTTATTTATATAAGCGAATAAAATTCACCTGTTTAGGCCCGTTCAAATTGGATTGATATATTTGGAACCAAAAATATTGTAAATGATCCAAGATAGGGTAGGGGTTGGTATTTCAGAAAAGCACAGTGTAGGTTCAAGGAACATTGTAATAAGTATAAGGTAGGAGAAAAGATGTGCCATAATTTGAGGGCATGGGGGCCAGGAATAGCAGGTTGAATAAGGATCAGAATTATACAGCTGAACAGCAATGCAAAGGTCATTTATTTAGCACCTTGTTTTGTTATATGAGATGAAGGTAAGCCAGAGATCCCTGGGGGCTTTTCTTGGGTAAAGCTCAGCAGTGGCAGGGTTAAGACGGAAGCTACCAATCTGCTCTCTCCATGTCCTCTGCCTCCCTGCTTCCTGTGTGATCAGAGCACTTGACATCCAGACTGCCCCTCTAATTGCCTGCTGGATAGCTCCTCTCCAATGTCCCATGATCATTTCATACTAAGCTAGGACAAGGAAAAGCATGTCTTTTTCTCACACATTTTTTCCTCCCCCATGCTCTTTGCCAGCAGTTGCTTCAAATAGAAATCTGATTATTTTCATCTCACCTAAACATTCTTCTTAGGTGATCCACTATAGATATACATTAATATCTGTAGCCTGCTGGGCGCAGAGGTGCAAGCCTGGAACCCCGTAGTTGGGGGCTGAGGGGGGAGGATCACATGTTTGAGCCCAGCTTCAGGAGCCTAGTGAGACACTGTCTCAAAATAAAAAATAAAAAAGGTATGGGGATATGGTTCAGTGGTAAAGCACCCCTGGTTTCAGTCGGTGTGTGTGTGTGTGTGTGTGTGTGTGTGTGTGTGTGTGTGTGTGAGAGAGAGAATAACTCCCAAATATACAATCTTAAATCCATGATTTTTAGGTTCTTTTTTTAAAAATATTTTTTAGTTGTTGATAGACTTCTATTTATTTATTTAATTTATATGTGGTGCTGAGAATTGAACCCAGTGCCTTACACCTGCCAGGCAAGTGCGCTACCACTGAGCTCCAGCCCCAACCCCACAGGTTCTTGCATATAATGTCCATTTGTACATTCTGACTGGAAGATTCAAGAAGTTTAAATGGAACATGTTCTAGATACAATAGATATTTCCCACCCCTACGTATTAATCATAACAAACAAGTGGATCTCTAGTGTCTGGTTTTCATTCATTTCTTTTTCCTGGGAGTTCCAGAGGGGGCTACTGGGGTTGAACTCAGGGGCAGTTGACCACTGAGCCATATCTCCAACCCTATTTTATATTTTATTTAGAGACAGGGTCTCACTTAGTTGCTTAGCATGTCACTTTTGCTGAGGCTGGCTTTGAACTCCTGATCCTCCTGCCTCAGCCTCTGGAGCTTCTGGGATTACAGGTGATTCTTTCATTCTTAATACTGTCTTCCCTTTTAACTGTCCTATCCACCCCATTATCTAGTGGGTAAGTTCCATTTCTTTTCTTTTTTTTTTTTTTGGTACTGGGAATTCAGGCAGTCTACTACTGAGCTACATCCCTAGCCCTTTTTATTTTTATCATTATTATTTTATTTTTCTGGCAGGTTCTTTCTAAATTGCTTTGGGTTTCCTCACTAATTTGCTGAGGCTGACTTTGAATTTGTGATATTCATGCCTCAGCGTCCTGAATCACTGGGATGATAGGCATGCATCACTGCCTGGCCAGTACTATTTCATTTAAGTCTTTTGAATCCTTTTCCTTTTCTTTCCCCAGGTTTGGTCTTTATTCAGATCATCACTTCTTGCTTAAATAAGAAATAAAATCACATGGTCTCCTTCCTTCCATTCTTTCATTATCTCCAATCTCTCCCTCCTACAACTATTAGAGATCTTCCTAAAGTGGAAATTTTAGATAAATTATAGTAGTCCTGGACTGCTTCCCTTCCCCCCAAGTTGTATTGCTTGCTTGCTCATTTGCTTGTTTATGACTTGGTCAAACTTGATTTCCTTCACAGCACATGGCCTTTGATGTCCCTATTCAGATTCACCCCTGTTTTATCATTGAGCTTGTTTATCCAAGGTTCAGCATTAGCCTTTCATTGGTCATCCTGTGTTTAAGTCCCCAAAGATTGTTAGATTTCTAACCTTTCCTGGTACATCCCTTGCTCCTGTACAATTCAGGGAGCTTACGTTGTTTTTGTTTATTTAGTTGTTTGGCGATTCCTCCTTGATTGTTCTTGAGAGGGTGCAGTTGGGCATGCACACAATCTTCCAGACTGCCAGCAATCAGTGTGATACTATTTTTAAACCTGGTTTCCTAAGAGTCAACCCTAAGTCAGAGTAACTTATTGCTCGGTCACTCTTTGGTCAGAGGTTGTGCTCAAGTCCCTCGTGCCAGTGAAACTTGTCCTGGTATTGAAGGATCTATGCTTGACTTGGGATTGCTTGGAATCTGCCCTTCCTGCTGTGACTGCTCCTGAGCAGGTGCATCGAAATTTTGACACCCCAATTGAGTCATCTCCCTGGAGGGTTCTTCTGGACTGTTTCTTTCCCTGATTGTATTAAACCAGTCACTCTGCGATTTTGTTTGTATCCTGGAGCTACCATAATTACTTTTCACCAAGATCCTTATTGCTTGGGACAGTGTGCTAAACACAGAGTTCTCTACTTTCTGTCCCAATTAAGCTGGCTATCTCAGGCAGAGCTGCAGAGCTTTTTATTTGTATGGTCCACTTCCTCCTTAGGAAATCCTCTGGGTACCCAAGGTGAGCTGGAACAGGCATAAGTCTTCCTGGAATGACATTCCACTTCATAAATACTGGGGAAAAGAAGATCCCTATTCTTCTCAGCTTGCCTATCCCTACATTGAAGCCCTAATTTACAAATGAACTAGGCTGGGGTGTACAGGGGGAAATAAGAAAAGGAGAGACACTGTCTTTTAGCTTGGAACTGAGCTTCTGCAAAGCACAGCTGGAGGTGAAAAGAAACATCAGCAGCCTGCTCTTTGCAGGTTATAACTGCAGTCCCAAGCTGGGGAGAGGAAGCCCCTGTTTCCTCATGTTCCTGGCTGCACATCCAGAGGGTAGACTTGTTACAATATGAAACTGATTGGAGTGGGTCTTGGCTCAAATGTCTGAAGCTCTCACTCTATTTCTGAGCTTTAGATACCTTCCTGAATGCATGTTTCCCCCTTTGCTGTATGCCCGTTGGGCTTCGGTTTTGTTTTCTAGCAGTTAAAACATCTTGCTAGGAATGGGCCCACGGAACTCCTTACAATATCATTAGGGGCTTCCCATTCTACATCTTTAGTATCCCAGGATCCTAAAAAAAAAAAAAAAAAAAAAAAAAAAAGGTACTAATCCAGGCCTCTCTTGACTTGTGAGAAGCCCTAGTTAGTTCTCCTAAAGGCACTAAATTCTTTATCAAATTCATGAAATGGGTAAAAACTGATGATCTTATGTAAGAAGAATTGAAGGACAGAGAAGGAAAAATTTAACTCCCCCTACCCCCTATTCTGAACCAGAGAATAGGAATTAGGCAATTTAGGAATCCTGTGTTTTCATAATCTTAAATCTCTGCTCACTGGAAACAGAGGCTTTTCCTCCCAAGGGTCTAGGGTTGAAAGGATGGGAATATAGGTCTCCCTGCACCCTCCAACTTTAACCTAGTCCATTCTTCATGTCTATCTTCCCAGGATCCTTGGGCATAGGAGCAACAATGGTTTATCATCCTGGGCTTGCAGTATCCCTCCCTGTGTCCCCCAGAAAGCAACACAGTTGGAAATGAATGCAACAAAAACAAGTAAACACACCCTTCAGAATCTGAATGTTACAGTGCTTTGGGTGGGGGTGGGGGGTGCTAATTGTTTAGGAGGGGAGATAATTTCTGCCCTGGCATGGATGGAAGGAAGGATGGCTGGCAAAAGAATGAGGTTTATAGAAACTTCCTTTCATAAAAATATAACAGTGGAACCATACTTCTGTGGAGTGTGGCTTAGTTCTATCCTGTGAGTAGCCCACTTTGATGCAACAGGGAATACATGTAAAGCTTTCGAATCATTTTCACTAGCAAGAGGCACAAAGTTAATTAACCATCATTTGGCAGCCTGTTACAAATCATTCCCTTCCATTTTATTCCAGTTCTAAATGTTGAGAGACATCTATAAAGGATAGGAATGGACTGATGTTATTTTTGAAAAACATTCCATGCTCTTAACTGTGCCCACCTACTCTCATCACCCTATCCCATCCTCCACCACTGAGTTCCTAATTTTGTCTCTTTCATTGTTATGAATATTGGAGATCAATTGTGAGTGTGAAAGAACACATGTGGAAGTTATCTTTATTTTCAGAATTAAAAGTGCTCATTTGTTCAGAACTGACAGATTTCACAATCTATTTTTTTGTTACTTACCTAGAAATGTGAGCCTGCTAATTGCCCCTTAGTATGTATTCTCCTCATCTTTCTTAGGTTGACACCTTGGATTTTCAGCTACCTATGTAGCCATGGAAAGTCACATAGATATTTCTCAGCCTCCCTGCATTCATTGTGGGCCAATGAGGTAAGAGTATCAGGAGAACTTCTAGAACTGTCTTTACATGCAGAGGCATTCTTCACTCCCTTTCTCTTTCCTGTTCCTGGGATGACTTTGTGCTGGCTAGTTATTAAGGAGCTACCCTAGTGTATGGTAGAATCCTGGGCCCTGCCAACTTCCTGAAACTGCTGTATGGCCCTGCACTGCCCACCTCTGGACATTTTAAATAAATAAGAGAATGAAGTCATGTTTTTAAGTCCAACTGATTTGCCTTTAACTTCACATAGTAAGGAATCTAATATTAACTTAATCTGTGCATCACCAAGTCAAAATTTAGTTACAAAGTGATAAACTTGTGTTCCAGTATATTTGAAAAAGTACTATGCCTTTCTATGATGAGTGTGAGTAATCAAAACTCACTATGACGCTGTGTCTTTATGAAAAAAAAAGAAACCTGAAATATTACTGATGTATAGTTCACAACTATACATATTTAAATTATAAAGTTTGTTCAAGTTTGACATATGTACATACCTGAGAAACCATTATTTTAATTAAAGTAATAAGTATCTTCATCATATCCAAGCTTTCCTCCTGCTCTCGTGCAATACCTCCCTTCTGCCCTTCTGCTTCTTTGCTTCTATCCCTACCCCCCAATTCCATGTAACCTTAGCTCAGCTTTCTGTCACTACAGATGATTGCTGTCATATGTATCTCTGAGTTGTTTTGAATTGCAAAGTCACAGTTTGTTTCTTCACTTGATGACTGTTTTCAGTTTGGGGGTATTACAGATAAGGTGGACATGAACGCTGGAATAGAAGTCTTCAGATAAATATTTGCCTCACTTCTTTTATGTCAGTAGGAGTAGAGCAATGGGACAGCCAATCAGATGAGGATACATTTATGGGATCCAGAGAATCAAGTGGAAAGAACTCAGAACACCCTTGGGGCCAAAAAAAAAAAAAAAAAACCTTAGAGAAAAGACACTGGAGAAGGTGGAAAGAAAAAACCACTTTCACTTTACTTGTGTCACCCTTCTTTCACAAACATCTCATGGCCAAGAGAGACCCTTTCAGCCTGAAATTTCTCCCATGAGGGAAAGTAAGAACATAGTGAATGCTGGATTTCACTGGTCAAGAGACCCCCCTTTTCTTCTCTGAGCATCCACAACATTGACTCATTGACTCTACTGGAACAGCTGAATAATCTGGGGGCAATTAGGATCAGGGAAAAGAGACAATGTCTCTTAGCAACAGGTGTGGGGAAGTCAACCAAGGCCTATGGTTTCTACTGACCACCTCACAGACTTCACCAAGGGGTAAGCTCTGGAACCTCCTAAGATGCTATATTAGTCTGTTTTCTGTTGCTATCACATGATGCCTGAGGGTGAGTAATTATTTAAGAAGAGGTTTATTTAGTTCATACCTTTGAAGGCTAAAAGTCCAGGATTGGTTCAGTAACTGGTGAGGGCATTATGGCAGATGGTATCACCACAGTGGGTGTTTTAGTCAGCTTTTTCACTGTTGTGACTAAAAGACATGACCAGTACAATTGTAGGGGAGGAAAAGTTTATTTGAGGGGCTCACAGTTTCAGAGGTCCATAGAAGGCTGGCCATTCCATAGGCCTCCTGGTGTGGCAAGAATAGCATGTGGAAGAGTGTGGCAGAGGGAAGCAGTTCACATGATGATCAGAAGCAGAGAGAGACTCCACTGGCCAGATACAAAATATATACCTCAAAGGTAACCCCCCCACCCCCAAAGATCTACCCCTTCCAGCCACACTCCTACCCTCTATCACTCTCCACTTAGTTAATCCCATCAGGAGATTAATTCATGGATTGGGTTATAACTCATAGAACCCAATAATTTCTCCTCTAAAGCTTCTTGCACTGTCTCACACGTGAACGTCTATGGGATGCCTTGCATCCAAACCATAACAGTGGGTGTACAATCATATGGCAAGATAGGAAGCCAGAGAGTGAAAAGGAGACACCACCCATAGGGTCTCACCTCTAGCCCACATGTGCCCCTTTTCCATTATAACTAGTGCTCTGTGCAGTCACCATAGTTGATGTATGTGACCCTCTGTAAATCACACACAAGCAGGTGCAGACATCTGGCTGGATGCTGCTGGATTGAGAGAAGACCTGTAACCTGGAATAGTCCAGGACACTGTCCTAGGGAAAACAAACAGTAGACTCTCAGAACCCAGGCTGGTTTGCAGGATCAAAAGAAGGCATAAGACCACCCCCACCCCAACTAAGAAGGAACAGGAGAAGTGGAATGGATGCATCTATAGAAGTTTTAACATGTCCTTAGAGTTACTACTCAGTCTTACTGGTGGAGGTCTTTCATCCCAAAACCAAATGATAAAAATTGGAGGTTACTGATTCTTCAGATGTGAGGACAACCAAGCAAGAATTTGAAGAACATGAAAAATTAAGGAAATCCAACGTCACCAAAGGAACACAATAATTTTCCAATAACCAATTAATTTGGATCTAGAATATCCTCCAAAGGACCATGTGCTGAAGGCTTAGTTCCTAGCCCTAGATACTATTGTGAGGTAGTACTAGGCACTTTGAGAGGTAGTGTCTAGTGGAAGGAAGTTAGGTGACAGGCGACAATGCAAAAGCTGAGGGAACCTGGTTGCCTCCACCCAGATTTCAGAGGACATTGCAGTAACCAGGGGTTGCAGGCAGAGACTTGCCACAGGGTAGAGCCACCACAGAGAACCCATACTACAATAAAGCGGAGTGGAAAGTGGGTTTGGGGCCAGAACCAACAAACACAATGCCTAATAGAGCTACAAAGGAGGAGCTGCTCTCAAGACCCGGGAACTATAAGACACCAGCATGCAGTGCCAGACTGGGAGAACTGCAGGCATGAGACTCCAGTCTGTAAGATCTGTTGTCTTGGCTGAATGCAGATGGAGGCAGGACAGCCTAAAGCTTTGGGGGTTCCAACCCCTAGTGTGTCCAGGAGGCAACATATGGAGTGAAAGATATTTCTGGAGCTTTAAGGATTAATGTTGCTTTCTTCCCTGGGTTCTGGACTGATTTGGGTCTAGTTAGCCTTTTTTCTTGTTTCTTTCTCCATTTTGGATTGGGAATGTCTATTCTATGACTGTTTTGCCATTTAATTTTGGAAGTAAATAACTTGTTTTGATTTCATAGGCTCACAGCAGGTGGGGATTTGCCTCAGGATGCCTTTGAGTCTCACTCAAGTCTAATTTAGATGACACTTGGGACTTTTCAGTTGATGATGGAAAAATTTAGAATTATGGGGCTATTGAGATTAAACAAATTTATTTCTATGTGAGTAGGACATGAATTGTCTGGGCCAGTGGTAGAATGCCATGCTTTGAATGTCCCCTCCAAAACTCACGGAAGTTTAATTATCATTCTAAGAGTATTAAGAGTAGGATTTTTAGTAGGTGTTTATTTCATGAGAGCTCTGCTCTTTTGTACAGATTAGTGTTGGTCTCTATTCTATTCTTTTGATCTATGTGTCCATTTTTATGAGAGTACCATGCTGTTTGGGCTACTATAGATCTGCAGTATGTTTTAAAGTCAGGTATTGTAATGCCTTTGTCATTCTTCTTTTTTTGGGGGGGGGGCGTACTGGGGATTGAACTCAGGGACACTTAACCACTGAGTCACATCCCCAGCCCTATTTTATATTTTATTTAGAGACACGGTTTCACCGAGTTGCTTAGCACCTTGCCATTGCTGAGGCTGGCTTTGAACTCACGATCTGCCTGCCTCAGCCTCCTGAGCCACTGGGATTACAGGCATGTGCTACCACACCTGGCTTATTATTCTTTTTTGATAGGCTTGCTTGGGCTATTCAGGATCTTTCGTGATTCCATACAAATATTAAGCATTTTTTAAAAATTTTGTGAAGAATAGCAGTGAAATTTTGATAGTAATAGCCTTGAATCTATAGGTCACTATAAGTAGTATATGTATTTCAAAATATAAATTATTCTCATCCATAAACATGGGTTATGTTCCCATTTTTATGTCCTCTTTAATTAATCAGTGTTTTATAATTTTTATTTTAGAGATCTACATAAATGTATTCCTATATATTTAATTTTTATAGCACTATGCATGTGATTGTTTTCTTGATTTCTTTCCCAATAATTTCATTATTGGTATATAGAAAAAGCTACTGATTTTTGAATGATCATTTTGTATTCTGCAACCTTAATTTGTGTATAAGTTCTAACACTTTTTGTGGAGTCTTTAGATTTTCTTTTATATAAAATCATGTCATATGCAAGCAGGTATAATTTGACCTCTTCCTTTCTTATTTGAATGTCCTTTATTTCTTTTATTAGTCTTATAGTTATGGCTAAGCTTTCCAAAGCTATATTGAACAAAGTGGTAAAAGTACACACCTTTGTCTTGTTTCTGATTTTAAAGGAAAATTTGTGTCTACTTTTCCCCTTCATACAATGTACTCTATGTCTTTGTCATATAAAGTCTTTGTTGTGATATATTCTTTGTGTATTTAATTTTTAGGAATATTATCATAAAATGTTTAGTTTTATAGAATGTTTTATCTGTATCTATTGAAATGACTACATTATTTTATCCTTCATTCTATCAATGTTTATTGATTTGCATATGTTGCATTCATGGGATAAATCCTGCTTGATTTTGATGTATAATCTATTTTATGTGCTGTTAGACTTGATTTGATAGTATTTTGAGAATTTTTGCATCTCTATTTATCAAAGATATTAAACTATAGTTTGCTTATTTGTTATTATGTTTTGGGGGTATTGGGGAAATATTGTCTTCATAGAATAAATTTGGAAGGGATTCCTCTCCTGCAACATTTTAAAGTAGTTTGAGAAATATTGTCATTAGTTCCTCTTTAAAACTTTGGTAAATTTCAGCAGTGAAGCCATCCAGTTCTCTGACTCTTTTTTTTGAGAGATTTTTATTAATTATCAAATCTTATTACTTGTTATTGGTTTGTTCATGTTTTCTGTCTTCACAGTTCAATTATGGTAGGTTACATGTATCCAGAAATGTTTCCGATTTCTTCTAGGTTTTCCAATCTGTTGTTCATAATAATTCTGAATGATTCTTTGTTTTTCTGTGGTTTCATTTATAATGTCTCTCTTTTCATGTCTAATTTTATTTATTTGGGCCTTCTATCTTTTTTCCTTCATTAGGTATATCTAAGGAGTTTCAATTGTGTTTGTATTTTCAAAAAAGCCAACCATTTGTTTCATTGATCTTTTGTATTATTATTATTATTTAAACTCTATAAATTCACTCTGATCTTTGTTATTTGTTTTCTTGTTGTAATTTTGAGAGTTTTGTTTTGTTATTTGATTTGCATCATCAGGTAGTTTTTTTTTTCTTTTAAACCTTTCTGCTTTTTTTGATAGTGGCGCTGATTGTTATAAACTTCCCTCTCAATACTGCTTTTGCTGTATTCTATAGGCTTTGGTAAATTGTGTTTTCATTTCCATTTGTTTCAAAAAAATCTTTAAATTTATTTTTGATTTTTTCATTTATTGGTCATTCAAGACAGTGTTGTTTAGTATCCACGTGTTTGTACTATTTCTAAAGTTCTTTTTGTTTTGATCTCTATTTTTATTTTTTATTCCATTTTGGTCAAAAAATATATTTTATATGATTTAAATTTTCTTCAATTTATTGAGGAAAACCGTGGCCTAATATATAGTCTATTCTAGAGAAAGTTCCATGTGCATTTATAAAGAATATATATATATATATATATATACTGAAGCTGATAAAATGTCCTTTAAATGTTGTTTAGGTCCATTTGGTCTATAGTACAGTTTCACTCTGATGTTTCTATGTTGATTTTTGTCTAGATGATTTGTCTTAATGAAAGTAGGGTATTAAAGTTTCCAGCTGTTATTATATTAGTGTTTTATCTTTTCTTTTAGAGCTAATAATATTTGCTTTATAAAATTGGATTCTCCAGCATTGTGTACCTATATATTTATAGTTGTTGAATTGATTCCTTTGTCATTATTAGATGACCTTGATGTAAGTATAGTCATTCCTGTTTGCTTTGATTTCCATTTGTATGCTATTTTTTTCCTATCCCTTCATTTTCAGTCTATGTGTATCTTTACCAATGAAGTTAGTTTTGTGGGTAGCATATCATTGATTCTCTTTTTTCTTTCCTTCCTTCCTTCCTTTCTTTCTTCCTTCCTTCCTTCCTTTATCAATCCAACAAGTCTACTTCTTTTAATTAGGGCATTTAATCCATGTACATTAAAGGCTATTATTGATAAGTTAGCACACACTCCTGTCATTTTCTTATTATTTTGATGGTTGTTTTTTTGTATCTTTTGCTCCTTTTTTGTTCATCTTTGTAGTTTGATGCTTTCCTATATTTATAGGGTTTGATTCAATTTCCTTCCCCCAACCTTTCTCATATCTGTTCAACGATAAAGTTTTCAGAGTGTTGGTTTTCATCTTTCACTTTTAGTGTAAGCATTTTTATAAGGCCAATCTGATGTTAATAAAGTTTCTCCATTTTTGCTTGCCTAGACAAGGTTTTATTTCTTCTTCATTTCTTAATATTTTTATTGGCTATTGATTTCTTGGTTGGATTTTTTTCCCCTTTTATCCCATTCTCTCCCAGTCTTTAAGGTTTATATTGAGAAATCTGTGGTTAGTCTAGTGGGAATTTCCTTATATCTAAATTGATGATTTTCTCTTGCAGTTTTTAGAATTCTCTATCTAGTATAGTTTGGCTGTAATATTTCTCAAAAAGGATATTTTTTGGTCAAAACAATTAGGGATCCATTCAACCTCCTTGTCTTAAATGTCCAAAAATGTGTCCCACGATTTGGAACACTTTCACTAATTGGTTAATTGAATAGGTTTTCTATGCTTTTTCTCTTCTCCTTCTAGAACACTTATAATTTAAAATTTTGTGTACGTAATAATGTCCCACAAGTCTTACAGAATTTCTTTGTACTTATTTATTTATTTATTTATTCATGTTTTATATGACTGGGGTATTTCAGAAATGTTTTTAAGCTCAAAGTCCTTCTTTTGTCTAATGTTTTCTGCTATTGATGTTCTCCATTGTATTTTTGGATCCTTTATCTCTAAGATGTTTGTTTTTTTATTAACCCTATTTATTTTTTGAATTTCTCATTTATGTCATGAATTGTCTTTTTAATTTGGTTGAATTGTTTGTATTTTTTTATTGGTGCATTATAGTTTTACATAATATTGGCATTCATTTGGACATAATCTTAAAAGCATGGAATTTAATTTGCTCTACTTCAACCCCCAGTACTTTCTCTTTACCTCTCCTTCTGTTTCACCCTGTACCACTTCCTCTATTCTACTGGTCTTCCCTCTATTTATTTTGTTTTTAATTGGTGCTTCATAGATAGGCATAGAGGTGAAATTCACAGTGATATACTTGTATTTGAATATAGCATTATTTTTGACCAATTTTATTTCACCATTCTTTTCTTTTCCCATTCCTCCTCTTTCTCCTTCAATCCTCTTTCTATACTTCATTGATTTCCACTTTAAAAATTTTTTTTAGTTGTAGATGAACACAATACCTTTATTTTATTTATTTATTTTATGTGGTGCTGAGGATCGAACCCAGTGCCTCACACGTGCTAGGCAAGTGCTCTACCACTGAGCTACAACCCCAGCCCTGATTTCCACTTTTAGTAAGCTTTTTTGCTGCAATGACCAAAGAGCCTACAAGAATATTTTAGAGGAGGAATTTTTATTTGGAGGCTCACAGTTTCAGAGGTCTTAGTCTATAGATGCTGACATTCTTTGGGCCTGAAGTGAGGCAGAACATCATGGTGGAAGAGTGTGAGTGAGGGATATAGCTCACAACATGACAATGGGTAGAGGCTGGATCAACAAGGACAAAATATGTACCCCAAAGGCATGCTCTCAGGGACCCACCTCCTCCAGAGACATCCTCCTGCCTACTATTAACAACCAGTTAATCCCTATCATAGGATTGATAAGGTTAAAACTCTCATAACCCAAACATTTCACCTCTAAACTTTCTTGCATTGTCTCATACATAAACTTTTGTGGGACATTGCATATCTAAACCATAACATCTCCCTTCTATTTTAATGAGATTCCCCTCCCCTTTTCCCTTATTTTGGCATAGCTTCACATTTAACCCTCAATTCTCTGAGCCTGACTTATTTCACTTAGCATGATTCTCTCCATTTCTATCCATTTATTGGTAAATGCTATAATTTCATTCTTTTGTATGGCTGAGTAAAACTCCATTGAGTATATGTACCACAATTTTTTAATCTGTTCATCTATTGATAGGCACCTGGGATGGTTCCATAACTTGGCTATGGTGAGTTGTGGTGCTATAAACATTAATGTGACTGTATCAATATAGTATGCTGATCTTAGTTCTTTTGGATGAGTAATAGGGAGTGGGAGTGGTTTCATTCCTAGTTTTTCAAGTAATCTCCATGCCACTTCCCAGAGTGGTTGTACTAATCTGTAGTCCCACTAACAGTGTATGAGTGTACCTTTTCCCCTACATCCTCAACAGAATTTATTATTATTAGTGTTCTTGATAATTGTCATTCTGAGTGGAGTGAGATGAAATCTCAATGTATTTTTGATTTGCATTTCTCTGATTGCCAAGGATGTTGAACATTTTTTCACATATTGGCAACTTGTATTTTTTCTTTTAAAGAAATGTCTGTTTAGTTAATTTGCCCATTTATTGATGAGATTATTTGTTTTTTCTTTCTGTTGTTGTCATTATACATTTTTGAGTATTTTTTATATTCTGGATATTAATCCCCTATTGAAGGAGCAATCATCAAAAATCTAGCATTTTGTAGACTCTCTCTTCATGCTTGTTTCCTTTGCTATGCAGAAACTTTTTAATTTGTTGCCATCCCACTTAATGATTCTTGGTTTTATTTCTTGCATTTTAGGAGTCATGTTAAGGAAGCTGGTGCTTGTTGGAGTGTTAAGCCTTTGTTTTCTTTTAGCAATTGCAAATTTCTTGTCTAATTAGTTGGATTTTGATCCATTTTGAGTTGCCTTTTGTTCACGGTGAAAGATAGGACTGTAGCTTCATTCTTCTGTATATGGATACCCATTTTTCCTAGCACTGTTTTTAAAAAGGGTTCTCTTTTCTCCAATGTATGTCTTTGCAAGTTTCATTGAGTACCAGATGACTGTATGTATGTGGATTTGTTTCGTGTCTTCCATTCCATTCCATTGCTCTTCATGTCTGTTTTGATGACAGTACCATGCTGTTTTTGTTACTATATGTAGTATGATTTTTTTTTTAATTTTTGAATTTTTAGTTGTAGATGGACACAATACCTTTATTTTATTTATTTATGTGTTGCTGAGGATTAAACCCAGTGCCTCATACATGCTAGGCAAGTGCTCTACCACTGAGCTACAATCCCAGCCCCATGTAGTTTAATTTGAGGTCTGCTACTATTATGCTTCCAGCATCAATTTTTTTTGCTCAGGATTGCTTTGGCTCTTCTGGGTCTTTTATTCTTCCAATTGAATTTCAGGACCGGTTTTTTTGTTTTGTTTTGTTTTGTTTTGTTTTTGCTTTCTAGTTGTGTGTGGAGAATGTCATTGGTATTTTGATGAGGATTGCATCAAATCTGTATAATGCTTTTGATAGTATGGCCATTTTAACAATATTAGATTTGTCTATTTAAAAATATGGAGGTCTTTCCATTTTCCTTCTTCAGTTTCTTTCTTCAACATTCTCAATGTCCTATAGTTTTCAAGTCTTTCACTTCCTTGGTTAGATTTATTCTCAAGTTTTTGTTGGTTGGTTGATTTTGTTTTTATTATTAGGTTTTTATAGATGGGGAAGTTTTCTTGATTTCTTTCTCAGTAAATTCATCATTGGAATCTAGGAAAGCAATTGATTTATATATATTCATCTTGTATATGCTACTTTGCTGAATTTGTTTATCAGCTTTAGAAGTCTTCTGGTGGAGTTTTTTTGGGTTTTATAAATATAGAATCTTGTTATCAGCAGAATAGTTTGATTTCTTCATTTTCTATTTGTATCCCTTTAATTTTCTTCTATTGCCTGATTGCTCTGGCTAAAGTTTCAAGAGCTATGTTGAATAGGATTAGTGAAAGTGAATATCCTTGTCTTGTTCCTGATTTTAGTGGAAATATTTTCAGTTTTCTTTATGAAGTATGATGTTGGCCTTGTTATATATGGACATTCCAAGATTTGTTATGTATATCCTTTCTTCTATAATTGATGAAACTTTAAACTCATCATTTAAAGTTTATTTTTCAGATAATCTGCAAATTTTTCTTTTTTGTAAATCCTATTGTTAGAAAGTTATTGTGTTCCTTTTGAGATATCACATTCCCTTGTTTCCTCATGATTCTTATGAACCTGCACTGATATTTGTGTACCTGGTAGTTCAGTTGTCTCTACCAATTTTATAGGGCAGCAATGTGTCCTGGGGTTGGATAAACTATATTGTCTTTGTTTTAAGGTAGACACTTTAGTTTCTCTGTAACTTATTCAGCTTTAATTAATCACAGCAATATGCATGGATGTCTGAATGGCCTGGTTTACAGGAGTTATCAAGTTGCACCACCATATGGGGTCAGACTTTTTGGGTAGGGTGGTGTTATGGTTTGGATATGAGGAGTCCCAAAATTCTCAATGTGAGAGAAGACAATGCAAGAATGTTCAGAGGTGGAAATGATTAGATTATGAGAGCTATAACCTAATCAGAAGATTAATCTACAGATACATATTAACTGGGTGGTGACTGTAGGCAGGTAGGATGTGGCTGGAAAGAAACAGGTCATTGGAGAATGTCTTTGAAAAATGGAGCTCTCTCTGCTTCCTGGCTATCAAGTCCTGAACTGCTTTCCTCTGCCACACCCTTCAGCTGTGATGGTCTGCCTCATTTTGGGCCCAGAGCTACAGAGTTGGTTAATTACGTACTGAAGCCTCCGAAACTGTAAGACAAAAATATAAACATTTTCTCCTCTAAGTTGTTTTTGTCAGGTCTTTTGGGCCCGAGGATGAGAAGCAACATAGGTAGGTTTCCTGGCAGTTCTGGATGTGGGTGCCTAGCTGCAAGTATGTGGGGTCCCCAGAATTTCTGCAGGTCATGTAGGGGTGGGACCACCCCAGTGGGTTCAGGTGGACATAGCACAACATGCTTAGTGGCAGAGGGCCACACAAGGAGCAATCTACAATAGAAGGCCCTGTCAGGGTACCTGTTAGTGTCTATAGGCTGCAATGGTGACTTTGCAGGGCCTCTGTGAGTCAGTCTTCTCAAGGTAATGCTTATCTGCTTCCTGGTTCAAGGATGCCGGACTGCTTCTCAGGGCCTCCGTGGCTTTTGAGAACGTCCTATTCAAATGCTTCTTGGGACTGCAGAAGCATGAGGGAGCTGCCTTGCTGCTTCCAAGGCAGGGGAATTATGGCCAGTGCAGCTTAGGGGCTTCTTCAGGCCAAGCCACCTATGCTAGACTGTCCAGATACTTTGCTGTGGAACTGTGGGAGGGTGGATGGGTTGCTAGGCTGGGTCAGGTGAGCTCGTAAGGACAGCTGCCCAGTTACTCCACAGGATCCTGAGTGTGTGGGGTGTCACTATGGTTCTCTGCATCAAAAGCCTTAGTGTAGGAGGGCACAGTATGGGCTGTGCTAAGATGATGCAGGGGTGTGTTAACCTGGCAGTTCCCCAAAATAGGTTCAGAGCTTCTAAAGGCTACAGGATTTTGCAGCAATAAATACTTAACCTGTCTAAAGCGTAAGTGGTGATTGCTGGGGTTGAGGGAGGGCTTTGGCTTGTCCTTTCCTCACCAAGTAAAAACTCCCTCTTGGTACAGGGTTCACCTTACAAGGTAGGAGAGGAGATACTGTACTATTTTAGCTCCTTTCTTTATAAGGCATGGTCTGCAGTATCTCTGTCACATCCCCACTAAACTCTGATGCTCTGCTTCAAACATTCCAGTCAAATAGCTGCTTGTTTTTCCTTGCTTGAGTCCTTTGTTGCATAAGAAAGAAATCTAAGCACTGTCTTGCTGATGTTATCCAATTGATCAGCTTTTCATAGTGTATCTAATGAAAAGCATTTAGCATTACATTACATTAAGTATAGTGTTACCTGTGGGTTTTTCATTTATGTCATTTATAAGGTTGACTCAATCTCATAGTTGTTTGATAGGGTTTTTTTGGGGGGGAGTCGCAAGGGGAAGAATACGTATTGTATATTATCACAATAATATACTTTGTCTGTCCCTACTAAGATGATCATTTGTCTGTCCCTACTAAGATGATCATTTGGCTTTCCTCTATAGTCTATCAATTTGTTGAAATGCATTAACTTACTTTTAAAGTTAAAGCCAACTTTGTATTGTTAGGGCAAAACCAAACTTTTCATCATGTATTATCCTTATTAGCGAATTCAGTTTGTTAAAATTTAGTAAAGAATTTTGACTTTTCCTTCATGAGAATATATTCGTTTGCATTTTTCTTTTTTTGGTGCAGATATCAGTGTAACTTTTGCTTTGAATGAATAGGAATTTATTCCTTCCTAAGTGTTCTGGAATAGTTTGTAGAGAACTAGATACTCTGCTTTAGTATTTAGTAGAATTTGGCAACAATGCCATCTAGATGTAGGCATTGAGAGGGGGGATATTTCAAATAAAAATTAACTTCTTTAACAGATATAGAGCTATTTATTTCTTTTTCTTAGGTGAGCTTTGGTAGTTTGTCTTTTAAGGAATCTGTCCATTTTATCTAAATTATCAAATTTATTTGCATAAGATGATTTGGATCATATCCTTATTTTCATGTCTGTAAAATATGAAGTAACATCATTTGTCTCATTTCTGATCATGCTAATTGCTTCCATTTTTCTTTATTTTCAGATTAGTTTGGCTAGAGGTTTATTGATTTTATTCATCTTTTAAATAAAAGTAGTTTTTGTTTCATTGTTTTTTCCATTTTCTGTTCTTTTCTATTTCATTGATTTCGAGTCTAATCTTTAATATTTCTTTTCTTCAGCTTATTTGTATTTTCTTTTTCTAGTTTCATAAGGTGGTCACTATGGTAATTGATCTTATAATTTTCTTTTTTTCTAACATATGTTTAGTGCTAAAAAGTTTCATCTAAGTATTACTTTTGTGACATCTAATTTTGAAATGTTTTTTTCATTTTCATTTTGTTTGAGTGATTCCTAATTTCCCTTTTGATTTTATTTAACTTATAGGATATTTAGCATTGAGTTAGTTTCTAATTATTTGGAGATTGTCCTAATCTTTTTACTGTTGGCTTTTTACTCATTTTCATTGTGGTCAGTGAACATATTATGCAAGAATTAAATACTTTATGTTTATTAAGAGTTCTATGCCCTTTAAATTAATTGACACTTTTTATACTCCCTTTAGTAGTATTTTTTTCTGAAAATCTGTTTTAGCTGATATTAATACAGAAACTCTTGATTTCTTTGGATGATTGTTAGAATGCTATATATTTTATATTCCTGGACTTTCATTTATAACCAGTTTATGTCTTATTCAGTCTTTCTTCCAGTTTCATAAACGCATGGAATTTAGTAAATTTTTAATTGTCCTTGTCAGATAACTTTATATTTTCTGAATTAGTTCTGTCTGTTTTAACTATTAATTATAAGTTATATTTTTCTGCTCTTTTGCATGCATGATCATTTTTAAATTGGTGTCAGACTTGTGAATTTTGCCCCACTAGGCATTTCTTGTTTTCTTGTAAATATCATTGAACTTTTTTCTGTGGTGCAGTTTAATTACTTAGAAACAGTTTGATAATTTTAGGTCTTGCTTTAGAACATTGCTATGTGAAACAAGAGCAGTATTTAGTTTAGGGCAAATTTTATTTCAATATTGAGGAAAAGCCCTTCTCATTATTTTCCATGATGACCCATGTATTTTGAAACTTTTCACTCTGGCTGATGCAGATAGGATTTATTTCTGTTCCTGTTCAAACTGTAAGAATTTTGACTTCTCATCTTCTTAGGTGGTTCCTTTCTTGAACTTGGGTTTGTTTCCTAGAACAGTAGGAAATCAGTACTTAGCTGATCAGTACTTAGCTGAATAGTCAAGGAAGACTGAGTTTCTTCTGGAGTTTGGGGGCTACACAGCACTCTTGCCTCTGGTTCACTCCCCTGTGCACTCTAACCAGTCTGCCTGCTGCCAGCAGGCTCTGCCCCTCTCCTCCCAGGCAGAGCTAGGATTACAAGAGGTTTATCAGGATAATGTGAGAATATAAAAATGGAAACAAGGCAGGACTTATAAGGTTAAGGCTTCAGACTGCATGGAAATATGAAATCTACAAAAGGAAAGTGGAGTAAAAGCAGGATTGGGAAGTGAGAGATTTAAACCCCAGTACAGTTCTGATAAAGTTTCAGCCCATTGAATGCGGAGCTCTAAACTGAAGACTTCTTGATAGAGTGGCTGGGCCTGCTCTTTCATCTTCTGGAGGTTGCTTGGGTAGAGAGCATGACCTTGTTAAAAAGTTGAGGCAGAACCTGAAGTTACGTAGGATCATAGTCCCTGGAAATAAGGAACAAGTTCTTTTTCCTAAGAGAGATCAAAACAACACTCCAGAGTTGCCACAGTTACATTTTATTGAAGTAATTATAGCCTTAGAGAAAAATTACCATTAACACTAAATCTACACTTTAAATTAGCATGGCATATATTCTAGATTGGCTAAATACAATAACACTTATGTATTATGTACTTAGGTAATGACAGTTTATCGAGTGCCTCCTCTATGCTAAACATGGTTCCGGATACCACACAGCATTAGTCAGACATGGTACCTCCCCTTGTGAAGCTTATATTCTAGTGGAAATGCACTCAGGTAAGCCATGAAGTAACAAACCTTACACGTGTAACAAAGTATGTATACTAAGACTGAGCTTTCTCCGGGCTTGAAGTCATGAAGCCTACCTAGTAGAGGATGTCCCTAAACAGACACCCAGGGACTGCTGACAGTATCTATACATGACTTCTTCATTCTTCATTCCACCCCAGAACTGAAGAGCTGACTCTGAAAAACTTTGTCAAGCCCACTAGCAATCCAGGGCCTCCCTTTATGGATGGTAAAGGAAGTCATTCTGGAATTCATCAATGTAAGCATGGTCCCTTCTAAGAATGTGCACTGGTCCCGTCCCATAGACCACCACCTTCTTCACTACAGGATTCAAATGCCAAAATAATCAGAGCTCAACTGAGGCCAAAGTTCCTCACATTTCTAGACATGTTAATTTTATAATGCAGGTTTCCAATACTTCTAATTTTATTCTAAAAGATGAAAATTTGTCTTCCTTGTCCCCTCAACTCACACACATGCACTCACGCACACAGAGCTGATGGTTTAACAAAACTGTTGCCATCTGTTCAAAAAAAGGCATACTGGAGGAATAACGAGGAATTATAGGAAATAAAAACTTATTATAGTGAACAGCATGAAAAGGGGATTCATTATTTAATATTGTTACTGTCCAATTTACTTACTGTAAAGTCAGGTGCAAATAGAACTAGTCATTTGAGAGTACATAGTTTTTAAGAATAGGAAGCAAATTTCAGAAGCTAAACATGGGAAATCGTTAGAGTGAGAATCAGTTTTTGAAGGATAGATTACTTGGGGACTAATTTCCCCTGTTAATACCTAACCAACAGTAACAGATGTTTTTTTCCCTGAGTCTTAAGATTTCTTTTCCTCAACCATTAATCTACCAGAAAAGACATGTCAGTGGATAAGAAAAGTTTTATTTATGCAGTTTCCTACCGAAATTTAGCTTAGCACCATTCAGGGACTGGAGTAAATGTGGACGGTATGGAGAGGCAGGCGCTCTGTGCAGTTGACCTGCAGTAGGACTGGAACAGATGAGGGGCTGTGATATTAGGGGGAAAGGTCTCCACTCTGATGGGGGCTTTCCATCTCCCACTCCTTTCCCAAGCACGAATCAACCATGCAAATTTGATTTGCCTCTTTTAAAAATAAAGTTTGGGGGTATCTCAGGCAATGCTCCTAAATTGAAGTTTAGTGCAAAGAAGAAGGCTGAGCTCACCTGAATCTCAAACCTATGAGAAAATTTTAGTCTCTGAAAAATTTGCTGAGACAGAGGAAGATACTTTCTGCTATCCAGACCTCTTGTAGTTCGACACGATTTGTCTTAATTTGGTATATTCACTTATGAGGATAACAGATTTCAGGTTATTTTTAGGCCTTTAGCAGGAAAGAAACCTGTTATCACATGAATATAATAAAATACAGCAAATATTGGAGGATTTCTGAATGCCATTAGTCAGAGCATACAGTAGGAACACACGTGTTGTGTGGATGGGGTAGGGTGAGTGGGCGAGTGCACTGAAGAAGAAATAGCTTAAGCAGAAGTAATGACAGTGGTGCCGGATGGTGGGACAAGTTTACTTAGAAATAACTCTTCACAGAAGGCCCTCAAACTACAGAAATGTGACAGCTTTGAGGAATTAGATAAGGGACAGCATGGCTATGAAAGGAAAAGAAAGCAAATAAAGCTAGAGAGAAGTCAAGCGAGGTTTTGGTTTAATCTTCTTCCCAACACTCCCCACTCCTACAAGTATTTTCTTTCAAACCCATCACAGCTCTCAGGACTTGGTATGTATTATTTATTTCCCACAACAATCTAATGATACACACACAATTATTTTTCCAATTTTACAAATAGGAAAGTTTAGGTCAGAAAAGTGAAGGAACTGTTCAAAGTTACGTGGCTGTTGGTGGTAGAGCCAGGTTTCTGAACCAGGCACCAAACTTGCTCCCAAGAGCAGTGAGGTGCAATAAAACATTGTAGGAGAGATGCCATCATTTCTGTTTTTCAGGTATTGCTCTACCAAAAATGGAGGGATAGAAGCAGGTGGGCATGTTAGAGGTCTATTTTAGTATCATAGATGAGAGATGTTGGTGCCTGAAATGCAGAAATATAGGGATATGGAGAGAGGAGATTAGTTAATAGATGCTTAAGACTTCCACTTGACAAGACCTGGTGCCTGGAGGTGTCAGAGATCATACTTGCAAGAGCAAGAGGCAGATGAAGGTGCCACTTAATGAACAGAGAAAATGAGAAAGAAGGTCATTTGAAGGGGAAGAAGGTAAATTCAATTTTTCTCATGTCTAGTTTGCAGGTAATATGTGGAATAGACATTTTAATGGATGAACATGAGTAGATGGATAAGGTCTGTGTAGGATAAATGACTTTATTATATATAAAAATAGCATAGATAGTAGTAGCATATAAAGAGTATTGATATTACTAAAGCTATAGAAAGGGATGAAATAGCTTAAAGTCAGTATAGACTGAGAAAAGCAACCTGAGGACTCAAGAATTAAGTAAAAAATGAAATAAAACCCAAATCTATGTATACCTTTGTTGAACCCACAAAATTGCTTTATTTTCTGAACTATGAAACGCTGACTGTAGTCTGTGAGAACCAGGTTTATAGTTAGAATATTAACTTAAATCTTGGATTCATGGTACCTTCAAAGGCAAGTAGAACTTGCTATTACCATGCACTGAGTGTTTCAGAAATTGGACATGTCTGTGATGCTTGTTGTCATCCCAGAATAAAGATTATTTGTGCACTCTGTTCTGGAGGGGCCATGTATGATAAAGACAGATTGCTACAGGTTAAGTGATACCCCATACCACTAAGAAAATATTTTTTTTGTTGTTTCTTATGTGTTTGCCTTTTTCTAATAGCAAAAGCTTCTTATTTTTAGAAAATGTCATTCCACTCAAAATATGAACATTTGTGTGCTAGAAAACAATACGTGTCAATGGATTGGAGGTTTGGGAAGCAGATGAGAACAGATGGGGATGTGGTCCAGCATACTAACTAGTATCATTCTTCATGGTCTCTCAGCAGAAGCTCAATAAATACTTTCAGGTTTGGCTAATAAATCAGAAGATATAATCTATTGATCATTGAATAGATTTATGATTGATTGAGCTATAGATAAATCTACGATCTATTTTGTGTGTTTAAAAACTACATTCATCATCTGTTCATTAGTTCACTCACTGTCATTTATTAGTCCTTTTAGTGAAAATCTACCATTTTATAGACATTTTTCTTTTGAGTTTTACCAGCGTTCAAATATGATTTATATATAGCTTATCTAAATAGCAATAACTTTAATATACTTAAATATACATCCACTCATATTGATAAAATGGCAAAGATAAACAATTGGCAAAGATATGGAATGAATGCTTTAAAAAATTATCTACTAAAGATCAGCATATGTGATGTATCTGTTTTGTTGTGTATCAACAGAATGTATACATATGTTCAGCAAAAGATATGTATTAGAATGTTTACAGTGGCATTATTCACAGCCATAAACTGAAAATTACCCCAAAGTCTGTTGATACGTGGGAGGATAAGTAGAATATTAAAATGAGAATGAACCATCTAGAACTATGCACGCATGTATTTTTGTTTACTATTCTTTTTCCCCTTTTTGTTGCTTCTTTTTAGTTATATATAATATTAGGTTTAATTTCAACATAATTATAAAAGTATGAAATATAATTTGTTCTAATTCAGTCCCCAGTATTTTCCCTTCCCCTTCTCTCCTCCCTCCTCCTGTTCCCTTCCCTCTACTCTACTTACCTTTCCACTATTTACTTTTAGATTTCATTTTTTCATGTTAGTGTCTATGGATGTATATAATGGTGAGATCCACTATTGTATATTCCTATATGTACATAGGAAAGTTAGGGCAGATTCATTTCATTCTTCTTCCCTATTCTTGCCTGCAGCTGACTATTACATAGATTAGATATAATTTTTTCTTGACAAAGACAGCAAAGAATTTCAATGGGGGAAAGCACAGTCCTTTCAATAAATGGTGACTTAACAACTAGATAGTGAAAACTTGATATTAGAAAAATCCTTGCACAATTCACAAAATAATAATGGAGACTGATCATTGAAATAAACATAAAATCTCAAATGACAAAACTTCAAGAAGAAAAATATGGGGGAATATTTTCATATTCTTTTATAGGAAAATGTTTCTTATAGGACACAAAAACAATAACCATAAAATTAATGGTAAATTGAACTTAATAAAAATTATAATCTGCTGATATTAAAAAAAAACACTGTTAAAATGAAAAGTGACTCATACTGGGAGAAAATAGTTTCTCTACATGTCTGACAAAAGAATTATATTTGGAATATGTAAAGAATTCATGCAAATCATTAAGTAAAAATACAAACAACTTTAAAATGGACATGAACTTCAGCAGACATCTTAAAAAAAAAGAAAGAAAAACTCATTACAAGATGCCCAATATCATTAATTATATTGAAAATGCAAATTAAAACTTAACTTCATACCATCTACAATAGTTAAAATTTAAAATACAGATAACTCTAAGAATAGGTGAGGATGTGAAACAACTGGAACTATCATGCCTTTTCTTTTCTTTCTTTCTTTTTCTGGTACTGGAGGTTGAGTCCGGGGGTGTTTGACCACTGAGCCACATCACCAGCCCCTTTTTGTAAACAGGGTCTTGCTGAATTTCATAGGACCTCTCTAAATTGCTGAGTCTGGCTTTCAACTTGCTATCCTCCTGCCTCAGTCTCCTGAGCCACTGAGATCATAGGCATGTGCCACTGTACCCAGTGGAACTTTCATATATTTTTGGTTGGTTGCAAATTGGTACAACCATTTTCTAATAGAGTTTGGCAACTGGTAGTGAAATATCATTACTATGTCCTCATACATTGGCCCAGGAGCTCCACTATTGTATTTCAGCTAAGCTGAAATTATGATCATGGTCTTCCTTGTAGTTTTTGGAATATTAAAAGAAATACATCTAAAATATTTCTGTTAAGTATAATTTGGATTATGTGTTTCTTGGATGTAACTTACCAGTTTAAAGTTATCTTCAAACCTAAATTTGCTGAACCTTTTTGTCATTCATTGTTGAAGACTGAATGCATTTTATATATGTTCATTGTAAATTGATCAAAATAATTGTAACACATTTTCATTTTATCTACCAATCTGATGAAATACATAAGAGATTGGCCCAACTTCAACTCTCCTTGCAATAAGAATAAACCCAATTTGATCATAATATATTAATTACTACTTGTATTAGTCAGCTTTTTATTGCTGTGACTAAAATACCTGATAAGAACCACTAGGAGGAGGAAAAGTATATTTTGGGCTCCTGGTTTCAGAGGTCTCAGTCTGTGGTCTGTTGACTCCATTGTCTAGGCCCCAGTGACTTACCTCCTCTAGTCACATCCTACCTCCTATATAATAGTCCTTTTAGATGATTAATCCACAAAAAGAATTAATCCACCAATTAGGTTGTAACTCTCATGATCTAAGAATTTCAGCTCTGAACATGCCTTCACTAGCACGGGAGCTTTCTAGGGGGATATCATATCCAAACCGTAACAATTACAAAGTAGGATTACATTTGGATAGCTAGTATTTATTCTTAGTATTTGCAGTCCATAAGTGAAATATGAAAAAAAAATAAAGCAAATTTGAAGTAAAAAGAAAAAATGGCTATTTGCAAATGATATTATTTATATTGAGAATGACTAAAATGTCAACATGAAATAAGAAGAGAGTTTGGCAGGGTTGTTGAATATAAGCTTTTCCAATGAAAATTTATCTATGCCTAAAGTTACCATCTAGAAAATATGTTCCCGTTCATAGTAGCACCAAAACTTTAAATATATTATAATTAACTAAAAAAGGGCCTATATACAGAAATTTAAAAAACTATAAAGCAGAAAATAAGGGATAGAGATCTACATTTTTTGATTAGATAAATAGATATCAATGTCAATTTTCTCTCAGTCTATAAATTCAAAACAATCATAATTCTTAGATTAGAACAATTGAGGAACTGATAAATATACTCTAAATTTCAAATAGTAATTTCTGTTAATTATTAGAAAAGAAAAATTATAAGGAAGAACTAGGACCACCAGATAATGTTGCTACAAAGCTATGACAATAAAATGTTATGATGTTGGTAGCAGAGGAGAAAAGCAGACTGAGAGAGCATAGGGAATTCAGATTTGGACCCAGTTCTCAAGGCTGAGATTCACTAACCTGAGTTTTCTCTGGTCTAATTCTTCCTCCAGGAACTGCTATTTTTTTTCACAAATGTCCCTGTTGCTCTCATGTGGTTTCCTGGGTTAGACTTCAGCACTTGCATCTGTGTCTGTTTCTTTCTCTGCCTAGAATCTTTTTCTTAATGATACCTACTTTGACTTTGCTTCCTGAAAATGATTACCTCACTTATTAATCTGGAAACTTCAACTTTTGCTAACTAAATATTTATATATCTAAGGACCTGTACGAGACAAGACAGAACACAACTTTGAATTGTTCTCTGGAGACAAGGAAGCCAGGACACTTAGATGTCAATGACATCTGTTGATTGGATGAAGGATGTTCCCTATTTCCCCATTCAACAACTTTGGTCTTCCCCTTCTGTAGCCTAAGCCTTCTACCCTGCCAGAGAAAGCCCTTAGGCAGAGCAACAGGCTTAATGTAGAAGTGTTGTTGACTTGTATGCGAAGCCTGGCCATGGAAACTTCTGCCAGGTATATTATTGCCATCTTTGTGCATCTGGACTACAGACAGCCTGGTAGAAATCTGCAGTTTTAAAGAAGTGATTAGAAAATCAAAACTACACTTGTCTGTCTGCTTCTGTTACTTAGAGCTTCCTGGAGATGATCAGAGTTTGGCTAGTTGCCTCTAAGCTGCAACAATTCATGTTAAAAGTCTAGTTTTTCTTTGTGGAAATACCTTATAACTAAGGACCACACACTCCAAAGAAATGATCTCTTCACTATGCTTTTGCTCAGTTACTTATAACATTCAGCTTTTCAGAAGACTCCGCGTAACTTGTGTTCTCCTTTTGGAGGTAAAATTCCTACTCAGTTGTCAATATCTCTTTTCCACATGGAGTGTGGGGGAGAAGCATATCATTCTTATTTCCGAGAGAATGATCAGCCTCAGATTTATTACCTCTGACCAGGAAGAGCTGCTGTAGCCAGAACTGCTCACCAAGTGTAAATATCCATGTTAGTCAGTTTTCTGTCACTCTAATAAAATACCCAAGCTAATCAATTTCTGTCACTCTACTAAAACACCCAAGCTAATCATTTCCTTCTTTATCTATAAGAAGGAAATGCTTGTTTTGGCTCATGGCTTCAGAGGTTTCAGTCAAAATCACTTGATCCCATAGCCTTTTGCCTGTGGCAACCCAGCACAGTGTGTGCCTCAGGAAGTCTGTTCCTTTCATGGCAGCCAGGAGACAAAAAGAGAAAAACCTGGGGTCCCAGTATCCCTTTCAAAGCACACACCCAGCGACCTAATGTTCATCCACTGTGTTCCTACCTCTCAAAGTTTCTACCACCTCCCAATTGTGCCAGGAGCTGGGTCCCAAGCCTTAATCCATGGGCCTTTGGAAGACATTCCAGATCCAAACTACGGCAGGTCGAACGGTGATCACTGTCAGAAATGAACCAGGTTTCCTCTCGGGAGGTAGAGCCCATGATAATGGTTCCATGTTGGAAGTAAACAGCTTAGTGCTGGAGACCCGTAATGGAATCCAGTTGGCAGTGCACATACTGGGGAAGCTAGAAGGCTTCCAGAAGAGCAGGATTAAAGATTATACTTGGTTCCTTATGAGTTGTGGGATAGTAGACATAGAATTTAGCTTCCTTGAGCAATGGTTTCCCAGTATATATGATGTGCAGATTAACTTAATCCACAGCAATGTTTTGAGAGTAAATAAAATAAAAATAAGCAATATACGTGAAGGTATTTTTAAAATTATCAATATATATACCATAGAAGAGGTCACTGATACAATAATAAGAAAAATCCTTCTTACAGGAAGACATAATGTTTACTTATTCAGAGAATATATCAGACATTGTTTTTACCTTTCTGGGGGGGGGGGCGAGGAAACTATGGAATATGTTAAATTAATACCAGGATTGAATCTATTACATTAGATTTTAGGGCCAGCCATAGCTAAATTTATATTTAAAATAGTCATTGTTGTTTTTAGCATTTTAATAGAAAAAAATTATTTTAGTCTCTTTCATTGCAACCTTCTCTGTAAAATCATCACAAGGAACTAATACTATTTTTTTAAAGTATTATTCTATTTGATTAAAAAAGTACATTTAAGGGCTGGGGATGTGGCTCAAGCGGTAGCGCACTCGCCTGGCATGCGTGCGGCCCAGGTTTGATCCTCAGCACCACGTACAAACAAAGATGTTGTGTCCGCCGAAAACCAAAAAAATAAACATTAGAAAATTCTCTCTCTCTCTCTCTCTCTCTCTCTCTCTCTCTTTAAAAAAAAAAGTACACTTAAGTGACAGGAAATCTTATAGAGCCATCAAGAGTTGTAAAGGGGCACTTTCAAAAGTCCTTTTCATGCAAGTTGAGTGGGAAATGTATTTCCTCCTTAACAAGCAGGTGAATAGCCTGCCTTGGAAGCTCATTCTGGTAGTTGGTGGGGGCTAGGTGGAGTAGGAGGAGTGGGGCTTAAACACCAGGGCTACTGGCCCTGGGAGCAGCAATGGCACTCTGATGTTAAACTAGGTCAAATCCTGCTATGTAACCATGGCCAAGAGATTTAGAAAGGAGATTCAGGCAAATTCTGGCAAGGAAGAGGGAAGTTCAATATGAATTGGGTAGGGATATAGGTGTTATGGGATGAAATGATTAGAAAAAGCATTTGTAGAGGAAATGATCCTTACCATATGTCTTGAAGGCAGTGAGACTTGAAGAGGACAAGGAGGTTTAGAAGCAAGGGGAACAAGGCACTGAATATAGATTTGTGGATGAGCATAGTATTAAAGGCAATGAGAAGAACAGCTTTGGCAAAAGAAGTTAAGGATGTTTGGTGAGGGTGTTAGGAGAATGCAGTTACAGATTGCTTCCTTGGCACATAGGGTCAGAGAGAGATGCATGCAGGTCATCTGTGGGGAAATATTCTTGGAGTCATCATCTGTAGGGACATAAAGGCAGGGGGATTGAACAGAGAGAGAAGCTGAACTATGGGGCAGCCTCAGCTGGTCCCTATATGGAGCTGTGGAGCTTGGGTAGCCAAGTGGAGTTGTTCCACATCAATTTGTTATGTGGGCTGCCAAGGAAGAGGGCATGGCTTTGCCCCCACCTGAAGACAGCTGCCTGAAGAGGGGCTGAGGTGCCAGTTGTCAGCCTTCTCTAATTACAACAGTGGGGACTAAGTTCTCAATTCCCTAAGGGATTGATGAAGATCAGATGAGTCACTACTGTGTCCATTCTGCTTTGAAATGAAGATAACTTAAGAACTTAAAGAACCTGAGAACAGGCTGGGTGCAGGTTGAAGACAGCAAGGCATTTGCCTCAGTTACAAATTTGAGGGAACTCCTAAAACCTCAGTAACAAAGATAAAGTTTTAATGTAATACTTTAAGAAACCAAAATCAATGCAGAAACATCCATAAAAAAGCAATATAAGTATATAATTAATGTTTTGTTTTCATTGTCCAGAAGTTCTTTGCTCAAAATCTGACAAATAATATTCTTTTTTACAAGAGGAAAAAACAAACAAACAAACAACTAAAATTAGCCTACCTGATAATTATAGGTAATTAAACTACTTGGAATTCAGTCATGGTTTGATCCAGTGACTTGAACAATATCTTCAGTCAGGTTTTTTCCATCTCTGGGCTGCCTTCATCCAAGTATTTCTTTCATTATTCTACTGGCTTCCCTATGAAAAATATGTGTGGTATGGCATTCCTGAGCTACTCATTCTCAATCAACCAAGTCCAGAGGAAAAGGGTTTGCATCTTTCTCCAGAGCCCCAACAAAATAATTATCTGATTGAAATAGAAATTCAACCATAGATCTACTGATCTGATCAGGTGGAGGGGATATTCGGATTGCTTCACAGCAAAACACACATGTCTAACTGAGGGAGAGGTCAATTTATTTAAACTACATAAGTTAATGGGCTCCTTCTACCAAAAGAGTCATTGCCAAGAATCCTAAAGCATATGAATATATATATATTTTTCTATTATGTAGGTCTATGTCCATACAAATATGTGTAATAACAATGTTGGAAGCCTTTATTCAACCCTATTATATAACATTTCTATTTTTAACATACTCAAGTACTATATGAATACTATAGAAAGCAAGTACCACATGGAATAAAGTATAAGTCCCTATTTCTCTTTCTCCAACTTCTTCTCTTCTCCAGAAGAAAATATTTCCCTCACACTAAGCCACTGTTAAAGAGTTTTTTTAAATGTTTATATAATTTGCTGATTAGAAAATACATACATGTACACATTTGTGTTACTTATGTGTTTTTCAATAAAGGTGATATAATGTATGTATCACATTATTCTTCAATTTCCTTTAAAATCGCATTTTTTGGTATAGTTAATTTTATAATACTGTGAACAAAATTTGCATGTTTTCACTTAAAAATATTCTTGCATACCTATAAATATACTATTCATATCATTTTTTAAAGAACAGCTACACAGTTTTCCCTACTATGGTTGTTTTTCTTAAGCAGGGTTGACTTTCGATTAACCTTTGGACAGTCATGTTTATTTCCAGCTTTTAATACCACAAATGCACATCTTTTGTATATATGATTCTAAACACAGGAGAATAATATGAGCCGAATTTAAACCTAGAGATTAAGAATCATTTAAATAAATGGATTTATTTCAGTATTTAATTATCAAGAGGATAATTAAATATCTTAATGTCAAGTATTAAAGTACATTCTTTCCAAATGATTTGAAATGGTAACTTGTGCATAAGTTAGATTTTCATATAGAATTGTGGCTATTTCTAGATTGAAAAATATCATTGATCTATTTGTTTAATCTGGCATTGCAACACTGTTTTACCCTTCTGCCTTTTAACATAGTTTGTCTGATATAAAACACATAATTTGCTCTTATATTTTTGAGAATTTGTTTTACAACTCTAGTTCATTTAACATTCTTACAGAATTTAGAATTAATGTGTCAACTTTCACATAAAATCCTTTTAAGATGGCATTGATTTTAAGATTAATTTGAAGAAAATTGTCATGTATTCAAGTCCTCTTTTATTTCTGGCAATATAATTATTCTTTTCTCTTTATATACCTTGCTTGTACTTATGATGTTTATCTTTAATTACATTGTTGTTTCTGTTTTGAACAGGTTAGTTTTTTTTCTTATTAAATTTTTTAATTGGTTTTGCCAATGAATATTGACTCTAATGCACTGTCTTTCTAACCAGCAACTTTGCTAAACTCCCTTATGATATGATACATCATGGGGTTCTCTACTGTCTCTTCTTTAGTATCTGTTATTTATCAATCTTACTGGATGTTTCTGACCGTATAGAGATATATAGCTCTTCTCCAAAATCAGCTGTCAGAGTCATTGCCTTAGTTGATGGCAAACACTGTTGTTGCCTAGTCCAACTAGGGAGTGAAAAGCAAGGTGTAGATGGCTTTTTAATGTGAATGGGTCTACTTGAAGCATGCCAGTTAAGCATTTTGCCAATAATTCCTGGCTCCTGGTTTCTATTTACAGATCATCTCTGGACATGGGGGTCCTCTTGGTACCTCTTCCAACTTTTTCGGCAGTATTCCCAATGAATGTATTTTGGACTGTGACTAAAATGTTCAAATTAATTTTAATTTTCCTTCCTTTATTTTTTCCTCAGTTTCTTATCTACCAAAGGTCGTAGTAATTTTTATTGGTGCATGTTGCCTACACAGAATGGTGGGCTTCATCATAGCATATTCATATAAACTTATAACATAGTCTGATCACATTCACTCCACATCACCTACCCTTACCCTCTCCTTCCTCTGCCCTCACTTTCCTCATCTATAATAGTTTCCTTTCTATATTCATGATGATTATGGTTTATTTATAAACTGTCCCCCAAAAGCTTATATGTGAGAATTTCAACAATGCTCAGAGGTGAAATGATTAGATTATAAGAACATTAACCTAATTAGTGAATTAATCCACTTTGGTGAATGTACTGAGTGGTAATATCCTTGGGTAGGATATGGTGGGAGTAAGTAGGTCCTCAGGTAGGATATGGTGGGAGTAAGTAGGTCCTCAGGTAGTATATCCTGGGAGTAAGTAGGTCTCTTTTCTTTTTCACTGAATAAGACTTTATTGTGTATATATACCACATTTTCTTTATTCATTGGCTGATGGATATCTCAGCTGATTTAATAAATTGGCTATTGTGAATTGTGCTGCAATAAACATGGGTATGTGTCTACCACTAAAGTATGCAGGCTTTAATTTTGGGTAGGCAAATACTAAGGAGTAGTATAGCTGGATCATATGGTAGTTCTATTTTTAGTTTTTTGAAGAACTTCCATACTGATTTCCACAGTGGCTTTACTAATTTACCTTCCTGCCAATGGTGTATAGTTTCTTTTTCTCCACATCCTTGCCAGCATTCATTGTTATTTGTGATCTTAATGTTTGCCACTGTGATTAGAGTACGATGGAACCTCATTGTAGTTTTGATTTGCATTTCCCTGTTGGCTAAGATGGTGAAATTTTTTTAGTATAATTGTTGGCCATTTATTTGTATTTTCTCTTTTGAGAAGTGTCAGTTCAGTTGGTTGCCTATTTATTGACCATGGTATTTGTTTTTGGTGTTGAGTGTTTTGAGTTCTTTACATGTTCTTGATATTAAGCCTCTGTTTGCAGGGTACTTGGCAAAGATTTTTTCCCATTATGTAGGCTGTCTGTTCATGATGTTAACTGTTTTTTGTTTGTTTGTTTGTTTTTGTTTTTTGCTATGCAGAACCTTTTAAATTTTATGCATTCTATTTATGGATTCTCATTATTCTTTCCTGAGGTATAAGAGTTCTATTTAGGAAGTTGTTGCCTATGCCTAGATATTGAAGTGTTTCCCTTATGTTTTCTTCTAGAAGTTACAGAATTTATGGTCTTATATGTAGGCATTTGATATATTTTGAGTTGAATTTTGTACAGAGCGAAAGATAAGGATCTAGTTTCATTCTTTTACACATGGACATCCAGTTGTACCAGCACCATTTGTTAAAGATGCTCTCTTTTCTCCAGTATATGTTTTTGGCACCTTTGTCAAGAATAAAATTATTGTAGTTGTATGGGTTTGTTCCTGTGTCTTCTATTCCATTGGCCTACATATATCTGTTTTTATGTAGTACCATGGTGTTTTTATTATTTATGATTCAGTATTATAATAGTATAATTTGAAATTAGGTAGTATGATGTCTGCATTATTGCTATTTTTTCAGGATCCCTTGTTTGTTCTTTCATATAAACTTTAGGATTGTTTTTTTCCCCCTGTTCTGTGTAAAGTATCGTTAGTGATTTGATAGGGATTGCATTATATCAGTAAATTACTGTTGGTAATATGGCCATTTTAATGATATTAATTCTTCCTTCTGACTATCCATGAACTTGGGAGTTCTTCCCACCTTCTTGTGATTTCTTTCCTTTTCTCCTTCCTTCCTTCCTTCCTTCCTTCCTTCCTTCCTTCCTTCCTTCCTTCCTTTCTTCCTTCCTTCCTCCCCCCCCCTCTCTCTTTCTCTTTTTCTCTCTTTCTTTCTTTCTTTCAGCATTCTGTAGTTTTCCTTGTGCAGGTCTTTAACCTTTTTGGTTAGATTTATTTGTAGAGTTCATTCTTTAAGCTATTGTGAATGGGAATACTTAACTGATTTCTTAGCAGATTCATTATTGGTGTATAGAAAAGCTGTTGATTTTTGTATACTGATTTTGTATCCTGCTACTTTGCTGATAATTTTATCAGCTCTAGAAGTCTTCTAATGGAATCTTTAGAATCTTCTAAATGTAGGAGCATGTCAAATAGGGATAATTTAATTTCTATTTTCCTGTTTTTATTCCTTTTATTTCTTTTTCTTGCCTTATAGCCCTGACTAAAATTTCAAAATAGATTGAATAGGAGTGGTGAAAGTAGACATCTTTTTTTCTTGCTTTTGATTTAAGAGGAGTGCTTTTAGTTCTTTCCCATTCTGTATAATGTTGGTTTGGGCTTTGTCATACATAGTTTTTATTATGTTGAAATAAATTTCTTCTCATCCTACTTTCTTCAGGGTTTTTTATGAAATGGTTTTGAATTTTATCAAATGATGTTTTTTCTGCCTTCATTGAGATGATCATATGATCTTTGTCCTTTGTTTAATTTATATGGTGTATTATGATCATTGATTTGCATATGGTGAGTCATTCTTACAACCCTGGAATGAAAGCAACTTGATCAAGTTGGGTGACTTTTTTGATGTGTTGTTGAATTCATTCTGCAAGTTTTTCATTAAGGATTTTTACATTTATCTTGCTAAAGGTTATTGATCTATAATTTTCTTTCCTTCCTGTGTCTTCACTGGGTTTTGATATGAAGATGATGTTGACTTAACAGAATGAGTTTGGAAACATTCCCTCACTTTCTGTTTTATTGAAGAATTTGAGGAGAATAGATGTTAGTTATTTATAAATATGATAAAATTTATCTGTGACTCTGTCTGGGCCTGGATTTCTCTTTGTTGGAAGGCTTTATTATTATTATTTTAAAAATATATTTATTTTTAAAGTTTTATGTGCATACAATATCTTTATTTTACATTTATGAGGTGTTGAGGATCAAACCCAGTGCCTCGTGCATGCTAGGCAAGTGCTCTACCACTGAGCCACAACCCCAGCCCCTTTTATTATTATTATTATTATTGCTTCAATCTCATTGCTTGTTATTATTCTGTTTAACTTTTCTATTTCCACTAGTTCAATTTTGTAAGGCAAATGTATCTAAAAATGTATACATTTCTTCCAGATTTTCCAATTGATCAGAATATGTTTTCAAAATAGTTTGTAATGATCCTCTGCATTTTAGCGATGTCTATAGAAATATCCTTGTATTTTTTGTGAATTTTATTGATTTGGATTTTCTCTCTCTTTCTTTTAGTTAGTTTGGTTCTCTGTCAATCTTGTTTATGTTTTTAAGGAGCAATTCTTTGTTTCATTGACCATGTGTATTATTTCTTTCTCTATTTCATTAATTTCAACTCTGATCTTTATAATTTCTTTCCTTCTACTATTTTGGGGATCAGTTTGTTCTTGTTTTTCTAAGTCCTCAAAATGTATCATTATGCTATTTATTTGAAATTTCTCTGATTTTTAAAAATGTAAGCCCTCATAGGTATTAATTTCACTTTTAGTACTGCTTTTTCTGTATCCAGGGGTTTTAGCATGTTGCATTTCTATTTCTACTTTATTCTAAGAATTACTAAATTTTCTTCTTGATCTCTTTAATGATCCCTTCATCATTCAAAAGCATATTATTTCAGTCTTCATGCATTCGCATAATTTCTATATTTTTTCTTACTATTCATTTCTAGTATTCCATTATGATCTAAAAAGATGTAGAGATAATTTCATTATTTTTATATTTGCCAATACTTGCTTCATATCCTAAATATCATATGATTAATTTTGGAGAAAGTGTTATGAGCATCTAAAAAAGAAAAGTTTACTCATCTGCTACTGGATTAAATATTCTATACATGTCTGTTAAATTCGTTTGATCTATAATATAGATTAAATCTGTTTTGTATTTTCTACATGGATGATCTATTATTTTTGGTGAGAGTGGCATATTAAAGTTTTTATGCATATTGAAGTTCCCCACTATTATTGTATTGAGCCTATCTGTTCTTTTATGTTGAGTGATATTTGTTTTATAAAATTTGGTGCATTATATTTATAATTGTTAAAGCTTCTTTTTAAATTGTTCTGTTTACCACAATGTAATGACTTTCATTGTGTCTTCTAATTTTGGCTTGAATTCTGCCTTGTTGGTATGAGAGTACTAGTCCTGTTTGCTTTTGGATTACATTTGTATGGAATATCATTTTCAATCTTTTCACCTTCAGTCTGAATATCTTTGATGGTATCTGTGTTTTTTGGAGGCAACATACAGTTGGATCTTGTTTTTAAATCCAATCTTCCAGTCTATGCCTTTCAATTGGAGAATTGAGATCATTTACTTTCAGTACTATTGTAGAGAAGTATATATTCTTCTCATTTGGCTTTATTTCTAATGTTAAATTGTCGCTAATTTTCATCTCATGAGATTTATTCTTTTCCATATTCTCTTTGGTTGTCTTTATCTTCCTCTTCTCTGGAGAGTTCCTTTAAGTATCTTCTGCACTGCTGGGTTTGTGGTTATGAATTTCTTCAGTTTATGCTTATCTTAGATTTTTGTTTCTCCTTTTGATTCTGAAGGAAAGTAAATTGCTGGGTATAATAATCTAGTTTGTTAGTCATTGTTTTTCAATCTCAGTTGTGTTTCAAAAACACCATTACACGACCTCCTGGCCTTCAGTATTTCTGCTGAGAAATCTACTCCTTTAATGTATTTGCCTTTATAAATAACCTGGAGCTTCTCTATTGTAGATTTTAAAAAATTCTTTCTTTGTTCTGAAACTTTGGCATTTTAACTATAAGATATCATGGAGAAGTTATTTTCTGGTCCTATTTGGAGTTCTAAATACCTCTAATATCTGCATATCTATCTCTTTTACAAGATTAGAGAAATTCTCTGCAATTATTTCTGTGAATGTTTTTTATGCCATCGATCTATATCTTCTCCTGTATCTCAAGATCTATGAATTTAAATTTAGTCTTTTAATGTTATCCCAGAGCTCTTGTATGTTTTCTCCATAGGTTTTTAGGTCTTTTGCTTTATTATTGACTGTTGCAGTTTCCCTACACACAACCCCCACCCCACTGTCTCTAAGTTCTGAGATCTCTATTCTGCTTGATCTGATCTATTGATGAGACTCCACAAAATCTATTGATATTTATCTTCATTTCTCTTCATGACCACCAAAAGCTTGTTTGGTTGAAACCCAGGTTCTCAACCTCAAGCCACATTCAGAATCAGTCTCTGTCCCAATTTTATTCTTTAGTTTATCTCAGAAAGATTCTCTTCTGCCTAGAATTTTAGTCCCTATAGTTCCTATTATTTCCCCAAATCTGGCTTTCTCAATTGTTTTTCCAAATGTTGAATTTTCTACAACTGTGTCTGTTTGACTTTAGAGTAATTGATGATGGTGGTAGTGATGATGATGATGATGATGATGATGACATAATTTTTAATGGTGGAAGGTGCATTTTTAAAATTAGCATATGTTAATTGTAGAGATTAATGAATATTAATGAATACATGTGTTAATTAAGTCCAGCCTCCTATTGTCCACCACTCTTATCCACTTCTCACCCCTTAGTAATCACTATTCTACATTCAGTTCAAATTTTTTTTAACTGCTGCACAAAAGAGAACATGTAGTACTTATCTTTCTGTGTTTGGTTTCATTTAACATAATGTATTCCAATTCCATCCATTTTGTTGTGAATGACAGGATTTGTTCTTCTTTATAGCCAAACAATATTCCATTGTGTGTGTATCATAATTTCTTTATTCATTCATCCATTGATGGGCACCTAGATTAATTTCATATCTTAGCCAATGTGTTGTGCTGACACGTTTACTACAAAAGTTTTCTAGTGGAAATTAAATGATATAGAAATCATAAAAGTGACTTCAAATTCCTCCACAGTACCTGCTGATCACCATTATAAACAGACTGAATATATCTATGGAATATACAGATGGACATATAGATCAGTAGGTGCAAGTAATTTTACAAGGACATAATTAATGCGCTATTTTAATAAAAAGTATTCAATTCTATTTACTTGAATTTAACAGAAGACAACTAAAGCAAAGCCAAATGAGCTAATGAATTTCAGATTAATGTTACTTCACTTCAAGAGATATTTATTTCTAAAACATTCTATTAATGCTAAGAGAAAAAAAAACATGATAAACCTGTTTCTAATTTAGAAAGTATTTATTGATTCCCAGCTATGAACAGTGAATTGATTAGCACTCTTATATTGCTGTCTTCTCTCATCTTGCTGCTCTAATTTTTCTGTTGTGTAATTTTATTTCTTTGGCATTTATAATACTCATAGATTTTTTTGAGACCATAATCTTTAGTCTTGGTTTCATGTTTAAATGGGTTCAGTGCTTTGTACTAGGCCATTTATAACAACTTCTTTCTTGCTATATATTTTATTTCTATTTTTTTCTTGTTTGGCTAGATTTCATTATGTATTTTTTTTTCAAAGAGTCCTTGGATATTTTCACATTTGTGTGTTTCCTTTTGTTGCTTTACGCTTCAACTATGACTTGTCTGAGATATTGTTGGCTCCTACATATTGCCCTTAGTCACTGAAACATCTCCCAATCTTCCAGGCATTGATTATTGCCATGGGGGAAACTGAAGCTGGCATAGTTTCTTACCCTTGTGGATAATTTGGTCTCTTTATCTAGATACCTCCAGAACTCTTTTTATACTTAAAGTTTATTTCCCAGAAATTCTGATATACATTAATTTAGTTCAACTGAACCTTTATCTGCAGTTTTACTTCTTCTGCCATTTCAGGGAATCTCCTAAATATTTTAGAATATATTTGGCTTCCCTTTTGGAGTTCTTAACTTCAGAGAACTTGATTATCTTTATGCTGTGTGTCTTTCATTTTACTCATGTCTTCTCTAATTGCTTTAGTCTGTGTGTTTCCTTCTGCTTTTATTGTGACTTTCTTGATCTCATTAATTTGCTTCTCAGCTCTCTTCGTTCTGCTTTTTCCTGTTTCCACAGGTAGTGGATGACAATGGCCCATTATCTTATTTTTTCTCATTTTGTTGCCTTGTTTCTGCAATGCTCTTTTAAATTTCATTCTATGACTTGATGATCTTGTATTTAAGCTCTTGTTTATCAAATTAAAGGCTTCCACAATATATTACAAAAATAGACAAGGAATCTGCTTCTGTTGCTTGGGTTATATTTTCTTTTCTGCTGGATTCTCTCTCTCTCTCTCTCTCTTTCTCTCTCTCTCTCTCTCTCTCTCTCTCTCTCTCTCTCTCTCTCTCTCTCTCTCTCTCTCTCTCTCCCCTGCATGCTGTTTCTCTTTATTTTATTTGCAATATAGTATGTTTTAATTAAGGTCCTGGCAGAAGAGAGTATATGTCAAGGACAGTTTAATACAGGAACTGTTTACAAAAGAATAAACACGATTTAGGAATTCCTACACCAACAAAAGCTAGTGCAGTACCTGCTAGCCAGTGACAGCAGGGAGTGGTTAACCATCCAGGTCTGAAGTGCCAGAGGTCCTGGGTTACAGATCCCAGAGAAGGCCACCTAGTAGAATTGTGGCCTTCTAGAGAGAGGCAGGCTTGTCTATTGGGCTGTGACAGGAAGAGAGCTAGTGAATACATATCCCAGCCATATTTTTCTCCTTCCATCTAATCTTTTGCAGATGCATCCCAATGGAAACCAAAGGTCAACCTTTTAGGACATGGATAATTCAGGAAAAGGGTAGAAAGGGATTTAAATAAATAAGAGGCATCTAGCATAGAAATGTGGTACTGCTGCTTTTCCTTGTGGTATGTTGGGGTGAGATTGTGTAGATCTCCACATTTTGACTTAATGTGGGTTATTCTCCTTTGCACCATCAGACCTGATCCGAGTCCAGTCTCTTTTCCTCTAAGTTATACTTTGGAAATGAGGCATTGCTTCCATTTTACTTCTCTGGTACCAGTAGGTATTGGAATAAAATATTGAAATATTAGGATGCGTAGGCCTTAGATATGTAATCTGAATGCCTGCTACTTCATCATTTTTTTTTCAAGTTAATGAACTTTCTTCTCAGCTTCTGTAGTAGTTTCTAGTCACAATCTTAGTTTTCATCTTTTTGGTGGGTTTCCTCATGGGAAGATATGACTGCACATGAGTGTGGCCAGAATGATTCCATTTTAACCCAGGAGCCACACTTTACCACCCCTTGAAAATTAACACCATGTGATAAATGTGAACATAAAATACAGTATTATCCTTTCTTGGTCTGATAATATCTAAGAAACAATGTACCCATGTAGACAATTTTCTTTGATAAGTTGTCTTTTGTTGAAACAAAATTCCACAGGTGGTATGTAATTTTATTTGAATTTGCTTCATAAGTGAGGCTAGAGGTCTTTTTGAGCAAATCAAGTTTAATAATAAACTTTTGCTGGTTGACTGAATAGATGTATGTGCACCAACTGTGGAACTCCTTGCTAAGTTGATGTGATTCTGCAATCTGTATATGGGGTAAAAATGGGAGTTCATAACCCACTTGAATCAAAGTGTGAAATATGATATATCAAGAACTATGTAATGTTTTGAACAACCAACAATAAAAAAAGAAAAAAAAATGAGCTTTTAATAATGAGCTTCTGTTAGATGTGACTGATAGAAGCAGATTCTATTAACTGATTGTGGGGCTTCTGTGACCCTGCAGTGATGTTACTGCTAACGTACATAAACTATAATGACACTAGAGATGCAGGAATGGTCCCTATACCATACAAGCAAGCAAGTTAATTCCTTTTATTGGATCCTCCTGCCAATAAACATATTGCTAAATTTCAACAATATTTTTTGGCAGTCAGTATATCAGGCTTATTTAATTTCCCCCCTCATACTGAAAACAAAAGTTTTCTCTGTCTTATTCCACACAGAGCCATATCTCTGTCCATCCTTTCCTCTTGTCCCATATACAGACATGGCAAATCCCTTCCCTCCTTCAAGTCTTCCTTTCTCAATAAGCTCAACTTTAACAATATCACTACAAAGCTTCAACCCAACATCCCATTTGCCTCCTTCAGTCCCTCTTAAAACACTCTATTTTTATTTTATAGAAATCAGTACTTTATAATTAGTTCATATATTTATTTATTGTATGGTCTCCCCCAACTATGCAAAGATATAAACTTCATAAGGGCAAGTTTCTTCATCCATTCTTTTCATAGGTCAATCTCAAGTATGTAGAAAATTGCCTAGCATATAACTGCTTCTCAATAAATATTTGTTGAATATAAGAATGAGTGAGTGAATGAACAATACAGCCCTTCTCTTTTCTAAGCTTTTTGCTCAGTTTATGCTTCAGAGCCTTGTCTACACTGAAACCTTACCAGTTATTTCCCCCTTCTATGATTATAACCATTATATATTTTTCTCTTTTTTAGATTTTAAAAATATGCTTGATTCTTTTTCCTTTCTCCCACCCCCAGCCAAAAATATGTAATTTCCATTGTCCTGTATTAAACTCTGTGGCAATTAATCAATCACTCCCCATTTCCTGCCTTATCTAGCCACAAGTGATCTCTATTTTCTGTCTATTGAGTTTGACTATTCTAGGTAGCTTGTAAAGAAACTGCTTCCAATTCTAAAGTACTCTCTGCTTACTGATATCTCAAGTTTTTGAAAAGAATGCTGCTGTGGTTTGAGTGTTTGTCTCCTCCAGAACTCATGTTCAAATTTAACTGCAACTGTGATGGTGTTGATAAGAGGCATTTAGATCTTCATGAATGGCTTAATGCTGTAACTATGGGTGTGAAAAAAAGAGCATGTTCAGCACCTTTTCCCCTCTCATAACTGCACAATCTTGATTTCGCCTTGTGATGGCTGCTTCCATATTTGGATGCATAAAGAAGACCTTCACCAGGGGTGGCTTCTTGTTCTTGTACTTTCCAGCCAGTAGAATAGTAAACCAAATAGAGTTCTGTTTTACTTTACCAGGTTTACAATGTTCTGTTACAGCAGTGGAAATGGATATAAAAATAAAAATTTTAAAAAAAAGGGGATAAAGCCAAATGCATGTATCCAATTTAATGCCTTGTCATTGGCTTCTTTCTTGGTCAGAGAACTGAAGTGGGTAATGCAAAGTTATAATGGTCTTCTCCTAATCCTCATGTGCACCAATTGTAAAATTCCTTGCTTAGTTATTTTATTAAAAAAATCTTCATCCTTTAGGGCTCTCCAGTACTAACTAATTCTTCCATCTTGAAAGTATGTTCCCTTTGGTTTCTGATATGGTTTTGGTTTTCTTCCTGCCTCTGAACCTGTTTGTTCTCTCTTTGCTGTATCACCTTCTTCCACTTGCTTCATCTCAGGGTGAAGACAGGAGCCCATCAACCATCCTCTCCAAGGCCTGGACCTCTGCTCCTCCCGCTCCAGTGCACACAGAGACTCACTCACCTTCAGCCAGAATAGCTGGGGACTCAGTAGAGCTAGTGTAGATGGTTACTCGCCTTGAGCCAGTGTAGAATATTCACTTGCTCTGGGCTAGTGCTGACAGAATCACTCCCCCTGACCTGGTGTACATGGAGACCCTCCCCTTGAGCCAGTGTAGACATGATTTACCTTTAGCTGGTGACCTTGTCCAGAAGGAATCCCTTCCTCTGGTGTGTGGTGGTGGCCACTATTGGAGAAATCACATCTGAGAAGGCATGGGAGACCATCGTGTTCTATGGCACTCTCTTTATGATACTGTGTTCAGGGAAGGAGGATGTGAGTCAGTGGGTATGTACTGGCTTTTTAAAACCACTCTAAATATGTATTTCTGCTGCATTCTGTATCTTCACATTGCTGTGCAATCACCACCACTGAGCATCTCCAGAAATTTTCATCTTCCTGTATTAAACTCTTTGGCAATTAATCAATCCCTCCCCACTTCCCCCTTCTTCTAGCCACAGGTCATCTCTATTTTCTGTCTATTGAGTTTGACTATTCTAGGTAGCTTGTATATATGGAATTATATTTTCCTTCTGTTTCTGACTTATTTCACTTAGAACAAAGTGTTTAAGGTTCATTAGTACTATAGCATGTTAATCATACAATAAGTTGTTTTAAACTATAGTCACTATATTGTATAACAGATCTAGTGAAATTATTCCTCCTCTCCCAAGTGAAATTTCATATCATTTGACCAAAATTTCCCAATTCTCACAGCCTTCTTAACTTTCATCCTGATAACCACTCTTCAATTTTCTGGTTCTATGATTTCAATTTTTTAAAATTCCACATAAATGAGGTCATGTAGGCTTTGTCTTTGTGTGCATTTTACACACTGAATTCAAATATTCAATGTTATTTTCTTTGACCTTTGTCTCTGTTGAGTATGTTTACTGGCCCTCGTTATTACAACAGAATTTACAGTGCTTAAAATTTAATATGACTGTTAGGATTTTCTTCTTGATTTAATATTCTCTCCTTGTAGAATGTGATTTATAAGTGACTATTAAAGCCTTCTGAATTGTTTTGTTATTGTAACTCTATTAACCCATTGACTTAACACATATTTATCAATCAGTTAATATCATATGCAAGATATTTTGGATACTTTATGTATGCAAAGGTGAAATATTAAATGATGAATAATAGAGTACAAAAGCAGAATAATAATCCATGTTGGGAGAATACATATCCCAGGAAAGGAATGAATTATTTCCATAGGAAATCAATTCTTTTTCAAAGTCATAAAGAGAATATATATCTAAAAAGGAAGAAAGAAAAATAAGATGATAAATAACAGAATCAGAAGAAAGGGAAGATGGTGGCACTAGAGAAAAACTGAGGGTAGGGGCAGCATCACTTAAGAACTAAAAAGAACAGCAAGGAAGGGAAGTGATGGGACAAACACCAGTCATTCCCAGGAGGTTAAGCTTGAAAACAATTGTAGAATATTCAAAATTGAAAAAAAAAACACAGAAATAAAATTTCTTCAATAACATAATGAAGAAACTGTGAATTGAAAATTGGACCAAAGAAAGAAAGAGCATTCAAAGACATATTTGAATAAATGTTTTCTGAAATGAAGAAAGAAGTGCATTTTAGTGTGGGGATTTTTTTGAATTTTTGAAAGGATTTTTATATTTTAAAAAATCAGGGGCTGGGGATGTGGCTCAAGTGGTAGCGCACTTGCCTGGCATGCGTGCGGCCCGGGTTCGATCCTCAGTACCACATACCAACAAAGATGTTGTATCCGCCGAGAACTAAAAAATAAATAAAAAAATCAAAAATCATAAAATAAAAAAGAAATCAATCAGCATATATCTTAGAAGTCCTTCTAAGAGTTTCATATTCAACAGCCACAGAGGCCATTGCATTTTTCTGTCTTTGCTCAATCTGCAATTCATTTAAGGATCATCAGACATGACTCTAGACCTTAAAATCAAACTTGTTCCACCAAATCCAAAACCCTGAATTTATCCAGATTGTACAAACATGCTTTTACCACCCTTCCACCAAAATACCTCCCATTCAGATCAACAACAACTCCAATTGCTGATTTGACTCTCTCAAATTCTAAAAATTTTGGAACTGCTTCATCATCACCGGCACCAGGAATTTCAGATGTCACATATCTTCCAAACTTTGCCATATTTTTTGCATTCTTCCTTGGTTTCAACTTCCAAGTCCTCATATACCTCTCCTGCACCATTCGTGTTCCTCAGTAGGACCACTTTAGTAGGACACTTAAGTATTTCAGTTAATGGATTTGAATCAGACTTCGTGGAGGCATCCTGAGACTCATGGCATCACTCACAAGGATCTTGCCGCCTCCTTGCTGGTCTTTTCCACCAACAAGGTGATGCTCAGCCCCTGCTAGTGCTCCCCCAGACCCTGGCCTTCCCAGAAGCCGTACTTCTGCATGATCTTATGTGCAACTGTGCCACCCATGTTAGCAAGGAAAGTTGCTAGGGCAGTTGGAAATCTCTGTTCCTCATACACTGGGGAAAGAATTGCAGCTTTGGAAGACTGTGATGGAGGTCTAGAGCCCTCTTCATAGGGAAAATCTCTGGGTAACTCTGTCTTTTTCTACAAGAGAAGTGGGTGGGGCGATGGCATTGCTTCCCACACGTCTTTTCCTGCTCTCGCTCATACTCTTCTTCCTCATCAGAATCCGGATCTGGTCACTTTGACAACCCACTAGCTTCAAGTCTCTTTATGTTTTTTCCCCTTGTCTTCGGTGCTTCACTAATTTCTCATCATATTTAGGAAACGTAGGATCATATTCAGCAGCTAAGGGAATTAGAACTTGCCCTGAAGAAAACCCACTGGCAACTGGGTCCTTCAGGCCAGCTCTACCTGTACTCTACCTGTGTCCACAATTGGCCAGTGGTCTGAGGAGCCACCCTACTTCAGATCAATGATTGGAGCAAGGACTGTACTTTGTCCTTTGGCTCTTTGCTTGAGTGACAGCTGCTTTCTTCACCTAAAGTGGTGGCTGCAGAAGTTTGAGTTTGGGGACCAGCCTTCTGGTTTTGAGTCACTGGTCTCCACTCCCAGCTCATCATACAGGGACATCTTTTTAGTCTAAAGCCAGCCTGCCTGGCCAACTCTACCCATGGGCCACAGTGGTGTCCCCATGGAGCCCGGCCACACCCCATGGACTGCCACAGCCCATCCGGCTTCCCAGTCTGAGCCTAGTCAGCAGGGCAGTCCAAGGTGCAGGGCAGGGCCTTGGGAGAGGGTGACTGCCTTTTTTTAAACTTAGTTTAAAATTTATTAGCATAAACAATTTGGATTTATTGATGTGCTTGTTATGTTTCAGGTGTCCCAAAGAATGAAGTGTAGTCCAGAGAAGATCTAAAAATATGTCAGCAGAATCTCACTCCAAGGGCATCTTCGGCCAGTGCTTCAACTAACCACAACTTGATCAACATCTGAAACTTTTATAATTAGCATAATGCATGTCAGTAATGGGTTTTCACTGGGGAAGTTAGTGGGTTAGTTGACATGGTTGAAAGTCAGAAATGGGCTCTTGTGTTTGAGATTAAGGTAGTCAAAATACCTGGGTTGATAAAGACATTTCACAGATAATCTTTACTTTTCTGTGAGAGGTCAATACTCTATAAAGATCTGTATTTTTCACCCATGGGACTAAAAGCCATGGCTTTATCCCTGAACAGTGTGTCCAGACATTGAAGGAAAGATTTCTGTGTGCCTCATGATAATTATGGGGGTACCAGGTTATTGTCTCTCAAATATTATTCTATTTGCTCTGAGGAAACCATCTGTGTGTGGTTGGATCACCTACAAGGACAGATAACTAGGACTTCATATACTGAAAACTTGTTTGAAATCGTTTGTGCCTGTTATTTATATAACAAAATAATTATATGAATATTTTGTGCTTGTTATTTAAAATTTTGTTTTGCAAATATCTGTATGACCCAAAACTTACCTTCCTTAAAATCAGATAGGGAGGTTTTGGGGGAATAGATCATTTGTACTTAGCCTAAATGTGTCAGAGCTAAGAATTATCATGACAAATTTGATGTTGGTAATGCATAAGATTTTATAACTGTAGATTCAAAATGTACAAGGTTGTTCCAGGGAAAAAAATGATGCAGGTTGATCTGAATCAACTGAATATTCTGAATATTTCCCAATGAACCTGCTGTACTTAATGTATAAATAATTCTTTGGGAATCTTAGAAAAAATTCAGGATACCTAGAAGGGAAGACATAATACCATCAATAATTATCAGAAAGTAAAACTATGCTGTGGGATTAAAAAAAAGTAATACAATAATTTTTATACCCAGCCAAGTTGTCATTTAGAAATCAAACAAAAAGACACCTAATATATATTAAGAATCTGGTGAAGAGTTAGCATGGAATTGGGGAGAAAATCTTTATGATTTTCTGGTGATCCAGAGAGAATTATCTCAAGAAATGGAAAGCCATTATATGAAAGAGCCTTGAATCTATTTAAATTCATATCTAACAGTAAACATCAGTTATAATTAGGTAGCAGGGCTTAGTTTAAATGTTATAAATATTGAAAGAAAAGCTGCTCTGTGGGTTGCAACAAATATCCATGGAATTTAACATTAAAATGACATGCAAATGACAAATTAAGAGATAGTATCATATTAAATAGAAGAAAAGTTTGTATGACAAATGTTTCTTATAGACATTTAAATGAAATATAATATAAAATTCTGTAAAACAAAATAGAAGGCAGCTTACAGAGGAAATTTAATTGTTCTGCTTTACTCTCCCCCCTCTTTTATAAAATTTGGTCTTATTAGATATACATGACAGAGCTTACTTTGACATATATACATGAAGTATAACTTCCCATTCTTGTGGTTGTACATTATGTGGACTTACACTGGTCATGTGTTCATGTGTAAACATAGGAAATTTCTGTCTGGCTCATTGTCTTGTCTTTCCTATTCCGATCCCCTCTCCTTTCCCTTCATTCCCCTTTGTCTAATCCAATGAACTTCTATTCTTCCCTCCTCCCCTCCTCACTGTGTGTGAGCATATGCACATCAGAGAGAACATTCAGCCTTTGTTTTATCAGGATTGTCTTATTTTACTTAGCATGATAGTCTCCAGTTCCATCCATTTCCTGGAAAATGCCAAAATTTCATTCTTCTTTATGGATGAGTAATATTCCACTGTGTATATATGTACCACGTTTTCTTTAACAATTCATATGTTGAATGGCACCTAGTTTGGCTCCATAGCTTAGCTATTGTGAATTGAACTGCCACAAACATTCATGTGGCTACATCACTGTGCTATGCTAATCTTAAGTCCTTTGGGTATATACTGAGGATCGAGATAATTGGATCAAATGGTAGTTCCATTTCGAGTTTGCTGAGGAATCTCCATAATGCTTTCCACAGTGGTTGCATCAATTTTTGGTGCATAGGTGTACTTTTTTCCCCACATCCTTAACCACATTTATTGATACTTGTATTCTTGGTAATTGTCATTTTGATTGGAGTGAGATAAAATCTTGGTGTAGTTTTATTTTGAATTTCTCTAATTGCTAGTGATGTTGAACATTTTTTAATAGATTTGTTGGCTGATTATATATTTTTCTTCTGTGGAGTGTCTGATCAGTTCCTGTGCCCATTTATTGGTTGGGTTTTTTTTTATGTTTTTGGTGTGAAGTTTTTTGAGTTCTATAAATATCCTGGAGGTTAATGTTCTATCTGAAGTGGTACAGATTTCTCTCCCTTTCTGTAGGCTCTCTCTTCATGTTCTTGATTGTTTCCTTTGCTGTGAAGAAGTTTTTTGTTTGATTATATACCATTTACTGATTCTTTTTAATCCAGTCTGCCCATCTATCATTGATTGATGAATTTAGGCTATTTACATTTAATGTTATTATTGAGAAATGATTTTTCTTCTCTGTCATTTCGATTAATTTCTGGTTTTTACCTTGAGTGGGTTTCTCCTTGATTGACCATTCTTTTAGTATAGTCCTTCCCTTTGCTGGTTTTCAGTTTTATTTTTCTTCTTCATGAAATATCTTACTGAGTATGTTTTGTAATTCAGGCTTTCTAGTAGTGAATTCTTTTAACTTTTGTTTATCACAGAAGGTTTTTATCTCATCGTCAGTTCTGAAGCTTAGTTTTGCAAGGTATAGTATTCTTTATTGGCATCCTTTTTCTTTCAGAACTTTGGTGCCACCCCCGACCAGCGTGAGCAGCTGAACTAAGATTGCTCATGTGAATTTGCAGGGACAACTTACCTTTACACAAGCTTCAGGATGGCTTCCCCGGCTCCTTGGCCTCAGGCTCCCCAAAAGGGAGAACAAGAGAAAGAACAAGGCTGATGAGGGGTGTTGGGGAATGTTTGGAAGTCAGCTTTTATTGGGAAGAACTCTGTTCTTAGAAACTTCTATCCATAAAAGGACAAAAGGGGCAGGACTACAAGAGAACAGCTAAGTGTAACTCAACCCTGGGGGCACACCCAAAAAGAAGACCTCCTTGCTATCTGAGCGGGTCTCTGACCATACCATAATGAATACAGTGGTTGGTCAGAGCCTGGAGCATCAGGACTGGAAGGCATGGTTATTCAGTGTGGCTCCCCACAGTTGGATATATGATTTCAAGACATCCTAGGTTTTAGGGTCTGGATTGAGAGATCAGCTGAGTTCCAAATGCATTTCCCTATAAATGTAACCTGTCATTTTTCTCTGGCAGACTTTAAAATTCTATCCTTGTTCTTTGTGTTCGGCATGTTCACAATAATGTGCCTTGGTGTGGGTCTGTTATGATTTTTTATATCTGGGATCCTGTAAGCCTCCTGTATCTGATTTTCCATTTCAATTTTTCAGTTTGGGAAATTTTCATATAGTATTTCCTTGAATATCTTGTGTGTTCCTTTGGTTTATATCTCTAAGTCTTCATCTATCCTGATAAATCTTAAATTTGGTCTTTTACTTCATCCCATATTTTTTGGAATTTTTGTTAATGGTGTTTTTATATCTATTCTGTATGGTCAGCTTTACTTTAATGATTATATATTTTGTCTTCATTGCCTGGAACTCTGTCTTCCAAGTGGTCTAGTCTATTGGTGATGCTTTCCATTGAATTTTTTAAATATTTATTTTTTAGTCTTTTGGTGGACACAATATCTTTATTTTATTTTTTTTATGTGATGTTGAGGATCGAACCCAGCGCCCCGCACATGCCAGGCGAGTGCTTACCGTTTGAGCCACATCCCCAGCCCCTCCATTGAATTTTTAACTTAGTTTGTTGATTCCTTCATTTCAAGTATTTCTGCTCAAGTTTTTTTTTTTCAGAATCTCCATCTCTTTATTGAGGTGATATTTTTCTTTCTGTATTTTCTCTCCGATTCTACTCCTTACAACTTCCTTTACCTCAGAGATCAGTTTAACTATTCACATTCTGAACTCCTTCTATGACATTTTTTCCACTGTGGTGGTGATGGATTCCATTATTGGAGTATATTGGTTTGTTTGGGGTGATTTGTTCCCTCGTTTTTTCATGTTGTTTGTATGTTTACCCCACTAACAGTATGGATCAGAGGCAGTAGAGTTTCTACCCTGTGGACTTATAGTGTCCCTCAAGTTTTCCAGTACCTCACCATTTAGGTGGAGACAAATAAACACAACATCCAACGCCAACAGTATACAGCAATAAACCAGTTATTTCCTGCAATGATGTCCACAGTGTCACAGTAAACAGAAATGAAATAATCTATATTGCCTAAAATAAAAACAGTAAGTTTTCAAGAGAGTTTACAATTTTAAATTGTAGACAGTGAGAGGACAGAAGTGATGTAGGATGTGTTGATTAAGAGTGGATAGGAGAGAAAATAGAATTAAAAATTAAAGGAGAGTGAAGGAGAACAGTATATATTGGCTGTTAGCAGAATAAAAGAGAGAAGGAGAATCAAAGGAAACAGATAAGTGAGCAAAAAATATAGATATAACATAAAAATTTAAAAAAATAAAAATAAAAGAATACGAAACTGAAATATACTAATCAAACACCCTAATCCTCAAAATATTGATCCATTAAAAATAACTGGCTTTAAAAATGCTAGAAATGAGAATAAAATCAAATGTGAATATGTTTAAATGAACCATTAAGGATTAAACACAGAATAAATGGTAAAAAAAAATGATCTCAATGTAAAGTTAAGAAGTTGATTCAATTGAAGTTCAGAAGATCCTCAGCTTCTCTTCTCGTCAGTGTTAGGTAGGATTGGCTGGAGTGGGATGCCTGCTCCACCCTCATGGTGGGGTTGCTGGAGTGAGAGAAGTTAGCCTGTAGGCAGAACTCCTGAACGTGGGGTTTAAACTTAGGTAGGCTTCAGTCTCTTCACTGGATGCCAGTTAGTCTGGAGATTTTAATTCAGCCCACCTCCAGGGCCCAGCAATTGCCAGTCCATGTTGGAAGATTGCATCCCAGGGATTTCTTCTGGGTTCCACTCATGCAGTGTAGAAGCCAATTCTTAGTTGCCTCCATCACTTGCAGACCCTGCATTTCCTGGTATTGGTTCCTTCTCCAAACTCTATTTCTCCTACCCCTGCCCTTTTGAATCCATTTCCAGGAATGTCTCTTCTAGCTGGTCCTGCAGGTGGCTGAATTGGAGGGGGAAGCCAGGCGGGTTTCCACTACTAGTATTCCCCTGCATAAACCCTTCTCCACATTTGATTTTCTCCTGGTCACTTAGGCACTCTCTATGTCATGCAGTGTGGGTTTCCCAGCCCTGTATTTAGAGCTGCCTGCCCTTGAGCCATGGCTCAAAATGGTTCCTTCCTCTGTCTTCCAAACACATCCTGGAGAGATTTAGCTTCTTTCCTGCACAAGGTTATTGTGCAGCACACCTTTGTTTATTGGGCAGTATCTTTGATATCTAAACTCTCAGTACCCAGAAACACCTCAGGCCTCCTAAAAATGCAGGTTCCTTTAATTCCCTTATCCGTCCACTTTGCTTGTGGAGGGACTGTTCTGGCTGGTGCCTCCAACTGGGCCAGTGGCTGTGGCACTGGGGATTTTTTCTTTATTTTATTATACCCAACCTCCTGAGTTCCTGACCTGCTTTGAAAGTCCAGTATTAAATTCAAGTAAATCCTGCCCCCCCCCATCTTTTTCTATTCACCCACCTTGCTGAGAAGCTGCCTGTCTGCTATTTTGCTTTCATGCCATAGAGTAGCCAGGAAAGTGACCTTCTTTTTCCACCATCTTGAAACACTCAAGTCAGTCTCTCTTTTTTTTAAATATTTTTAGTTGAAGATGGACACAATACCTTTATTTTATTTAGTGTTTTGTTTTTAGGTGGTGCTGGGGATTGAACTCAGTGCTTCACACATGCTAGGCAAACACTTTACCACTGAGCCACAACCGCAGCCCCCAAGTCAGTCTTAACAAGTAGTTCCAGTGGATAGTGGAGGGAGAATGCAGAATTGGAGTAGGTTTGAGACAGTCTGAAATAAAAGATTCTAAACAACTCTTCTGAGTATTTTTGGTATAAAGAATATCCAAGAACTGGAACATATCTTTAGTATATAAAGGATGAGCAGGCAAGAAGGGGTGTAACCTGGGAAACCATGGGGCTGAGTTGGCTGTGCATACGGGGTTCAGTGCTCAAGAAAAGAGGTTGTTCTTGTATAGGAGCCCCAAACCTTTGAAGATCTGGAGAGCAAAAAGACATAAAATAAAGTCTAACTTTAACAACAAAGGCATTTGAATATTTTTAAAATTTTGGGTTTATTATGCAGGGTATAAGCAAACACCATATATTTTGAATGTCAGAAAATATTATTTGAAAAAGATATGGTTCTGATTTTGGGCAGTTTGGGTTTGGTTTAGTTTGTTTTTGCGTTTTGTTCAGAGTTACCTACAGAAAAATCAGGTACAATGTTTGCTACTTGGACTTACTGAAACAAAAATTTGAGTCCTTCATTTTATTTGCAAAATATGCCAGTTGCATGAATTATTCTGTTCAAGACACTGTTCCTAGATCCTTTGGTATCCCCTGTGGCTTTCCTCAAGATGCTAGTTGTGGATAGTCTTCTCAAGTTGGAGCACTTTAATTAGAGTATTCTCTCATACAGTCATCAGATTGAAAAGTGCTATGCCATGATCAGAAATTTTACTGTTCTCTTATGAGGGGAATGTGCATTGGAAGGAAAGATCTAGGTACTGACAATAAATTTTTTCTGTCATTTTTCTAAGGTAGATCTTAGCTCTGAAACTTGATTACATCACTTATAAGTTCCATAGCACTTGAGGTATGCTTTGCTGATTTGGGTAGACTACTTTGCTCATATATTATATAGATCGATTATTCCCCAACAAGTAAAATATTGCTTATATTCTGTTTTTTGGTTTATCTCTATAATGACTAATAGGAATAAACCATATATAGACCTAAATGATCCAGACATAATTTCCTCCAAAAAATCAACTTATATTTACTCAACTTGCTGAATCATTGTTAAATTAACGAAGTCATAACAGAAAATTAAAGCTGAATAATACCAAGTGACTGATTTACTCAACTTTCTTGAATCCTTTTAAATGGGGCCAGTCATTTTTGATAGTAGCTACCCAAGTGATGGCTTGAAAATCATGTTTGTCAATACAAAAGCTTTCAAGTCTCTTATATGCTTAGGATCTCTTGAATATAATGCATCAAGAATGTGTGTGTTTTGACATTAATGAAAGTCTTTCTAGAATGTGATTAAAGAATAAGTGAATGACTATTAAATGAAAACTCAAGGGAAAGGTAATATTATAGGCTTCTGATTAGATAGGACATAATTGGGAAATATCAGGCCTTGAGAGCATTATCTGAATCTATAAGGAAATTTGACTGTGTGACCAAAACATCAGTGAGACCTCAGAGCCACAACTCAGGATAAAAAGCACAATCGTTGACATTATCAGTGGAGCTAGTCATGATTCATATCAGGAAACAGAGTACAAAGTGTGTCTTTCTGTCGTTATTAACTGATTAATTTAGTAATTCATTTTAAAACATGAACATGCCAAGCAATGTATTATATAAGGTGGGTAAGAAATGACCTAACACATTAGAAACTTGAGATTTAATAGGAAGTGACCAAATTATTACAAAAAAAAAAAACCAAAAAAAAAAAACATGCATCAGCAGCTGTTACAGAAAGTTCCATGGAAGGATGGAGTGGGAGAGGCTACATTGGGAGAAAAGAAAAGGGTTTAATATATCTGGAGGATCCACCAGACAGGTGGAATTTAGGGAGGGAGAGAATCAGGAAGTTGCAGGTCAGTTGAGATGAGTAACTGTTTATCAGACATAAGTGGCAAGGGAGGACATTTCAGGCAGAAGGAGTTACAAAGTAAAGCTAGGATGGCATGACATCTTTGTCTTCCTTGAGGACATGGCAGCAGTTTGGGATGGATAGAATATCAAGGGCAAGAGATGAGACTGTAGGCAATGGTAAGAGTCATACCAAGTAGAGTTGAACGACAGGAGGACAAAAGCTTCCAAACATCACTCCAACATTTGAGTGAAGAATGTTAAAAAGGGGGTAAAAGCAGAAAGAATGAGATAACTTATGTATCTTTTCCAATAGACCAGGGTTATAAGTTGGCTCAGGGCCGAAGGAATAAATCCCTTAAGAAGTTAAAATTATGTCATTAATTATTTTGTGGTTTGCTGATGGGTCTATCCCAAGACTTCCTAGAGAAATCACATAGATATCATTTATAAAGATACTAAGGAAAAGTATATGAGAACTTTTTTTTGACCCTCCAGCAGATTATGTGAGGAGTAGGGGTGAGATCTTGTTTATTTTCTAAATCCAGCCTTTAGTAAGACATAAAAATGAGCATATTTAGAGAAAAAAAATCAACCTTTTTTATGTGTGTCTGATATAATGGCAAAATAATACTTGTAGGAAATTTTTATTCTGAGTCAGTCTGAATGTTTTTAGTAGAATACTGTTTTGATTTATTTCAGCTTTTAGAATTGAAGTAGACAATTACTTCTGACTCTATGTAATTATCCATGACACTCCTAAAGATCAGAACCATGTATTCTATCTGAATAATTAAGATCACTTCCCCTTTTTGATTAAAGGTTTTGTTTTCTATCCTGTTGAACATTGTCTTTTATGTCATCTGTCTCTTCAGGGTCGAAACTAAATTTTATTCTGATGAAGATATTAATAATTCTTCCATTCTCCCAACATTTCAAAAGTTTCATAAAGGACTTATGTTTAAAACTGTTTATTTAACTAATCAGAGAAACCATGCTAAGTAGAAGGGTATAATTGTTTTTAACTGCATACATGTGCTGTTATCCCTCTGTAGATGGCTCACATTCTCCCTTGAATGTGTCTCTGCTTTCCTAAATAAACCTCTGTCTATGCCTCTGGAAAAAAAGAATTATACATGAGGCAAGCAAGGAAACAACAGTTTGTTCAAGGTCTCCCTGTAAGTAACCATCTGGATCAAAACTTGAATCAGGTCTTTTAATTCTCAATATGTTTCTGGAGCTAAGATTTATTGAGCATTAGCTATGTGCCAGATGTTGTGCAAAACTTTTATAGGAACAAATCTCTTCTGGGAGCTGCTTGTGCCATTAAAAATGAAGGATAGAAAGATTAAGCACCTAAGCACACTGTTAATTTGGTGTCCTTTCCTTTACATCTGAATGCCACTTCTTCGTATACACCATGGAATTTACAAAATATCTTGTACATACATAGCCCTGAATAAATACTTCCAGTTGATAAATGAATCTGGATAGCTGAACATTTCCACGTCCTTCTATATTAAAGGACTCTGGAATCAGCCACAGAGTCAGCTGGGGTCTTACTGAGATAATCACGCAATCCTGTAATATCAGAAGGACACCATAGGACAGGCACTGTGATAGGGGACAGCAGGGACTTTGAAGTAACTGACTAGAGTCCTGGCTCTGCCACTTCCAACTGTCTTTGAACTTGGCCTCTTGCTTAGCTTTTCTGAGTTACTGTCTCACAATTCATAAGAAGCAGAATGAAACTCCCTGAGTGCTCTGACTCATCTTGTCTGACCCTTTTCTCATGCATTGGGCTCTCATTCAAGTGCTCACCCCAAACTTCTTTTTTGCTCTTCAAAGAGTAAAACTTATGTCTACATCCAAGTCTGCTGTTGTTGAAATGCCTTTTATTCAGTTGTTCACAGTGCTGGCTCCTACGTGTCATTAGACTTTTATTTGAATGTCCTCTCAGAAGGGACTTCTGTCCTCTCTAAAGAAATGTCTCCCTCTTTCCGTCTCCCAGTCAATCTCTGGCTCACAGTTCTGTTTCATTTCCTTCTTGACCCTTATCATTAGAAATTTCCTTGCCTTATTATTTACTTGTATATTTTCTATTTCATGCCACCAGAATACTGGCTTCAAAATTCGATCTGTACCTACATATTTTCATTTTCTGGAGGTAGTTTTTATAACTTTCATTTGAAATCTAAGGTGGTCTGTGTTCCAAATACATAACAAAGATGACTGAGCTGAATCCTAACAATTTATGTTTTTACCCAAATTAATTCCAAAAGACTCAAATGTTTGGATATTTTAAAAAATGAGACCATAAAGATTTTAGAATTGAACCATTCAATATGGTAGTCATCTCAGAATATAAGACAAGTTGCTATTTACATTTAAATTAATTAATATTAAATAATATTTTAAATTTAATTCCTCAGTTTTACTAGTTACATTTAAAGTGCTCAATAAATTATTCAGGCGAGGGGCTACTGTATTGGATGGTACAGATATAGAACATTTCCATCACTGCAGAAAGATCTGTTGAACATCATCATTCCATAACATAGCTTTGTTGGTTTGTTTTTATTTTTATTTATTTATTTATTTGCAGTGCTAGGGATTGAACCCAGGGCTTCCCACTTGCAAGGCAAGCTTTCTACCACTGAGCTCAATTCCCAGCTGTTGGTAACTATAGGGAAAGTCTGTGAAAACAAATAGCAAAAACAAGAAAGGGAAAACTAATAAATTTACTTACATGAAAATTAGACACTTCTCCATAGCTAATGGTATCATCAACAAAGTGAAAATAATAAAGAAACAAAATACCTGCAAAATTTATAAGATAAAAAGCTACTTTTCTCATCAAAATGACCATACTACCAAAAGTACTGTACAGATTTAATGCAATTCTGATCAAAATCCCAATGGCATTCCTCATAGAAACAGAAAAAGCAATCATGAAATTCATCTGGAAAATAAGAGACCCAGAATAGTTAAAGCAATGCTTAGCAGGAAGAGTGAAGCAGGTGGCATCACTATACCAGATCTTAAACTATACTACAGAGCAATAGTAACAAAAACAGCACGGTATTAGCACCAAAACAGACTGGTAGACCAATGGTAGAGAATAGAGGACACAGAGACTAACCCACAAAACTACAATTATCTTATATTAGACAAAGGTGCCAAAAACATGCATTGGAGAAAACATAGCCTCTTCAACAAATGGTGCTGGGAAAACTGGAAATCCATATGCAACAAAATAAAATTAAAACCCTATCTCTCACCATGTACAAAACTCAACTCTAAGTGGATCAAGGACCTAGGAATTAAACCAGAGACACTGCATCTAATAAAAGAAAAAGTAGGCCCTAATCTTCATCATGTGGGATTAGGGCCAACTTCCTTAATAAGATTCCTATAGCACAAGAATTAAAACCAAGAATCAATAAATGGGATGGAATCAAACTAAAAAGTTTCTTCTCAGCAAAAGAAACAATCTGTGAGGTGAACAGAGAGCCTATATCCTGGGAGCAAATTTTTACCCCTCACACATCAGATAGAGCACTAATCTCTAGGGTATATAAAGAACTCAAAAAGCTAAGCACCAAACAAAACAAAACAAATAACCCAATCAACAAATGGGCCAAGGACCTGAAAAGACACTTCTCAGAAGAGGATATACAATCAATTAACAAATATATGAAAAAATGCTCATCATCTCTAGCAATCAGAGAAATACAAATCAAAACTACTCTAAAATATCATCTCACTTCAGTCAGAATGGCAGCTATTATGAAGACAAACAACAATAAGTGTTGGCGAGGATGTGGGGAAAAAGATACAATAATACATTGCTAGTGAGACTGCAAATTCATGAAGCCAATATGGAAAGAAGTATGGAGATTCCTTGGAAATCTGAGAATGGAACCACCATTTGACCCAGCTATCCCTCTCCTCGGTCTATACCCAAAAGACTTAAAAACAGCATACTACAGGGACACAGCCACATCAATGTTTATAGCAGCACAATTTACAATAGCTAAATATCTAGGTGGAGCCAACCTAGAAGCCCTTTAGTGGATGAATGGATTAAAAAATGAGGCATATATACATAATCAAATTTTATTCAGCAATAAAAAGGAAATAAAATCATGGCTTTTGCAGGTAAATGGATGGTGTTGGAGAAGATAATGCTAAGTGAAGGTAGCCAATCACCCAAAAAACAAATGCTGAATGTTTTCTCTACTATAAGGAGGCTGACTCATAGTGAGGTAGGGAGGGGGAGCATGAGAGGAATAGATGAACTCTAGATAGGGCAGAGGGGTGGGAGGGAAAGGGAGGGGCAGGGGATTTGCAAGATGGTGGAATGTGATAGACATCATTATCCAAAGTACATGTATGAAGACATGAATTGGTGTGAACATAGGTTATATACAATCAGAGATATGAAAAACTGTGCTGTATACATGTAATAAGAATTGTAATGCATTCCCATCATTTTAAAAAAATCAATAAAAAATAAAGCTACTTTTCTCAATTTTACAAAATGTTTAATAAGAAAAATAACCTGATTAAAAATGTTTTAAGAAGTCAAATGTTCAAAAGAATATGAAGACATATGTAATCTCACTCATACCTAAAATATGTAAGTGCAAACATTCTTAATCAATTAAATTATCAAAAATGAACATATTTGGAACTAGTGAGTATATGGGAAGTTACCTTGTTGATTAAGTAAATTATCTATATTTTTTTCTGAATAAAATTGGACTCCCAACAGGATGAAAAGCAAAGAGTTAGAATACAACACTATTGTTTGCTACCCACTTTAAAATTTTATCCAATCATTATTTTATATAAACACTTTTGAATCTTGTTTTTTGATCCATATTAGACTTTTGAAAAAATCTATATCAGCCCATAAATATCTAAATATATTTCTAGATCACTTTTTATGGCTATATGGCAGTTTACTGTAGGCATCACATATATCATTATCTTACTTCTTAGTGAGAGCACCCATCTTCTTCTTCTTTTTTTTTTTTTTTTTTTTAGTACCAGGGATTGAACTCAGGGGCACTGAACCACTGAGCCACCTTCCCTGCCCTTTTTATTTTTTTGAGACAAGAATCTCACTAAGTTACTCAGGGCCTTGATAAGTCGCTGAGGCTGGTTTTGAACTTGTGATGCTACGGCCTCAGCCTCCTGAGTTGCTGGAATTATAGGCATGTGCAACCACACCTGGCAGACATCTGTCTTCTTTTGAAGCCCCTAGGGTGGATCATGGTTGGTCTGCAGGTCTTTGTGGTTTCACTCCTGCATCCCTTCCAACTCCCATGCTGCATTTGGTTTAAGAGTAGGTGAGTGACACTGCCAATAAGACATGAGAGAAAGTTTGAAGATGGGCTCCTAGAAAACATTTACCCCTATGTTAAAAGAGATACCAATTTCATCTCACTCTAGTCAGAATGGAAATTATCAAGAATATTCTATAATTGAAAAAAAAGAATACAAATAACAATAAATGTTGGCAAGCATGTGGGGAAAAGGGTACACTCACATATTGCTGTTGGGAATGCAAAATGTTTAACCACTCTGGAAAGCAATATGAAGATTCCTCAAAAATCTAAGATTGGAACCACTATTTGACCCAGCTATCCCACTCCTCAGTATATAACCAAAATATATAAAATCAATATACTATAGTGATGCAGCCACATCAGTGTTTATGGCAGCATAATTTGCAATAAATAAGATATGGAACCAAACTAAGTGTCCATCAACAGATGAATGGTTAAAGAAAATGTGGTATACATGCATTATGGAGCGATATTCAGCTATTAAAAAATGACGAGTTTATAACATTTTCCTGTAAATGGATGGATCTGGAGACTGTCATGCTAAGTGAAATAAGCCAATCCTCAAAAACAAAGGTTGAATGTCTTTTCTGATATGTGGAAGTTAACCCACAATGGAGTAGCCAAAAGGGAATGAAGGCAAGGGAGAGGAAAGGAAAGGAAAGACAGTGGAATGAATCTGACATGCTTTTCCTATGTACATATATGAATACACCACAGTGAATCTCACCATCATGTACTTTCACAAGAAATTAATTTTTAAAAAAATAACTATGGGTAAATGACAAATCAATAGATGGAAGGGAATAGGGGCTGGGGGGAGGGAAGACGGAGAAGTACTGAGGACAGAAGTAAACCAAGATATATTTTATGCTTTTATAATTGTGTCAAAATGGATTCTACTATCATGTATAAAATTTTAAAAATCCAATAAAAGAGAGAGTTGGCAGGGAGACCAAGAGGAAATGTCCTATATACCACTGGGTATGAGAACACTGAATTTGATGGCCATATGAGGGCCAAGATAAATAGTAGCTTAAGGACCAAGATTAATTGTCAGTGATGAGAGTAGAAAAATGGACAAATCCTGTGTTCTCAGTGGTGATGCTGAGCATTTAATTGATTAGTCCTGGAGCTATCCTTTCTTCAAATTTCTCACTATGTGAGATAGTAAATTATCTTTATAACTTATGTTGAACATAATAAATGAATTGGAATATTTTACAATCTTGCATCCAGAAGAACACAAATTTTTACAGTTGATACACATATGTAACTTTTTAAACTGCTTATTTTAAAATAGTGATAAACTCCAGAAAACTCAAAAATAGTGTAGAGTAATCTGTGCATCCTTCATCCAGCAATGGGTAACATTTTCTATAACTATAATGCAATATTAAACCCACAAAATTGACTTGGATGCAATACTGTTAAATAGACCACAAGATCTCATTGTGTCCCCCACCATAATCAAGACAAGAAATTGTTCTATCACAGCAAAGGAACTTTTATAAGCTATCCTTATGTACCCCACCTACCCACTATCCTGAACACCACAAACATGTTTTTAGCCTCTATAATTTTCTCATTTTAGGAATCAAATGTGAGATTTTTAAAGGCTAATTTGTGTGTCGTGCGCCTAATGCCCTTGATAACCATTGACACTGTTGTACATACAGTTTGTTTCTTTACTGCTGAATTGTGCTCTATTATATGGATGCACTGGAATTTAACTATTCACCCAAAGACATCTGGGATGTTTCCAGTTTTTGATTTTATGAGTAAAGCTACTAAGAGTCTTCACTTCCAAAATTTTTTTGTGTGTTAACATGTTTTTTCTGATCTGGGATAAATGCCCCAAATGTGATTGCTGGGTCAAAAGGTAGGTTTGTGTTTAATTCTATAGGAAAAGTTAAATAGTTTTCCAGATTGGCTGTATCAATTTACATTGTAACCAGCAATGCATGAGAATTCTAGCTTCTCTGAACCGTCACCAGCATTACCCTACATTTTTTTTAAAAAATATTTTTTAGTTGTCAATGCACCTTTATTTTATTTATTTTTATGTGCTGCTGAGAATCAAACTCAGTGCTTTGCACATGCTAGGCAGGTGCTCTACCACTGAGCCACAACCTCAGCCTAACATTTTAAAAGCTATTCTAGTAAGTATATAGTGATATTCACTGAAAATATACAGAAGAAATTATTAACAATGGTTACACTGGAGAAAAGAGTCTAGAAACAAGATGCAAAAACAGACATTTTTATGTGGTACTTTTTTTGTTGGGTTTAGATTTTCATGCTAACAGATAAATTGCATTTAATATCTGAATTGGAATTATGGGCCTTCACTTTGCTTTTATCTTTATTTTTCTCTTAAAACAAGTATTTATATTTTGTATTAAACATAAATAAATTATGTAGAACATAATAAATGTTTAACAATTCTGATAATATTTAGAATTGGAAGTAAATGTCTACATAGTTCTTTCTGTATTGACACCAGAATTAATGTCAAGAAGATGCTGCAGGCGTCTAGTAATGTTGGCTGCGCTGGTTTTACATTTCACTGTCTTGACACTCATTTACCCAAACCGAATATAACCATTCCCTTGTGTGTACAAATTTGCCAGATTACATCCTGCTGTAGACATGACTCCACTTGTTGTCTTCTAAAGCCATGCAACGCAAACTATATTTTCCTGTTTAATGCTATGCTTAATAGCATTTGAAATTTAATTGCTTGCCTTTTATACAACTATAAGAGAATGCAGAAACACAGCACCAAACGTTGCCTTCCTTGAAGTCTGTTCATTTCCCCCAACAATCCTATTTTTACTCTAGATTTGATCTTTGAAGAGGAATGTTTGTACTTCATCATTTTTTTTCCAGTAAGGTCACACAAGAGTAAATGTGTAAACACTGGTTATCTGCTGCTGTCTGAATAATGAATTCCAGAAAGACCTGTAAACCCACCGCATTCATCAGAGACAGAAAAATATCTTAAACAAGCAATGTGAAGGGAACAGAAATAGAATGAAGTAATACCAACTACCCAGCAAGAAAAGTACATTAAATATGGGTGGGATCACTTCGGCCACCTTCAAAGTCATTGTCTTTTGTCTATGAACAATAGATAGATAGATTGTGTGGTAACCAGGCTGATTGTTCACATGATGCCAATCATTGCCCTTCAGCAAGAGACCAGCAGGAACATGCCTGTAGTAAAATGAGTTGGTATTAATATGCGCTTAATATGCACTGAAGGAGAACACACATCATGGGGAACTCTGGGGTATCTTAGCAAAAGGATGTCAGGAAAAAAACCTATTATAGAATTTGGGCTTTGATTGGGGAAGGTCTAGGAAAACTGAACTTTTCTCTATATTGGCTGTCAGAAAGCAGCCAATATAGAGAAATCTACATAAATCTACATTGGGAATCTACATAAATCTTAAAGAGAGTAGGCCAGAATAAAACTGAGAATAAATAGCAATTGCTCATTTTAACCAAGGTGTTGGGTGTTTTGTGGGTGGCACAGTGACCTTGTGTTTATTTCTGTCTACGAAATATTATGTAATGGCTGAGTTTTGTCTCATTTATCCATGGTCTCAGAGTAACTCTGTCTGAGGTTGGTATTCTGTGAGATTGTTAATATTCAATAATAATGTGGTCTAGCTGTGGTGCCAGACCAGCTTCTAAATATCAGTAAGCTACTCCTTTTCTCTTTCTCCCATAAGTAGAAAAAGTGGAAAACATCAGATCATGCTTAGCTGCAGTGGACCACAGCTTGGCATTTACTCACGTAGCTTTTAAATGTATTTCATTTATATGCCATAGCTTTTTGACCTGATTTTCAAATATGTTGTCATTATTCCAAGGTTAACAGCTAACATAAAGTACACGACTTTCCCATCATCCTGGAAGTCAAGTCTCGAGAGTCCGTCTGATCCAGTCTTCTGCCTCCAGGCTAAACTATCCATAATGATCATGAAAAATTGATATCTTCTCTGCTTTTAATGATCTAACTGAAAGGAAGAAAATTCAACTGTTGTCCTTAGAAGTTCACAGCCTTCACTCTGACCTGTTGAGGATGTTCTTCCATTCCGACCTCCGGAGAAATGCTCTCTCTCTCTCCTATATAATTGAACTAATTTCCCAAAGTAGCCTTTAGGACCAGAGACTGCAAATCAACAGTCTTGGTGCTGAATCTGGCCAGCTGAGCTGTTTTAATTGTATGCATAGTGTATTTAAAAGAGGGGAAATTTCATATAAATTTTATTTTTGCAACTGGCTTGAAGAATCAGGTTACTAGCCCACACTGGACAACAGTCTGTTTGGAGCTGTATATGTATATATATCCATATTTTTGTGTACAGAAGAAATGAGAAAGCCCATAGTATAAAATAGATGCAGTGGTGGGATGGGATGTTGTTAAGGATCCATAAACCACAGTTTGAAAATCACTCTCCATCTAGCTCTTGTATTTCCTCTGATGATAGTGAAGCTGTGACCAAAATTGGATCTTCTGACTCATACTCCAGTGCTCTTCTATGTAACTGTCCTTTTAGGTTATCCCAATACTGCTACAGTTCCCTCTGGAGCCTACTGCTTTACTAACCTCATTTTTGTCTCTAGCCAGGTTTTATATCTGAGTTTTCAATCTAGCCCTAACCCCCCTTTTCTCTTCTGATAATATGCATTTCTCAAATCAGGCTTAGGATTATAAAGGGAATCTATGGGGTACAATTGTTATCACTCAATAAACATAATAGTTTTTTCTAGAGAGATGTTCTTGGAGGTTTAGAAAACACATTATTTTTAGATTAAATACAATACAGGTATATTATGGAATGCAATGTAAAATGGATTTAATGATAAATCTAGAAATAACACACACAATTTTTTTTTGCTTCGGGCTATGCCACCAACCAGCCCATGGTATGGTGACTGAGAGTTGCTTTGATGTAAAAGATATAGAACAATGTTACTAATTATGATAATATCAAGTTTATCTTTTCCTATTTTTGCAGACTTTCAGTGTGTCACACAGATTTTGAAGTAGAAAGAAACCTGTTCTTTTTTTTTATGTTGAGGGTATACAAGACAATGAATAATACCTGTCTGGGTAGAGATAGAAAGATATCCAGATTTCCAGTCTTGTCCTAATAAATGTGTAAGTTGCTTAACATAATGGAAAAATGCTAGGCATATAATTATATCATCTTATTGTCTCTTTGACTTGGTAATCCTATTTATTAATTATCAAATTGTAGATAAATAAGTTACTTCTCAGAAATTCAAGATTTCTTTGATGTAGTAGGATGAATAGTGTTTATTGTAATATACAACAAATTGTTTCAAGTAAGATTCAAATGAAAGTCTGTGTTTATACCAGGGATAATATATTTGATTTTTATATGTTGGCACCTTTGGATACTTTTAACCATGAAAATGCAAAATACAAATCAGGAGAGAGAGAGAGAGAGAGAGAGAGAGAGAGAGAGAGAGAGAGAGAGAGAGAGAGAACAAATCTTGCAACTTGAAATGAATCTGATTTGCCAAATGTGAATTGTAATATTTTCCCATCCTTACAATATAATGAAATATATGTGTGTGTATAGATCTATAGATAGATACACACACATACACATAAAACTTTATGGTTCTGAATTAATATGAGTCATAAATTGATTTTTCCATTCATTCATAGTCTGTTGAAACCTATTCTTGTTCTATGGTTGGTGATTAGATAAATATACTTTGAATTTTCATACTTACAGTAATCGGTAAAATTTTGAGCAAAGAGAAGTTTCAACAGAAAGAATTTGATAGATTATCTGAGTTTACAGAAGCTAGGGTTTGACTTGTAGAATAGTTAACTGATCTCAGAGGAGCATCCATGTACTTGAAGAGTTTAGTTCTTGGCAAATCTCCAGTAGTGAATTACTTCTGCAATTCCTTTAGTTATTTATATCAACCACTATGATGGATCATAATTACTTTAATTTGTTTTGAAAGATGATTATTAATAACTATTGCCCCAAACACGTGATGCATAGAGCAATTAATATCACATGTGGCCTTGAAACTTACATATTCTTTCTAAGTGACTTGTAAATGAAGCCCCCCTGAATAAGTGGGTTGCCATGACAGTTCCAGAGAGGTATCATAACCTTTTTTGATTACATGTACTTCTTCCCTCCTTGTTGGCTGAATGCTTAGTCACCTTCACCAAGTCTATTGAAGGGACTAATCTCCCACAGCAAATATGTCCCCTTCTTAAGGTATTTTCCATATTGCAATAAGAGTAATATTTTAAAACTACAAATCTGATTATGTTTCCTGCTTAGGACCCTTTGATAGGTTTCCAATGCTTCTACAGTGAATCAAAATCCTTTTTTTTTATATAGCTAATGATAAGATTGCTAGCTTCTCTGTTAATATCCATGATACCTTCCTTCCTTACTGAGAGAATCCACTATTAGTATGTGAGTTAGCAAAGTAACGTCCTTACAGAAAGCAGTAAGAATGAGATGTAACTGGAATAGAGCCACTAGGTATTAGTTATGAGCAGTGGAATGTAAACTAATAACATGGCTGAGTCATGAGTTTTCTTTAAAATGCTTTTATGGCTAATGAATAATTGAATAACTTATAGAAAAATATCAGGTATACTAACCCTGAGAATAAACAGGTGGAAACAAAGGGATTCAATTAAGAAATATGTCAAGAAAGAAAGATTGATGGGACTAACTCCTCACAGGGTTAACTGGGATCCTTGTACAGTTAGGATTTATGGCCACAGGTTTCTCAATGTATTTCTGGAGGGAAATTTCATTAAAGGCACAGGTGTACTAAGGGGAAGTGTGTCCAGTCATTGACCCAAGCACCCACAAGAACATAGAATTGACTTGTAAATGAAGCTCCAACCTGAATAAGTGGGTTGCCATGAAATTTCCAGAGAGGATCATCTAGGGTCAAAAACAGCCCAGCCCTGACATGAATGATGAGATAAACATCTGCTTCTTTGTCTGACCAGCAGGTACTTTTGCCCTTGCTATTTTCCTCATTTTACAATGGGGATATGATGTTAGAGGTGCAACAGCATTATGGTGACTATGAAGTGACTTTCAGAATCAAAACTGTATGAAAAGATGTTAGAGAAGAAAAGGAAAGTAAGTCCTCATCCCTTATGACAATGAATTCTCATAGAGTGCCTCTCTCCAGATTCCTCCTGGGCTGGGAGACGTAACCTCAGTATCAAGTCCCTTTATTTAGATTTTCTGTGAAACTTGACTTATGTGTGCTGCTGAAACAGCTTACTTTTATTTCTCCAGATTGGCTGCCCTGTAGCTCCTGCTACCATCATCAGGTTGTACATGTCGCTCTTGTTTGGAACACAGCACTTAGGCCACCCTGCGCTGCTTTACCACATAAATGACCACTCATCAGTAGGAATCTATAGCTTGAATACCTTGGGGAAGCCTTTATATTTTCATAAACATATCAAATTATTTTAATATTTCACCAGAACTGTTTCCCTTTTCTAATATCTGCCTCAACATTTAAAAAAGTATTTGGAGTATACTTTCAATGAAATTCACTCTTTTTATGGATAGCACAACTCTTCAAACTTTTGGACAGTTTTGATGAGTTGAGTAAAATGTGTGATCTACCTGTATAATCAAAATATATACTTTTTGCATCACCACAAAAACAACAACAAAAAAAGAAAAGAACAATCTTATAGTAAATTCTCTTTTTAGCTTTCAGTTCCTGATAGCCAATAACCATTGCTTCTTTTTCCTTCTTTTTACATCTGCTTATTATAAAAATGGGATTTTTTTAAAAAAGCTTCTTATTCTTTTTTCCTAGCTTTGCTAATATATATTTGGCAAATATAATTGTATCTATTTATGGTGTACAACAGTATGGTTTTGATGCATGAATAAGTGGTGAAGTGATTAAATAAAGTTAATTAACATATGTATCATCTCTCACTTATTTTTTTGAGTAAGAACATTTAAGATTGAATATCAGCCATTTTCAGGTTCACAGTACATTATTAAATAGTCACTGCATTCTACAATACATCTTCAGAACTTATTCATCATGTCTAACTGAAACTCTGTGCCCTTAAACCAGCCTCTATCTATTTATTCCCTTCCACTGCCCCCTTCCTTCAGTCCTGATAACAAGCATTCTACTCTCTGCTCTTGTGAGTTCTGTTTTAACATTCCACATGTAAGTGAAATCATGTAGTATTTGTCTTTCTGTGCCTGGCTAATTCCACTGAACTGATGTCCTCTAGGTTCATCCTAAGGACAAGTGATGGAATTTACTTCTTTTTAAAGTCTGCATAGTATTCCAATGTGTATACCTTCTACATTTTCTTTCTCACTCATCTAGTGAGGGACACTTGGGTTGTTTCCATATCTTAGCTAATGTGAATAATGGTGCAATAACATGGTAGTGCGCCTATCTCTTTGACATGCTGACTTCATTACTTTTATACATCTACCCAGAAGTAGGCTTGCTGAACTATATAGTAGTTTATTTTTAACACTTTAAGGACCCTCAATACTGGATTTTATAATGACTGAATAACTTACATTCCTGCCAATGGCATACAACATCCTTATAAATATGTTTTTTTTAAATAGCTATTCTAACTGGTCTATGGTGATATCTCATTATAGTTTGAATTTCCATTTCTGTAATCTGTGATGTAGAGCATTTTTCAAGTGTTTGTTGGCCATTTGTATATCTTCTTTTGAGAAATGTCTTTTCACATCCTTTGTCCTTTTTTAGTCCCCCTGGCTTTCCTTGTATTTTTAAAATTTTCTTTTTATTTTTTTGCTACTGAGTCATTGGAGCTATCTAAATATTTTGGATATTAATACCTATGAAAAGTATGGTTTGCAAACATTTCCCCCATTCTCTAAGTTGTCACTTCACTCTGTTGATTGTTCCCTGTGCTATGTAGAGCTTTTTAGTTTAATGCAATATCATTTGTTTCATTTTGCTTTTGCTTCCTGTGCTTTTTGGATTAATATCACAAAACATCACTGCCCAGGCTAAAATTTTATCTTATGTTTTCTTCTTGCAGTTTTACAATTTCAAATCTTACATTTAGGATTTTAAACCATTTTTATTTGATGTTTGTGTGTGTGTGTGTGTGTGTGTGTGTGTGTGTGTGTGTACTCCTGACTATTAATTGACTTTATTTCTATCCCCATGACTTTGTTTTTTCTAGAATATCACATAAACAAACTATCTTGTATGTTCCTTTTATTGTCCAGCGTCTTTCATTTGGTCTTGAGGCTGATTCATGGTTTTGCATCTTTCATTGGTTCATTCCTTTCCTCTGAGTATGATGCCATGGGATGAGTATACCAGTTTGTTTATTCATTCAACCCATTCACATGTTGATAGACATTTGGGTTGCTTCCAGTTTCTGGCTGTTAGAACAAAGCTGTGATAAACACTGACATACCAGTTTTTGTATGGACATATGTTTTCATTTCTCTTGGATAAATACCTAGAAAAGGAATTGACAAGTCATATGGTAAATGTATATTTAACTTCATATGAAGCTACTAAACCATTTTGCAAATGGGCTATACTATTACACTAGTTTGCATTTCCAACAGCAGTGTAGAAGACTTCCATTTGCTCTACACCCTCACCATTAATTTGTATCATCAGTTTTTGAAAAATTACTACTTTAACAATATAGTGGTAATTTATTGTCATTTTGATTTGTATTTTGCAACTGAGTAATAATGATATCTTTTCATGTGCTTATTGGCACTTGATACCTTCTTTGATAAAGTGTTGTTCAGAATTTTTGCCCATTTTAAAGGAATTTTTAAAATTATTGACTTGGGAGAGTTTCTGGTTTTTAATATATTCTGAATATGAATCTTTTAAAATCAGACATTTACTATGGTAAACTCTTTTACAAAGTTATACTATTTTACATCTGAGAGCCGTGCATGAGTGCTAATTCCTTCATATCCTCATCAACATTTGGTGTAGTAAGTTTTTTTTTTAATTTAAGTATTCTAATAATAGGTGTTTTTATAACAATTTTTAATTTATGGAAAAATTTGAGATGACAGTATAGAGAGTGTATATATGTATATATCCTATACCTAGTTTCTGCTATTATTTAACATCTTTATCTTGGTACATTTGTTTTAGTTAATCAATATTGATACATTATCATGAATTAAATCCATGAAGATTTTCTTAGTTTTCACCATTTTTTTCTGTTCTAGGATCCCATTTAAAAATATAAATTACCTTTAGTTGTTTGGAATCTTTAGGTTCCTCATGACTGAAGTTGTTTCGTTGTGCTTTTATTTTGCATTTTCCTAATGATAGTGATGTTGAACATCTTTTCATGTGCTATCTATTCGTCTTCTTTGATGAAGTGTTGTTTGGTCACTTATTATTGGATAATTTTATTATTGTGTTGTGAGAGAAAGAGAAAGAGAGATTAATTGAGACTTCTGATTGAGCCTTTTATCATACATATTTTTTTTGCAAAACTTTTCTTCTAGCCTAGAAGAAAAGTCTTCTCATTTTCTTAACAGTTTCTTTTGTATAGTAGAAGTTTATAATCTTGATGATATCCAACTTATTAATCTTTTCTTCATACAGTTCATGCATTTAGTGAGTTTCTAAGGAGCCCTTGCCTAACTCTAGGGAAAAACAATTTTCTCCTATGGTGTATCACTTAACTTTAATGTTGTTTTATTTTTTATATTTAGATCTTTGGAAGTTTGCTAAGTACAATCTGCATGATTAATTTGAGTTTTGTATTTAATTTTGTGCTAATATAATTCAGACCAGTTTTACACCTATACCAAATAAAAGGTGTAAATTTTAAATTCCTCGTGCTTTAACATGATTCTCTTATACTCTGTGTTCATCTGTTACATATGATGCTAAAAATTTTATCCATGCAAGCACTACCCTTTCATTTCTTTCTGAAATATATAAATATTGTGTGTAAATTTTCTTTCTTCATCATCTTCTTCTTCTTCTTTGTAAGCATAGAAACCAACTCTGTTTCTTTAACAAACCAGATAATTTTTTGGAAGACTATGAGGGAACTGAAGAAAGAATGTTTAAACAGAAGGAAAGAATTAGTTCCAAAGGGTCTTGGAAGTATGAGCTGCTCCACTGTCTTGTCCTGTCACTTCCATTGTGTAAGTGACCTGAAACTTTCTTGCTCTTTGAGTCAATGTAGGATACAGGAGTGGGTTTTTTTGTTTGTTTGTTTGTTGGTTGGTTGGTTTCTTGCTTCACATTCAAATTTTGGGTGGAAGGGGGCTGGGAAGGGAAAACTATTGCCTGGTGCCAATGCCTTGGCTAGGACAGGAGTTCATATTCACAGCTTCATCAGATTGTTCAATAGGGAAAAGGTAAGGTACTTGCAAAGGCTTTCTGTATACACAATGTTGGTTCACTTTTTCTTTGTCTCATGTATGTGTATATTCTTTCCCATCTCATATGCATAAACCAAAATGATTTGTAAATAGGTCTATATATTTAAATGAAGTGATCAGTTTCGCCCAAATTTGTCACTGAAAAATTAACTGATAGTTTATTTGTAAGAAAGAAAATAAACACTGGAAGAGAGAAAGAACTAGGAGCCAGGAAAACCATGTTTCAGTTCCATCTCTGGATCTGAATCTACTTTCCCTGAACTGTAGAAAAAAAAATTATTCAAATATGTTATGTCAGAAGTCTTTCTTTTTCTAGAATTCTATAATTCTAAGGAGGTCCTTGGTATGAATATTATCTGTTGTTTTGTTAAGGACAGTAGCCAGCATAAGAAAATGGAATACACAGAGGTATGAACGTGGGTTGCCAGACAAAATACAGGGCACCTGGCTAAATTTGAATTTCAGATAAACAACAAATAAATTTTGGATCTGCTAAGAAAATTTGCTTATCTAAAATTCAGATTTAACTGATTATTCTGTATTTTTCAGTTGCTAAATCTGGCTACCCTAAGAGAGTCAGGCAGGGATACACACACATACAGCACATAGGGAGAGGATCAACCAGTTGAAAGAAGTCTATGCAGGTTCTTGGATTAGCATGTTTTACTCATTTCCTTAATTGAACCTATAGCAGCTTTAGTGTAATTTTTCAGTTGAACTCAGGGGGTTTTCTAGATGAAATAAAATCATATCCCTTAATTATAAGACTACTTTAATTTGGTGCCTTTTATGAAATAACAATTTTAATTCAAGTAAATATTTTTCATTGAACTCTATGAAGAATTTTCTAATTGTGCTCTCACATGCAAGCTCACATTAGGTCCTCACCTGGGGCATATAAGTATTTTTCTAAGCAGGTGAATGGCTGCTGACTGAATGAGTACTTTGCTTTGCTGAGAGTTGAGGTTTACTCTATCAATAAAACCCATTGGCTTTCTTAATCTCCTTTGTTTTTTGCTCTTGTACTTATTAATCACACAGAAGCTGCTTATCCTTCATCATCTTGGCTTTGATGGATACTTCATATAATAAGTTCTGACCTTTAGCATTGAGTAATCACTTGGGGATTCCTGCTTATGAAAGTTCAATAACTATACAGCAGCGATACTGTTGATATATGAGCTATTTTTCTTTCATGCTTTCCACACTACATGTACCAAAATGACAGAATATCTTTATTCTGTCTCTGCAATTTGCAATTGCTTATTTTAACTTTGACATGTAATGTATGGAAGTTAAATCTGAACAAGGATTTCTCATTTGTAAGTCATATTCTGGGTGTTTGAGGGCATTCATGCTTTTAAAGACAAAATTAATTTATTGATAAGAGTAAATTTTCTTTTGTTATGACTCAGATATGGTAAGTATGTGCAGTAATCTCTCTTAACAATCTATGGCTTTGCTGTCAGAAAATGTAATAGTGCAAAGCTAAAGCATTAGGACAAAAAAACCCGGATCGATTGGCTGCTGTGAAAAAAGAAGTGAACACAGAAGACAATCGCTTGATTGTATTGAAAGTCAACTTAAAATTAAATGAATTTGGGGATGGTGATATGGTGCTGATATGAATCTTATAAAATAGAATTTCCTAGTGGTTTGGTAAGAAAATTGAAAATTTCACATTTATTTTGCTAAATGTATTTCTGAAAAACATGGATAAAAGAAAATGGTGAATTGCATAGTCATAAATTTCCTAAATACATTTAGTAAAATAGATTTCTAATTTGTCTAAACTTATTCCCAGCCTATGAAAAGCATGTTGTTAATATTCTCCAGAGCTCTAATCTTTTTCTGCTCATATATTTAATATAGTAGTCTATATTAATATTTGGTATAATATTAATAACTTTAAAATTGAGTATTAATAAGCACTCTGTTTTACTCTTAAATCAATTAAATATAAACTAAATATATATCTAGATATATAAAGGGGAAAACGAGCCTTGTTCCTAAGCCTTATAAAGTTATATTGTTTCATCTCCTCCAAAATGATCACCCACTGGGCTTCCCTCCTGAGATTTCCATAATCTAACAGAATTTTTTCTTGAAGGTTCCCTTCTCTTGTCCCACTATCCACTTATCAAAACTTATTACTACCGTGAAACAATTTCAATCAAATCTGCACTCAATTGCTGGTTAAAAGTTTATTCTCAGGTTTATATTTTGTTTATTTATTTTTTTCTCCTTAGACAGCCCCCTGCCTCCACTTGGCTTCATCGCTTGTTTGAACCATTGAAGCAGATTTCCAGCCAATTCTGTTACCACCAATCTTCCTTCCCACCTATTCTGAACAAGGCAGACCACATGGGCATTTCAGGGCCTATACAGTCTTGAATGAGCAGTTCTTACCTACCTCTTCAACAGCAAAGGTATAATTTCCAAAAAAAAAAAATTCTTAAAATGAGCATGTATCAAACGTTTATTCAACTCATGCCAGTGGGATAGCAAAGTTGGTCCAAAGAATGACATGAGACACAAATATATTTAAGATCAATAGAAGAATAAATGCAAAGGAGAACATTAGAGTAACCGTCAGTGAGAATTAGATGAATTGATGAATTCATGAATTCAGAATTGATGAATCTTGGGCCACTGGTTAGACAGTTTCTAGATGATTATGAACAATATACAGATGTCTTTATACCTTACATTCTTAATTATCAAAACATAGCACTCTCCCCCTGACCATTAAATTGACTTCATTTGCATTTCCTTAGGTTTTTATACTTACTCTTCCTCGTGCCTTAAACGTTTGACTGATTCTGAGGTCAAAGCTCTCAGATGGTGCTCCTTTCAATATTCTATCTGAATCCCTCTCCCTCACCTACAGGTCATTCATGCAGTATATCACCATCCTGATTCTTTATTCTTCAGTGGTTGTAAAATACATATGTATGTATGTGTGTGTGTGTGTATATATATGTGTGTGTATATATATATATATATATATATATATATATATATATATGCAGATATTTGTCTTCTCACTGAAATATAAACCAGGAGAGGCCAGAGTATCATCTGTCGTGCTCGTAATTGTATTTACCTTGCCAAGAACAATGACTACTCGTGGTAAGCACTTGACTATTATATGTTAAATGAATGAATATCTCAACACTTGTCATGAATATACTTTCTAAATATTTCAGAGTTTGTTCAAATTTCATCTGAAAAAGGGCTGCCAATGTATTCTTTTTAGAAAGGCTTATGAGTATGATATACACTGGTATAGAGGTACTTCAATGACTGACACATTATATCTTGAATGTTGGGGCTTCTCTTCACATCAGCATGGTCTGAGCCAAAAATCCATTCTAAAAATAGATTTTGAAATTTCCAATCCCACAATCAGAAAACCCTGTCCTTGATCATATATATGATATCATATGCCACTGTCAGTTATAGCAGTTTGTAGGCCTTGTCAGAGATGCAGGTTCCTGCCCTCTACCACCCTCAGGAGAGACCCCTGTGTTTTAGTGTGCCCAGGGCCCAGTGATCTTAATTTTCAATAACAAATAGGGATCCGGACACTGGCAGTCTATGAATCACAGATTGAGAAACACTGGGTTAGAAAAGTCCAAATGCCTAGTTGTCTGCCAGGATATTTGCACTCCATTTTAAAGTTGGCAAGGCAGAGATCTAGGAAAACCTGCTTTGGGAGTCTGACTCCCAAGCACAGGGTACTATACTGATCCATTCACATGTTATGAGTAGGATCGATAAAAGGACAAAAAAGTTACTTAGACTAGAATGAAAGCCTCACATAGTCTATAAGACTTAATGAAGAGTTACAATAGCAGTACACTGCTGACTGACCAATGAAAGGATTTTAAGTTTGAAACTGCTCGTGTTCTACCGATTTTTTGTTTCATGAATTTCAGTATTTAATTTGGAGATTTCAAGGTACTTCTCTAATAATTTTTTTATTTGTTATTTTTAGATATACATGATAGTAGAGTGTATGTTGACATATTATACATGCATGAAGGATAATTTATTCTAATTAGGATACCATTCTTGTAGTTGTACATGATATGGAGTTTCACTGGTGGTATATTCATATAGGAACACAGGAAAGTTATGTTAAATTCATTTTACTGTCTTTTCTATTCTCATCCTGTAGATAATAAAATAGATGATGACAAAACTTTGAAGAGCACCTTGGAAAGTTTCCTCTGTTTAGTTTTTTACAATCTTGCCTTGCCCAAGTTCAGATGGACTGATGATCCTAAAACAACTCACCAGCTTTATCAGGAGTGTTGATGGTCCCTTTAGCTTAAAGTAAATTAACTGAACTGAAATTTCAGTTGGTGACTCTTGCATCAGAGACAGAATTTGTGGATTGACATTAGCCTGATAAACTGTCTATATAAACAATTAAACAAAAATGTAATCAAATTGATAGTCTTTTGGTAAATCATTCATAATGTCTAAGACATAATTTCAAATGACTGGGCAGGTGAAGAAACAGAAAATGTCATCCACAACACACTAGGGTTTTACAAACATAAGAATGGTGATATCAAGGTAATATAATTTAGTAAGACTAAACAGATAGTGACAGACTGTGCTAAACATTGAAATCTGGTCCGCTAACTCTGAATCCTACTTTCTTTCCACATCTATACCTCTATTACATCTCTAAAATTTTATGTTAATGTGATATGTTTCTTCCAATTTATTAGGAATACCTTGCTCTAATTAAGACTAGTCAAAACATAATAGCAATCACTGTTACTATAAAAGAATATTTCAAGATTCTTATTTCATCTTTGGAAATTGTTAGTTGCCTAATTGCAGTTTTGCCTTGCTCATTAAGTCTAGTTTTGTTCTATCTGGGATATCATCCAGGTAAATACTGGCTTTCTTAGCCTCCTCCTGGGTCCATTCTCACCATGAAGATAAAGTAGAAATCAGCAATTTCTGGAACTTTTACTGACATTGTTCCCACCTACTTCCTGCATTGCAAATAGACATCACATCTTGTTTGCAAGAAAAGCAATCTTTTAACCATGAGGCAAAATCCTCAGGTAAAGCTAGAATACAAAAGATTCTAAGACTCTAACAAAACTTCTGAGTTTTTGAATCAATGCCAGGAATTGCCTTCTTCTAGACTGTTCATTATGTGAGGTCAACAAAACCCTATTTACTTCATTGACAGTCATAAAGAATTCGGTTTCTTGTAGCCAAATAGATGCCAAGTTGACAACTTTATAAGAGAGTTAAAACAACAGCATTCTCCCATATCAGTCCCTGAAAGTCACTGACACTGAATCTAAAATATCATCTGCTGTTAACATGAGCCATAAATTTTCATGGGAAAACCTAGAAATTAAACATACACATAATTTATAAGACTTAAATGTATTTCAGCAATGTTAAATTGTGCAGAGAGGTAGAGGTTGAAATACTGCTTAAAATAGCAATGAACTGCTGCCACACACTTATTACAAGACAGACAAACTGTTGATGGCAGTTACTGGCAAGGATGAAGACTATAGGAACTCTCATTCACTCCTGGCGAAAGTGTAAAATGTTACCAGCACTTTGCAATATGGTTTTGTAATTTTCTGTAAAACTGAACATAGTTTTATCATATGATCTTGCAGTTGAAAATGTGTCTACCTCACAACCTGCATGTGAAATTTTATAGCAACTTTATTCAAAATCACCAAGAAGTGGAAGCAGCTAAGATGATCATCCATGGGTAACTAAACTTTGGTATTTCCCACACATTGTGATGCTAATCAGTGATTTAAAAAGAAATGTGCTATTAGGATGCAAAAGCATATATAAATATTAAATGCGCATTTCTAAGCAAAGATAGTCTATCTGAAAAGTCTACATACTATGTGATTCCATTTATTAAACCTCATATCACAAAGAGTGAGTTTTAATTTATATTAATTTTTAAAATGTGTCAGGGTACATTCTTCTGTTATGTATAACTAATTAGAACAAATGAAAAAAGACTCAAATTGGAGACATCAGTATGAACTGTATATCTATCTCTCTCTCTCTCTCTTGAGATGCTTGATTGCTTGATGCGTGTGTGCACAAGGTAGTATGAACCACATGCTTATCACATGGAATCTATCAGCCAAGAAGGTATGAAAGCAACAACACCCTGGTGGCAATGAATAAATCCAGATCCCAAATTTTTAATACTCCCATTCTATAAAGAGAAACAGGGCTTTATGAAAAAAGGGTTGACTCTAGGACTAGGCCATGGAATAAATATCATGAGCCTGGAACATCTGTAGTGCCAAAAAATAAGGTCTCAAATAAGTAAATGAATGAATAAATTGATGGTGGAGATATATAAAAGGGACACAGGAGTCTGCTGAAAGAGCTCACAATAGCCAAAGCTGGAATAGTCTGAGAAACAAAATAAATGGCATAGCATTGGATGAATAGCCAAAATATAAAATCTATGAGTTCACACTGTTATGAAGAAATGATTGAGTGGATAAATGGAGAATAGACGAAACATATATACATGTTCCCCCTCAGGGAGGAAAAGCAAACTTCCCACCCTGTAAGGGTGGGCTAAACAGAATGGCTTCCTTCTAAATAGTATAGTAAGGAAAAGGAGAAGGAATAATCTTACAGTGGAGAAACCCCCAACCCTACCTTGTGGGGGTTACGTGGTTAACATCAGTGATAAGTCATATTGATGGCATGAGTACTTAACACCATTGTAATTATAAAAAGGAAAAAAAAACCCAGAAAATCCAAATTAAAGAACATTCTACATAATTCCTAGCCAGTACTCTCAAAATTGTCAAGATGATCAAAGTAGTCTGAGAAAAATGAAAATCCAAGAAACTGTCACAGTCTAGAGGAGACTAAGGAGACTTGCCAAATAAATGTAATTTTGTATTTTGGAGAGGATCCATGAAGAGAGGAAAGAAAGATATTAGGTAAAAACTAGGAAACAAATAGTGTAGACTTTAGTTAAAGTTGTGTGTCAACATTGGTTCATCATTATGACAAAGGTCTGACAGAAATGTAAGATGCAGATAATAGGAGAAATAGCATGTGAGTACAGAGGAACTCTGTGCAACCTTCATAATAAGTCTGAAAATATTCTACAAATGTTTATGCAAAAATGCATGTGTATAGGGAGGGAAGCACCTGTTGAAATCGAGGTAATACGGTATTGGGGTTATGTTTAGTTATATTGGTTTGTCAAAAGTCGTTGGTTCTGAACTTATTACATGGCCATCACTGAGCTAGCTCTCTGATAAGCTCTGTCTTCTCTGGAGAATGCTTTTATATTTTCTTCTACTATGTCAGGTCTGTAATCCCAAGAGCAGGATTAATTTGCTTTGTGCTCAGGCAGACAGAAATAGAATCATGATCAAAGTGGTGCTACTGAAATAAAAAGTTGACTTTTTCCTCACAATAACAGACTTTTCTCTTGATTAGTGAGATCTTTCCCCAAGAAATGAAAGAGCTTTTATACTTCATAAAATCCAGATAATAGAAAGGAAAAGAGGAAATAAAATGTTAAAATCATGTTAATAAAAAAAATTAAGTGGCTGGAAGCAATTCAAAACATTAAAATGTTTGGAATTCAAATATTCTTTGCGGCAAAACTGATGAAAGCAAAAACAATATCTGGAAAAGATATTAAAAATCAGGGGCATGTAAATACCATCTCTCAAATCAGAATCTGTTTATTAAGACAACAAATGGTCAGCCAGCCTATATTTCTTCTACTCTCCCTTATAATTTCTTTCCTTCTCCCCTTATGGCTTTCATCTCAAAGTGATGGAATTTTTAGTCTCTAATGTCTTAGCATGTAGTAGCAATTTACAAAGTATGAAGAGAAAGGAATAATTGTTTTATTTTGTTTTGTCTTTTAATGAGTTTTCACTTTGTGTTCATGATTTTGGTCTGACCACTACTATGGAACCAGAAAGATGATATGGGAATCCTCAATACCTCTGTATCTACCTGCTGTCAAAAGGTGGCTTGTGCACCCAGATACAAATGCATTCACTCACACTCACACATGTCTCATGTTGCAAGTACATATATATTACAAGCTGCTCACATATGTCAAAAGCCTGACTGGCAGCACTCAGTGTATTGAGGGCATGAGAAGGGATGGACGGTGACACTTGATCCAGAGAGCCAGCTGAGGCAGAGAGGTTAAGAAAGCTTCTGGTGTATATATGGCAAATTATGAGATTATTTGTTAAGATTTTGAGACAGTGGATTGCAGGACAGCTGAGTTTAAATATAAGCATGTGTGACTGTGAGCAGGCTTAGGGACGATGGAGCAGTGCTGGGTAGGCAGGATTCAGATTATAAAGTTAGCCTGAGAATCCCTGAACAATCCATGGGGGAGCAGTGCAGGCCTTTATGACAAACCTCTACAGGGAAAAGGGGAGCAGTTAGGAGAATAAAATGTTACAAAGGCAAATATTCTATTTCCCTGTTTCATCCTGGGGAACCCTCCTTAGAGAAGCTCCGGGGTCATTTTGTAGACAAAGAACTGGTTTTGAGACATAAAAGCAGGATATTTCACTGTCTCTTGCCTCATGCACAGCAGAGAGAAAATGTCATTGAGTGACGAGTCAAGGACTTGCTTCTACTTTCAGCTCTGCATCTAATTTAACTTGTCACCTTGGGGAAAGCATCTTAATGTTCTGACCTTAGGTTTTTTTCATTTTTAAAAATGAAAATATTTGAGTAGATGCTCTGTTAAATCCCTTCCAAATCTACTTTTCTAAAAGGCTCAAAGGTTAATATTACTGTCTGATCAAATTTCTCAGAAAGTTTTTCCAGAAATCGGGCACATGAAGAAAATTCTTTTAGATAAAATACTCTGAATTCAAAATCTACAACTAAATAGATACTTTTTAGCATTTTGTGATTCTGATGACCACATTCCTGTATTTTCCTGTTGTGAATACAAAGACTATCTTGTAGCCAAATTGCCTGACTTTCCATCCATTGTTTGTCTGTTTCCCGCTTTCCTTCACATTTTGCTCCTAGCACCAGAGGAGTTGAGGCTAGTTTGGATATTTGTAGCCATGAGTCCAGACCCTAGTGCTCTGAGCAGTGGGGACATTCTGTTTCCTCTTCATTAGGCTCATGTTACCCTCTGAAGATCCTTGGAAAATCTACTAGTCTCTGGAATAATTTGACTCCTTGACAATATTTAATATCACACATTCTAACTCCTTAGAAATGTTTTCATGGCTAAATTGTGCTTTTGATTCTATGTCTCTTTGAATTAGGTAAGAATATTCAAGTGAGTCGGTTCTGTCTGGGGCATATTTTCCATTTACACGCTCTTGTGCAGATGCCCAACCATGGCAGCAGTAATATCTTCCCAGACTGCATTAGGGCTTTCTGAGGAATCCAAACAGGATGGCAAGCTGTTGGTCTTTCTTGCCTATTGCCTGTCATCTTTGTCTCTGGAGCGTGAATAGGCAATGACAGCAATATTCTGTTTTCGTAAGAAGCATGTATTCAAAAAGGAAGGGAGAACATTTCTACAAACTAGCCATTTCATGGATTTTTAGGTGACAGTTTGTTGAGTAGGCTACTGGTGATATATAATGTTCATAACCATCAAGTTTTCAACTGAAAAATTAACTAGGGGATTTTTTCCCAGTCATTAACTGCTCAACTGGTTGTCTGAGAGTGCAAACTGCTTTGGACTGATTCTTGGTGACAGTCTTGTTAAGCTGTAACACATCATGTCTCTAATGTCTTTATCCTTATACAAAATGTCCTCACAATGTCCACACAAAGTTCATAACTGCTTTATAAGAAAAACGAGTAATATTTAGTAGTCTGCTTAAAAACCTACCTTTGAACATTATACATGAGATTATTTTAAAAAACAAGAAAAAAGAAATCTACTAATCAAACAAAATGTAGCCCTCACTTCCCATAAGGGCAAACATGAAATTCTGAATTAGCAAATTCTTAAGAGACCACAACTTAGTAGGTCATCTAATCATTAATACCTACACTGAGGGGTGCTTAAGTACAGTCAGTTCTCTATGTCTGCAGGTTAAGAGTCAGCAGATTTCACCAACTACAGATGGAAAATATTCATAACAACTATTTCCATAGCATGTACACTATATTAGATACTGTAAGTCATCTATTGATGAATTAATGTGTACCAGAGAATGCACATAGGTTATATGCAAATACTGTGTTATGTTGTATACAGAACTTGAGCATCTATAGATTTGACAGGGGGTTCTAGTATCAGTGCGCTCTCCCTCCAGCTTGCCAATGGACAATTGTTTTTATAGGTATGGAAAGTAATATGGATTTCTAATATGATATTTAAAAAAGAACTCAATTGCTCACAGAGAAATTGTACCTCTCCCATTTTGTAGGCTATGCTAGTTAAGTTGCTGTGTGTCAATGAAGCTGATTCAGCTCATCATCTCTGAGCAGTTTCCCTGTTTTACTATCACACATTTTGACTATTGTTTTTTATCCCCTTTCTCTTTTATCTCTTTTCTGAGCTTTGGTATTTCTTTGTTTCATATTCCTTCTGTCTTCCTTTTGTGTGTGTTTGTGTGTGTTCCTCTAAGGTTGTAAGAATATAAGCCCCTTCAGAGCTAGAGACTTTCATCATTTTTTTTTAATATTCTCATTGCCTTAATTAGCCACAGACCATTTTTGGGTTCCTGCTCTGTGGCTGTTACTATATTAGAACTTGACATTTTCTTATCTGCTAATTTTTTACAGACATCTTGAAGTGTATGTTTAATTATCCCAGTTTATGTATTGAAACTGAGATCTGAAACATTAAGAGATTTCTTAAACAACCATTAAATGATAGAACGTAGATTAGAATGCAGATTATGTGATTCCAATGACCAATTGTTTATCAACATAATGATTCTGTTTTAAAGGAAGTAAGCAAATAGTTTATTCTGAGCCAAATATGAGTAACCATGGCTCAGAAACACAATCAATTAAATCATTCTCTGAAAAAAAGTTTTGGGGCAGTTTTTAAATGCCCACAAGATATTCAGTTAAGAGCCATCCCAATAAAGTTCTCACAATGACATGTTCGGCTATAGGTGAGGTTATAAAAACTTCCATAGTCACAAAACAAAGTCATAAATCTATACCAAAAACATTGGTGGGGGCATTAGATAGGCAGCTACAACCAAATGGAGTAATCTTTTCTATAGTTTCAGAGACTATCTTATAGCATTCTTAACTTTAGGGTTGCTGGAGACTACAGGCATGCTGAACTTAGGAATATATTATAAGAGTTTTACAGAAGAGTCATGAGTATGTTAGATCAGATACAGAGGTTAAAAGTGAATGGCTATCAAAGGGATTAAGATAGCTCAAATAACTTTGGCCATCTACCACAACATTTCATCTCTCCACATAATGATATTCTAGATGGTCAACATCCAACATTCTGCAGGATTTTTAATGTGGATGCGGTTTCTTCAGAGAACTTCTGTTCATACTTGTAGTTCACAGATTAAAATTATATATGAGTTTCTATGTAGTCTAGCAATATGTTAATATTGTACATTATTGAGCATTTATGTGTACCAGTCATGGTGCTAAGTATTTCATGCATCCTATTCTACATAATTCTCATAGGAACTGCCCATAGTATGTATAAATACTTCCTTGCAGAGGTTAAGTGACATGGTCATGCAGGCAGGAAGTGACACTGCCTCAGAGCCTTGCTCTGGAGTCATATGTCATAACATGCTAAGTCTTGGGCCAATTTTCCAGGATGAATTTCGTGAAAAGAACAAGCCAAAATCATGTACGATCCTGACTGTATATAAGAAACAGAGGGCAGTTGACAATTGCAAATTTATAAATTACATAATTTTGTAGGAAATTTGTTTTCTTTCTGTTTTACTTTGCTTCAAAGAGGGTGCTAGCTGTACCTAATAATCTTAGTTTATTTGGTGACTCTCACTAAGTCTGGCTTGATAAAGGATAAAAGATAAGACTTTGTGATAGCCAAGGACATTTGAATATGTTTTCCAATTCAGTCATTTGCCAATTGGTCTTTCCCTACCCAAGAATCTGCTTGGTGTTTCCACCTACATATAAATGATACTCATTGTGGTACTACTCTAGATTTTGCCTAAAATGATATATTTTAAACCTAGAAAATAAAGAGTTTAAAATCTTTCAAATTGGGCTGGTGTTAAATTATGGATGGACTTAAAACATGGTTCATTTATGTTATACTTGCTCTGAGCGGAGAGGCAGAACAGCAGGAAGCCTGCCAAAATGCTTCCACTACTAATAGTCACCCATACTGAAATGCTGACTTTTCATAATGTGGTAAAGTAGTACAGTCTCACACAGAACTGTATAGGTCTCGGCTGCCTGTGGCTAACACCCACATGGCTCATGCCAGCTTTTTTCATTGCTGCCCATCCATTTACGGGCAAGCCATTTTCACGGCTCTTGGGAAATGGGTGCACATCACTGAGTTTCCCTGCTGAAGAGTCTCCTGGAATCCATGTAGGCACATCCAGGTTTGAACTCTGGCTCTTCTAGTTACCAGTTCTCTGAACTTGGGCAAGGCATTTAACCTCTCTAATTCTATGTCTTCCCCAGTTTAAAGGGGGATAATGAATACTTATATGATTATCATAAAAATTAAATATTTAGCACAGTGCCAAACAAGTAACGAATGCTTAATAACTAGTAGATGATATTACTGTCCAGAGGCAGAATATCTATTTCACTTAAGCCAGGGAGTTGTAATATTATCCTATTATTAAATATCATTTCATAAGGAGATTCCACTTATTCCTAGGGAGCTCATCTTCATTTTTAACTTATACTTAAATTTGTTTTCTCCTGTCCTATTAAAGACCTAAAACAAATTTTAATGCTGTAAGGGAATCTCAAAGTCTAATTTCTTATTATACGTTAAATTTTAAATCATTCTATGAAAAAAGTTTTGGGGCAGTTTTTACATGCCTACAAGATATTCAGTTAAGAGCCATCCCAATAAAGTTCTCAGATCTGGATGGTGTCCTTAGATTACGAGACACATAGCTATGGAGGTATGTTAGAAATAAGTGAAATTGACTGGGCACTGACCCTCTGCTGACCTGTGTACTCAATAATGTGCACACAGATATAAAGTAGGACAGCTCTTGATTGTTGCTCAGCTGGCTGGGAGAAAGGTAACCAATCTCATATTATGTAGTTTACCCTAAACTTATTGTCTTAATGAATACTGAGGTCTAATCCCTCCCCTCTCCCCATAGTTACCTCTATTTCCACCCAATGCTCCAATCAACCCCCTACTCCCAAGCTACCTAGAGCTTTGGAACAACTATGCACCTTCTCTTTTGGCCCATTGTATTGCCCCCATGTTCCCTATTGCTGCCTGCAGCCTGGAGAACTTGAAGGCAAGTCTGGGACACTTTCCTGAAACTGGTTGACAAATGCCTATGGGTCTCAGGTGCTAGATTTAGTTTCCAATTATGTTAATTAACTTTCTATCTTTGTGAAAAAAAAATACCTGAATGTAACAACTTAAGAAGCAGAAGGATTTGTTTTGGCTCATGGTTTCAGAGATTTCAGTTCATGGTTCCTGGCTCTATTGCATTGAGGCCTAAGGTGAGGCAGAAATATTATAGCAGAAGGGTGTGCCAGAGGGAAGATGCTTACCTCATGGAAGCCAGGAAGCAGAGAGAGGAAGAGAACAAGGAGGAGGATGGGAACAAGACATACCCTTCCAGGGACTGTCCCCAGTAGCCCACTTCCTACAACTAGGCTTCACCTACCACAGTCTCCATCACATCCCAATAATGTTGTCAGATTTCAAACCCAACCACAAATCAATCCACAGATAAGGTTAGAGTCCTTGTGATCCAATCACTCCCCCAAACTCCCACCTATGAACACTGTTGCAGTGGGGACCAAGCCTTTAACACGTGAATCTTTGGAGAAGATTCCACATCCAAATGGCAACACCAGTGGCAAGTTTGATCCCCTCAGGCACAAGGCAAAAAGCCATTTAATACTCTGATTCTAAGGAGAACCCATTCCCTGAGACCCCATAGTTCAGCTACCTCAAAGATGAACTGTGTTTTAGATTCTAAGGAGGGTCAAGATAAAGTTGAATAAAATGGACAAAGAATTGAGGACTCTTCTTATTGAAAGTCAATTATTAGTCCTCTGAGTCTGTTAGGCTTTTAAAAACCAAACATTTTAGTAAAAATGCTTTAAAAATTGTTTATTATGGTTATTTCTAACTGCAGCAATCTATTTCTGCACAGAGAAGTAAAGACTGAAGATGAGAAAGAGTTGCCATTCAGGCATTGGGATTAGAATTTGAAGAATAGAATATCCTGTGCTTGGAGCCCAGAATAGGTTTTTTAAAAAATTATTATTACTGTTTTTTGTGTGTGAAATTGTAATTTTTTGTTCTGTCCTTATGTGATATACTTCAGGTATATCAGGAGGTCTGGTTGAACTAACAGACTCAGATTTCTCTCTCTCTCTCTCTCTCTCTCTCTCTCTCTCTCTCTCTCTCTCTCTCTCTTTCAGCAATTGGAAATGTTCTATTTGGTAGAGTTCTTTAGAGAGTTCTGTGTTGTCTTCATCCCCTTTAGAGATCATAAGTTTTTGTCAACAATGTTCTTAAAAACAAAACAAATACACCAACAATTGAATGATTTTTAAAAGTCATAAAGCTGAAAGATAGGAAAAGGAAAAGATAAGGTTCAAATGCTTATGCCCACAAACCCTATTAAAAGAATTTTCAAAGAATTAACATTTTTTAAGTTAGGCCCAGTTAGGATTACATGCCTGTAATCCCAGTGGTTTGGGAGGCTGAGGGAGAAAGATCGAGAGTTCAAAGCAAAGAGCTAAACAATTCAGTGAGACCCTATCTCTAAATAAAATACAAAATAGGGCTGGCTCAGTGGTCAAGTGCTCCTGAATTCAATTCCTTGTACCCAAAAAGAAAAAAAATTCACATTTTTTAGACATCTGAATATTTTTGTCATAAATTTTTGTCCTAAGTTTACACAAATTCTAAATGTGTAATTTCCAGTGTTGCAAATACTGCATTTAAAAATAAAAACCATTCTTTATGTATTCAACAGAATATAAATGTCATATACATTTGACACTCAAGATTCTTTAAAGTATATATACATGAACACTAACAGCTGGATATTTCTCAATATCTATATATTTTATTGAAATTGCATTTTAATTCCAATAGAATTTTATCATAGAATGGTATAATTTTACTTTTTATCACCTTCTCATACATTCTTCAAATATATACATATATTTTATATATATGCACACATATACATACATATATTTAGTTTTACAAAATATTGTTACCATCAGGGTATAAGAAAAAAACTTTTTGCTTGAATGATTGTAATTATAGTAATATGCATATGCATTTAATCAAAACAGAACTGATAATAATTACTAACATGAAATACAATTTTATTAGAAATACATTTCTTAATAAAATGAACGGAATATGCTGATTGAAGGAGTTGATTTATCCCTTGGTTTGGGGCTCTGGAGATTTGTATCATTTGGACCACTATATCAGACTCCTGACTAATGAGAAATAGTTGCATTTTTGTTTTTAAGAACTACATAGAAGGGTGAGAGAAAAGGCACCTTTTCAGCCAGAGGAGTTTTAGGAAAGAAAACATGTAACATATCAGATATTTAAAATATTACTCTTGGGGCTGGGGATGTGGCTCAAGCCGTAGCGGGCTCGCCTGGCATGCGTGCAGCCTGGGTTCGATCCTCAGCACCACATACAAAACAAAGATGTTGTGTCCGCCGATAACTAAAAAATAAATATTAAAATTCTAAAAAAAATAAAAATAAAAATAAAATAAATAAAATAAAATATTACTCTTCCTAAAACTTTCCCTGTCTGCCCATAACTTGGAAGGCTTTTGAGAACCCCAGCATTCTCATATGCCAGAGTGAAGACTACTGCTCAGGTTCACAAATACCTGCTCATCTTATAAAAGAGAAATTGAGGTCTAGAGAAATGAAGTAATTTATTCTAGTTTCACATAGTAAATGAGTGGCATGCCACAAGAGTGTCATGGTTGCCCTGCCAGTGAGAGGCTAGTTCTATCCTGCAGGTGTAGAATTACATTTCCCTTTCACCCAATCAGTGTAACTAGGAAACAAGAGGACTTGAACCTGAGTGGTGTACTGTGACGCTCTATTGATCATATTACAGAATTTAATTTATTTCCATATCTTAGACTTCTGATCCTTTAGTGTCCAAATAGTCAGACAATAATGATTTCCTCTAAGGAACTGGCTTGTCCTACCATGATTTGTTTTGTTTTTTCCTTTCTTTTTTAAGAGGAAGGAACGTTTCCATGCTAAAAAAGCTTAACTATACTAACCCAGTGTAAATAAAATTTTGTCTGGCCTAGACAATCTATCCTTCTGAAAAATTGGTGTTCTATTCAGTATTATCAAACAAACTCTAAAACTATAAAAGAGGCAGGTTGTGATTCACCTGAAACCTGCTTGTGATGGCTGAAACAACCTACATTATGAAATTTATCTCTTTTCATCAAGATTCTTGATGCAGCCTGGCATACCAGTCGGATGGCAGTCATTGCACACATTAAGTTTGTAATCAGTTAACAAAATGTTCTTTGATGTGGGTTTAGTTTCCACATTGCAACTATCCACTGAGAAAACATCATCAACTCAATCTTAGTTTAATATCAAGGAAGGATATCCATAATTACCTGAAGAAGTAATTAAAACATTTCCTTTTCCAACTACATATTGGTGGAAGTACAGGTTTTCTTTACTCCCTTCAATTGAAGTAGCACTTTAAGGCTGAATACAGAAGCTCATATAAGTATCCAGATGTTTTTCTGTTAAAGTCAGACATTACATGGATTTGCAAAATAGAGCCACATCCCCAGCCCTATTTTGTATTTTATTTAGAGATGGACTCACTGAGTTGTTTAGCGCCTAGCTTTTGCTAAGGCTAGCTTCAAACTCCCAATCCTCCTGCCTAAGCCTCCTGAGCTGCTAGGATTATAGGCATGTGCCACCATGCCCAGCAGCAATGTCACTTTTTTCATTAGATTTTTATTTGGGGAGAATATGGTATCTTCATAAAAACACATTTATGTTAACATGTTATGAATTTATTGTTATTTTTTACTGAGTTAATAACTATTTTAAAAATTACTTGGTTTTATTGTCTAACATAGAAAATGCTAACAAATAGATTTTGATTAAACAAAAGCTCCTTGGCGTTCTCAAAAACTTAAGAGAATGAGGAGAATTCTAAAACAGTTGAGAACACCATTCTAACACAGTGGTTCTCAGCCATGGCTGCACATTACAATCAGCTGGGACCTTTACACAAATCACTTGCTTGAGGCCCACTACCAGAAGTTCTAATTAACTGGCCTGGGTTGGAACCTGGTCAACAGAATCTTAAAACCTGTTCTGGTGAATCCACTGTGCAGACAATGTTGAGAGCCACTGAAGGGCTAGTGTGCCCAATAACTACCTTGGGCATGAATGCCCACAACTTACTAGAGCACCTTGCTTGTCATCTCCATGTCCATCATCTGTAGTAGACTTACAACTTGTTACCATGTCTCAGGAATTATTATTTCCTGTTGCTTCTGGAAAGGCATATTTTAAAAGTTTTTTTTTTTTAATTTTGTATTTATTCTTTTTAGAGATACATGAGAGTAGAGTCTATTATGACATATTTATACAAACATGAAGTATATCTTATTCTAAGTGGAATCCGTTCTCTCTTGTTTGGGGTAGTGTTTTTGTAAACCATTCTGTTTTCCATCTATTTGCACATCTTCATTTATGTATTCTTTCATTTATTCAGTAAGTATTTTGAAATGGGCTCCTTTTTTTGACCTGGGCATTGCTTGATAAAAGATAACTAAGATGGCGGTCACATTGGCTGGAAATTAACCTGCCTGTGGTGTAATGTCTTCATAGGAGTTGTGCTAATTTGAACAAGATTTAGAGGCAGTTACCCTGGAGGAATTGTTAGTGTAAGGTGTGGGAAAAACTGACCAAGTTCTGTTAATCTTTTCATTTAATTCCCTGCACAAGGCTCTGCTCAGATTCTTTTTTTTTTTTTTTAGGTTGAGCATTTTCACCATGTTTTTTTTTATTAGTTGTTCAAAACATTACAATGCTCTTAACATATCATATTTCATACATTTGATTCAAGTGGGTTATGAACTCCTATTTTTACCCCATATACAGATTGCAGAATCATATCGATTACACATCCACATTTATACATACTGCCATACTAGTGTCTGTTGGGAAAGGCAGCAAAATTCTCAGATTCTTAATGGCTATCTGAATTAGCATTCTAATAACTATGCTTTATTTTTTCTGAAATATCCTTTGAACACACTAACTAATATTCACTGAAAGCATTTGTTATGTTGTATCATGTCTGATATTAAGCTTCCAACCAGAGCATGAGATATACTCCTTCTGCAAATACAGGTCTTCTTTCTCTATGAGCAGCAATGATTCTCTGATCCTCCAAGCTCTGGGGATTTCTTGTGGCTCAATCCTTTGTGCTGCCTTGAACTGGCCACCAAGTGTCACTCTTGCTCTTTTTTGTTACTAAAAATATTTTTTAAAAAAGGTTTTCATAGACCAAAGGGCCACTTGATCTCTATCCCAGGCCTGATTTATAGCTTCTAGTTCCAATTATAGTTGCATCTTAACCAGCTTTCTCATTTGACATCACTTTAGCAATTTGGAGTTGGTAGTTTGGATCCTGCTGTTTGGGTTAATGACATGAAGAGGAAAGAGCAATAGTACAAGGATATGATGGATGTGGGCCTTTGTGTCCCTGTCACCCTGGCCAAGCTGGGTTGCCCAGCTCATTTCTCAGCTTGGAGAAATCACTCTGACAACCCTTTATACAGGTGACCATTCAGAATCTGTCATTTGTAGATTCCTATTGATAGCAATACAATGCTGGTTATTTATAGCAGTAGAACTATATAATTTTAAAGGGGTGAGAAATGATCGCAAACTCAATTTTCATATCTGGGTAAGGCCAACTTAGAAAAGCAAAATATAGAGCACACTATTGAGAAATAAATTCATTGTGTGTTAAAAAACATACTTTGCTAGAATCTCAATGACAAGACCCTTCAGGGGGCAGTACTTTAGTCCATTCTTTAAATTTTAGCTATAGAGTTTAGTTGGGGGCAGGGAGAAACTGGATGTTAATAAAAGAGAGTTGATCTCAATGCAGATACTAATGATATTCATCTGGGGATATGCTTTTGATAAAACCTTGCACCGATGTTTCCAGAACATACTTTTCTAGTTCCATGGTCAATAGGTAGAAAGTGATGTTTTGCACTTCCAGCCATGAGTTAATCACAAAGCAATTTCTCACATTTATTCTCTGACCTTCCAAAATTCATAAAGCAGGGTTGGAAGCCCCAGTATTGGATCCAACCTGTTTTAATATGATCCAGGGCTGAGATAGAGAGATTGGATTCTGTGTTTTTCAAATTTTGGTACCTTAAAGGTTTATCATTAGCAGAACAGACTGGGATGAATAAGTTGGAAACCAAGGGTCTGAACAGGAGTGCTACTCACTGGCACTCCTGTCCCCAACAACGCGTTGGATGTCATGTTGTGTCACGAGAAGGACGTGGTGTTTTTATTCTAATGGTTCTGGGATTTAACTTCTTGTTCCAATAAATGTTAACTATATAACCATAAACAAGGCATTTAACCACTCTAAATAGTAGTTTCTTCAGCTTTAAAATGCATAACAATAATTTTCCAGGGTTGTAATTAAAAGTAATCACATATACAGAGCGTTGGGTACATAATAAGCATTCAATAAGAGTCTAAGAAACTGGCTGATAACAAGTGTTTCTTAGCTCCAAATTTGCCATAGCTCCACCAAACAAACCAAAACCCAAAATGTTAAATTGATCTGCTGTATAACTAGCCTATAGCCAGTCAGTGAAATGAAGGAAGATAGTTGTCTAGAAAGAATAGTTGTTAGTTGATATATTAGTTATCCATTGCTGCTGTAACAAATGACCACAAACACAAATTTATGGAAATTATAAGAGGATGTAAATTAAGTAGTTCTAAGAAACAGTTTCTCAATCTGGTATTTCTGAATGAGATTTTTCATTCTTTCAAGTAGTATCATCATCATCTTATGACAACAAGAAGCGGGACAGAACCTCATAACATTTGACTGCAGTCACTTGGGTTATCCTGGGTAGGATAATATTAAGTGGGAAATGAAAATTAGTCACTATAAAAGCAAAGTGATCATGGCCCTAGGAGAAAGGAGAAATCAAAGGCTAGGGGTAGTTACTGGAGAACACACAAGGAGAACCCCAAAGTCTCCATGTGAGTTTTTAAGGAATGCTTTGAGCAGATGTGACTAAGGACTAGTCCCAGGGATGATCTGCAGAGTCAGAGTATAACTTCACTAAGTGTCTTATACCAATGTCATGGCACTGGGGTGGGGGGCGGGGAAAGCTGAGAAATAGAATAGAGATATTTGGGCTGACCTAGTCAAGACAAAAATGTCCTGAATGTCCCCTAAATTATTTTGCCTGTGGAAGGAGTTGGTAATAAACCCCCAAATTGTACCTATCTATCCCTACTATTACTTATTGCCTCCAAGGCAGGTATAAGATTTAGTTTATAAGACTCATTTAACATAAGAAGGCTAAATAGAAGGCCTGATCAGAGTAGCCTATAGACCAACAAGGTACTAATGGAATCCAGAGGAGCAGGTGGGGTCAATCAGAAGGATGTTTGAAAAGGGGGCATGAAATACAAGGCTCAATTGGGCCAAACTTGTCATTGTGGTATACCACCAAGGAGTCAGGCATTAATGGACTAGTTTAAGCATTTTCACATGATGTGTATCATGTCTAGGATTGGCAAACCTGAGTGTAAACTCATCAGTAGCCTTGGTTTTTAAAAGTACAAAAATGGAAACTTCCCTAGCATACTGAAGCTCTGGGAGTCTGAAGACTCTGGGAAATGGGAATGTTGGAATGATCTATCGACTGCAACTTTCTATGCCTGGGATGATCCAGAGGGCCTTCCTCCCACCAAAGGATTAAGAAATGCATTGTAATATTCCATTGTGTATATATACCACAGTTTCTTTATCCATTAATCTGTTGAAGGACACCTAGGTTGGTTCCATAGTTTAGCTATTATGAATTGAGCTGCTATAAACATTGATTGTAGGTGTGTCACTGTAGTATGCTGATTTTAAGTCCTTTGGGTATAAACCTAGGAGTGGGATAACTAGGTTTAATGGTGGTTCCATTCCAAGTTTTCTTAGGAAACTTCATACTGCTTTCCAGAGTGGTGGCACCAATTTGCACTCTCACCAGCAATGTATGAGTGTACCTCATCCCCCACATCTTCAACAACATTTATTGCTGCTTATATTCTTGATAATTGCCATTCTGACTGGAGTGAGATGGAATTTCAGTGTAGTTTTGATTTGCATTTCTCTAATTGCTAGAGATGTTGAACATTTTTTCATATAATTGTTGATGGATTGTATTTCTTCTGTGAATATTCTGTTCAGTTCCTAAGCCCATTTTTTGATTGGGTTATTATTTTTTTTTTGGTGTTAAGTTTTTTTTTTAAAATTTTTATTTATTTATTTTTTTAGTCATACATGACAGTAGAATGCATTTTGGTGTTAAGTTTTTTAAGTTCTTTATACATCCTAGAGATTAATGCTCTATCTGAGGTGAGTGTGACACTGGATAATATTACGCTAAGCAAAATAAGCCAACCCCAAAGAACCAAGCTGAATGTTTTCTCTGATATGTGGATGCTAATTCACAATAAGGGATGGGGTGGGGAAAAATAGAGGTATTTTGGACCAGACAGAGGGGAATGAAGCAGGGGAGGGGAAGTAGGCATAGGAATGATAGTAGAATGATTCAGACAGGGGCTAACACATTATTACCCTATGTGCATATATGTTACATGACCTGCTTAACTACATCATATATGCTCAGATGAAAAGTTATACTCCATTTATGTATGATGTGTCAAAATGCATTCTACAAAATGCATTCTACTGTCATGTATAACTAATTAGAACAAATAAAAAATATATTAAAAATAAATAAAGAAAATGCTATTAATTTTTAAAAAAGAAATGCATTGTTCTTGGACAATAAAAGCAAATGTTTAGACTTTAAACATAGTATTTTAAAACTAAAATTTCCTTCTGAAGACTTCTTGTGAAGTTTTAAAATAACGTTTGCTAGAGTACTGAAAAAATAAACAAGTGTGAAAATAATATAGTGCATTGGAATTATTTAGAATACCAGACAGAACAGATGATAAATTGGTGGTTATAAGTTAAAATACAAGTCACCTGCCCATGTAAAAAAAATGTTGTTATTATTTTCATGCTCAAAAATACATCATCAGCAATGTTGTTTGATAAACTTAAGTACACAACTTATATATTTATATTTGATTACCTAAGTCCAATAAATACTGTTAAAGCTCTATTCCTTTCTGTTTTTAAACTAACTATAATTATGCTTAGCAATTGTATAACAGTTTCACTTTCCAAATGTATGTTAACGTATTGTTCATATGTTATGTTGAACCTGTGTTTTTAAGTGCATCAACATATGGATATAGTTTAATTAATACTCAATAAAGGAAATTTTTAAGTAACTGTCACCTGGGTAGAGAAATAGTACATTGTTAGCATCCCAAGTTTCTTGGTTTGCATCTGATTTCAATGATATCATACTCCCCAACACTACCTGCTGTCCTAAATTTTACTGATTTTCTTTGAGGTTTTACCACCCATATATATGCAATTTTGGATGGTATGATTTAATTTTGCCTAACTTTGCACTTTCTTTAAAAATTATTTTTTAAATGCCAAGGCCAGAGAAAAATTGCAAGTATAATAAGTTAAGTGAAAGGAACATTTCTAGCACAACTAAACAAATTCAAGTATGGACTAAGTATTAAATGACATGAAGAAGTTTTAATTTTGTTAAGTGCAATGATATTACTTTGGCTAAGTAGGAGAATATTTTTAATTTTTATAGATGCAAACTAAGATATTTAGAAGTATAATAACAAAATGTTATTAATTAAATATTGCAGCACAAAAACAAATAGAGTGAATTTTAAAAATACATACCCTATAAACCATAGTTGGAGAATAAATGGCTTTAGGAGAGACTTTTCATCCTTTGCTAATGACTGTCCTCTATTTAAAAAACTTCTCCTGGTTGGGTACTGGACCCTGGTGGAGACTGAATGAATGACTATGGGTCACCAAGTATGTATGTGACCTGAGCTGCCAATCATAGACAGTGCTATCTAATCTATTGAACCATAAAATTGGACATGTACAGCAACATTCCATTGTAAGTGGAAATTGAATATAGAGACCAGACCAAGTTTGAGCAGTCCAAAAGGCAGAAGCCATCTCCATGGTCAGGTGGCTCAGATTCCCAGGGTACCCTCTCCTGATGCTTCACTGCCTCTGTTTCAACCTACACCCATGATATTATGACTGATTCTCTCTGAAAAATTAAAGAAAGAAGGTAAAGTTTAGGCCTAATTACAGATATATCTGCCCTGCAAGCTAGGAAAAATAGCCATTATACTGTAATCCTACTAGGTGTGCTGGGGAGGGGCATGGGTGAAGGGAAATTCTCCCAGTGGGCAGAACTCAGGATGGTGCATCTAACTGCCCACTTGGTGAAAAGAGAGATGCCTTAGGTGCAAATCTACACTGACCACAGACAGGGGCTAATACATTTCTTTATTGCTCAGACTAAGAAAGAACAAACTAGAACAATTATTGAAGAGTTCTGAGGGGAAGAGATGTGAATGGACAGAATGTGAAGATATTTATGTCCCATGTAAATGCATACCAGAGGTCACCCACAATCAAGTGGACACAGGGAACTCATCGTCTTTTCCCAGCCACCCTACAACTTACTTAATGGATCTATGTACAAAGTGGCCATGGAAGCTGGGATAGTAGCTACATGTAGTCTCAAAAACACAGTCTTTTCCTTATATAGGCTGATCCACTATTGCGGTGCTGAGTGCTCAACTTTCCAAAAACAAAGGTTGATGCTGAGCACCTGTGTGGTACCACTTACCAAGAGTCAAGCTGGTTTCCTAGTGGCAGATAACTTATATTTTAGCACTCCCAAGTACAGAGTGCATCACTTTGTCCTTTACAGGGCAGACACATATTTCACAGGCGATATGTCTGCTTCCCATGCAGTACTTCTGATAGCACTAGATTTTGTGAACTCACAATATGTCCTTTTTAGTCATTATCAAATTCTGTGTTAGTCTGTTTGTGCTGCTATAACGTAACACCTGAGTCTGGGTGATTTATATATAACAGAATATTTATATATAATAGAATAGAATAGAGGCTGCAAAATCTAAGATCAAGGCACCAGTAGGTTCATTTGTTTGGTGAGGACTGTTCTTATATCAAACAACAAATAGAGGAGAAGCAGAGAATGCATGTGAAGATTCTTCTATAAAATGTTAATCCAATTTACAAAAGTGGAACCCTTATGACCTAATAATGACTTCCTGAAGGTCCCATTTTCTAATAGCATTGCATTGGGGATTAAGTTTCAACATGAATGTTAAAGGAAACACAAATATTCAAACCATAATGGTATCCTATGCAACATCACATCAGGCCAGGGAGCATGTTGTTTGCAAAGGAAATGGGCTCTGGACTCCTCATGAAACTCTGGTGACCCCCTACCACTCCGTAGACGGTGACTTAATACAATCGTGGAGTGCCTGACAGGGGCTCAGTGGTGATGTGTTTGGGCAAAACACCTGAAGGGCTTAGATTCTTGCCTTAAACTAAGGGCTAGTATGTGATACTGGTATGATCTCCATAGTTAGATACATGGGTCCCAGAAGCAAGGCGGACATGAGAGTAATTCTGTTCACCATTATCCCTAATAATTCACTTAAATGTTTTTGTTCTTGTTGTTTCTAATACTGGTGAGTCTGCAGGTCCTGGTGCCCAAAGGAAGAATGCTACCACAAGGAAACAGAGCCACCATTCTGATTAACTGAAAAAGGACACTGCCTCATAGTCCTTTTGGGATCTTCATTCTGATAAACCTATAGACCTACAGATGAGTCACACTATACATTGGGGTAACTGATCTGATTTCCAGAGGGAAATCATATTTCTGCTATAGAATAGGGGTAAACAAGACTGGAACTCAAAAGAACAACGGGAGAGCCTCTGGTGTGTTTCTTTGCACAGGTTGTATAGGTCCATGGAAAAATTTAGCAGCTCAATAAAGATGTGACTTCTGGGTGTAGAGATTAGGCAGGAATGAGGTTTTAGATCTCTAAAAAATTACATATTTTTCCTACGCCCATCTTCTTACCTTATAAGAAGAAAACTGATAACACTAATAGTTTAGCTTTCAGGTAGAGTATCACCTGGACATGACTTTGCACTAAAACAGGAGCTGAAGGAAATGTGTGTGCCTGGTGTTAGGGCCATAAACTTTTCACTGGTTTGAAGAATAAGTATAGATAAGTGGGCGGGGCAGGGCATTGCACTTTACTGTATACCTGTCATTTGCCATTTCAAAGTCTCTCCATCCCACACTTTTCTATGCCATAGGAGCAAATAAACCTTCTTATTAATCTCTAGAGTTAACAGATCTCAAGCTGGAGACAGGAGGAACAGGGAAAAAGAAATTTCATGATCTTTATTCCCCTAGTCCATCCCTGCAGGAGGAGTCTCTGGTCAGCTAGTTCTCTTTTACCACCTCTCTTAGTAGTCATTCTGCATAGCTGACTCAACTTCAACTGCTGGTCATCTCTTTCTTGACTAAGCACTAATGTTGGTGACAATGTCGCTGTTGCTAACTGGGTGGTATTACATTTCTTTTAAGTTTTTTTGCTACTCCCTATTCTAGTCTTGTAAATGGTCTTTTGATGAACCCTTTCAAATGATTCTAATTTGGTACCATCGCTTCTTGATGGTACCCTGCTAGATGCGATGTGTTATATTGAAGCATATTTGTATGTTGATCATAATGACATAATGACAGAGACAATTTGATGATACAAAAGAGAAAAAAATACTTGCAAGGGAGAAGGTCTTAAGTGCATGAGAGTGATAGAAACTAATGGCAAATTGGACTTTATGAGAAGCAAGGAAAATTCATCCATTGTTATAGGAAGAAGGGTGAAGGATATTGGTAGAAGGGCAGGTAGGTTGATGGATTTTTGGTAGACAGGATATGGGAGGTTTTGGTTGCTTTTATTTTCTCAGTTAAGAAAAAAGTAGTTTATGTGGCAAATAATTAAACAGGATATTAAAAAGTTCTAACCATAAAGAAAAACCAAAACCATAACTTGAACATAATTAAAGTTAAGAAAAGTCCATTTGCTATGGTTTGAGTAGGTCCCTTCCAAATCTCAGGTGTTGTCTATGTGACAGTGTTAGGAGGTGGGGCCTGTATGAGTTGATTAGATAATGAGGGCTTATCCCTGTGAATAGGATTAGGGTTCCTACAAAAGAGGTCTCCCAGAGCAATCACCTCTTCTTCCCCTTCTGCCTGTCACCATGAGAACACAGCATTCCTCCTTCCTGGTGGAACCATCATGGAAGCAGAAGGATATGTACCAAGAAGTGTAATACCGGCTAATTCTTCAGAGAACTGATTATGACTAGGCGTATTAGTGCACACCTGTAATCCCAGTGATGCAGGAGGATTGTAAATTTTAGGACAGACTCAGCAATTTAGCAAGATGCTGTCTGAAAAATAAACTAAAAATGGTTGAAGCTGGGTGCCGTGGCACATGCCTGTAATCCCAGCGGCTCAGGAGGCTGAGGCAGGAGGATCACAAAGGATCAGCCTCAGCAAAATCAAGGTGCTAAGCAACTCAGTGAGACCCTGTCTCTAAACAAAATGCAAAATAGGGTTGGGGATGTGGCTCATTGGTTGAGTGCCCTTGAGTTCAATCCGTAGTACCCCCCACCAACAAAATGAACGATAGTGCTTGCTTAGAATGTATGAGGCCCTGGGTTGGATCCCCAGTACCATACAGACACACATACAAAATAGTGATTCTAACTAATAGTGATTTTCACTATTAGTAAAATTTTAAGTGAGCACATGTGGGTAGTAATAGTGGTGAGACTCCATGTGGTAAAAGACTCAAAGACTTTTTTTGGAGTCCTAACTCACTGCTTACAGTTACTGTTAGAGAACTTCATTTTCATCTTGACTAATTTATGAGTTGTACCTCAAGGACACAGAGTCAAAGTTTGGGACGTATCAGAGAAGACATCCTCAAAATGCTTTCTTGACTTTGAGGGTCCTCTTGTTCCCCTAGAGTGCATGTCTGCATTTTAGTTAACCAGTGGCACGAAGTTGGCATTAGTCTTTTTGTAAAATAATATATTTATGTCAGTTAAAGGCACTAATTCCACAAGAAAGCAGCTCTGCAGTAACTTCTTTTCCCCGAGGAAGGTGTGACAAGCTAATGGGAGGTGACTTTGGAAATGGCACAATTGTCTTCTGTACTCACTTCCTATAAACATAAACATTCACGTGGTGTTAACAAGGGAATGAATAATATAGATAATAAAGAGCAAGCTACTTTCATTATTGTTCTGAAGAGAGTCTCATGGTTGTTAGACAAGCTGCCAGGCTAACATATTGGCTTTTAAATTATTTCACCCATTCAGCCAGGAAAATGGTTTTATGTGGGTTTTTTTTTCATCCCTGAATACAATAAAGAATGAAAGATAGCCAACCTGGTTCATGAATACATAATGAACACTGGCTGGAAGACACGAGTCAGGTAGCACCTCACAGTCAATCAACTGGAAACTGTCCCCATGTTGATTTTCTGCTCAGTGAGGTGCCACTGCTGTGAATTTGGGACAACTATAAAGTCTCTCACTTTGGGGGAAGGCTTTGTGCCCTGATGACCTACAGGGCAGGTGCAAGCAGTGTTCTCAGCGGGTGTCACTTACAGAGGGTAGTCACCCCTGGCTGCAGAGTTTTGCTCATTTTCTATTTTCTCAAATTATTTTGCTCTCTCCTTCCAAAAATGCTGTTTTTTTTTAAAAAAAAAAAGCAGTTCAGCTGAAGCCCATTTTATGTAAGAATAGTTTGAACAGATCTCATATTATTCTCAATTTTTTTCATGCTGTATCGCTGTTTTGATTATTAATTTATTAAGATGGAAAATGAATCTATTGTGCTTGCTTTATTTGTAATTCTTAATTTTATACCACTTGAATCCCCTGGAGAGTAAGGGCATTGTCCTGGTACTCCCCCACATTGTGCATATTATGGTGCTTTGTGTTCAGGGTCTTTGTTTAATAAACGGTTGGAAAGATAATGGATGAATAATGGATGGTTGAGTGAATCTGTGGATGACTGTGTACCTGAATTTGAATGGGTGAGTGAAGGAGGACAAAATATTAATATATCAGGATATATATTTTTGTGTTATTTTATTTAGTAGTAAACTAACCAATTTTCCTATGAACTAATATTTTGAATTCATGTGATAAGAGTTATAAATTAAGAAAGACTTATTAAAAAACACTAAATATTTTAACAACAAAAAATTGCAGCTATCTATATATTTCCAATTACTTGTATTTTTGGTGGTTCTAAGTACCTTGACCTTTTCATTTTATAATCAAAATTATCCTTTCAGTCAAAACTTCATGGCATGGAAGAGCAATCCCCACCTCCCACCACATACAGATGCTCCTAATGAAGCCAGAATTGGGCAGGCAGGCAGTATAGATAGGTAAATCCAGTCAGGTTGGATCAAGGAGGCCAATTTGAGTCTGGGAAGTTGGAGACTGTCCCCTGATGGATTGAAATGCCTCCAGAGCCCTTTCTCCACTCTTATCAAGATAACCTGCCCCTGCTCCAACCTGTTGCTAAAGTAACCTGTCTTAGGAATTATCCCTCCCTACAGGGAGTTATAAAAGTTGTTAATTAATGTGTCCTGAGCTGCTCCATCTGACCCTTCCCCCTGTCAATCTGCTTCTCACCTTTTGGCCATCCCACCTGAGCATCTCCTGGGCCTAGTCACTTATGCAGGAAGGAGAGAGATATGGGGAAGAGAGCAGGAAAACAAAAAAAGCCTAAGACATATAAAAAAGGCAGAATGCTCTCACTTCTTGGGATACCAGGATACCAGCTATGGCCCCTTCTCCTTCCTGGGAGAAGTCTATGTTACCCTTTTAAAATAAACCCTGTTTTTTATGCTTGCCTTGGTGTGCTTCTCTAATGTTATACTTCAACATGCGAGGAAGCAGAACTCATCACCAGCAACCAGTGGTATCACCAGGAGCCTTAAAATATTCCATACACTTCAGAAAAAGTAGAATCAGTGGCAGCCACAGTATTTTCTAAAATATTATTTTATTATAAAAGGAGTTTATCTTCATGAAATATGTTTTAAACAATTTAAAAGCTTTGAAGAAGAGAGTAATCATGACCTACAATTTTTCAGCACTAAAAGATGATGGCTTTAATGACCTCAAAAATAGAAAACACAAAAGCAAAAAGAGACAAATGGGATTGTGTCAAACTAGAAAGTTTACACAAGGTGAAAGAAAGATGAAAAATAAATGTTTGATAAGACGTTTGGAAAAAGGAACCCATGCACACGATTGGTGCAATATAAGTTAGCACAACCATTGTGGAAAACAATATATAGAGTTTCCTCAAAAAATTAAAAGTAGAATTACCATATGAGCCAGCAATCCCACTCCTGGGCATATATACATATGAAGGAAGTGAAACCAATATGTCAAAGAGACATCTGAACTCCCATGTTTACTGCCGCACTATTCCTAGTAGCCAAGATCTGAAATCAACCTAATGTCTATGGATGAATGAATGAATAAAGAAAATGTGCACACCCACACACACTGAAATATTCTTCAGCCTTTAAAATGAAGGCAATCTGCAACAACATGGATGAACCTAGAAAACATTATGCTAGGTAAAATATGCCTAGCACAGAAGGACAAATACTGCATGATCTCAATTCTAAGTGAAATCTAAAAAAGCAGAAGTTATGGAAGCCAAGTAGAACGGTGGTGATCACCAAAGGCAGTGGTAGGAGATGGTGGAGGGTCAAGGTGGGGGCTGAAGAGATGTTGGTTGAAGTGTACAAAGTTTCAGTTAGGATAGACAAGTTCTAGAGGTATATAGTATGGCAAGGTGATCATAGTTAATAATAATTTATTATATACTTGAAATTTACTAAATATTCTCATCACCAAAAAAGATACAGATGTGAGGTTAGATGTGTTAATTAGCTTGATTTAACCATTTCAAAATATATACCTACACTATAAATTAACAGAGTTTTAGTCTGTCAATTTTACCTTAACACAGCTGGAGGGTGGGAAAACAAGCCACAGACTGGAAGAAAATATTTACAAATATAATGAAGGTCATCTTCAGGATATTTAAATTTCTCTTAAAATCTATAACAAGAATATAAGTAACATGGTAAAAGAGCAAGAAATTTGAACAGAAACTTCACCAAAGAAGGTATATGGATGACAAAACAGAAGTGTTCAACTTCAGTAATCATAGAAAAATAAAAATAAAAAACCACAATGACATATCTATTTGGGATTCAGTCACCAGACAGAGTACACCAAGTAATAGGCAGTATGCAGAGACACTGCCACATTCACACACTTCTGGAGACAGTGTAAAATGACTGCTTTGGAAAACAGTTTGGCAGTTTCTTGAATAGTTAAACATAAATTAGCATGAGATCTAGCCATAACCTTCCCAAATATTTACCAAGAGGACTAAAGGTTCATACAAAAACATGAATGAGAATGTTCATAGCAGATTTACTGTAACAGCCACAAACTGGAGGAAACCTTTGGGAGTACTGGATATGATCACTCTCTAGAAGATGATGATAGTTTCACAGGTGTGTATGAAAATGCACCAAACTGCACTTTTTAAGTGTGTGCTATTTATTGTTTGTCAATTATATTTTGGTAAAACTAATTATTAAACTAATTAAAGCCAAAAAGAAAGTGGGAAGAAAGTATAATTGCTGTAAGTACATTGTTCCATATATGAAAAAAAATTCTGTGTGAGTGTGTGTGTGTGTGTGTGTGTGTGTGTGTCCTGATTGGAAGTGTGGTTTGGGTTAAGAGCTTGGTCCTGTCAATTTTACCTTCACATAGCTGGAGGGTAGGAAAAGAAGCCACAGACTAGAAGAATATATTTACAAATCTAATGAAGATCATCTTCAGGATATATAAACCCTGAACCAGAATTAGAGACTGGGGTTTGGTGAGAAAGCTGTCTTTCCCTGAGCCCTGCTCTAAGACTATTTTCATATACTCCTCCTCCCAATCCTCTACTGTCATATGTCCCCAGTTTTTCCCTCAGAGAGTTTTAAATCTTGTGATTTGCACCTCAAAATTATTGATGAAGTAAACTGTCTCTGTACCTGCTACTCTTTGCTTCGTCTTAGAGCCAAGAATGCAGCTCATCTGGGATCTCTCCTGAATGCCCAGTAGTTTCCCAAGAGGGATGGTTTCAGACTCAGGACCCTAGGCTGTCCTATCTCAACCCTACATGAGCTCTTGATAGAAAGTGTTTTTCTGTTTGCTATCAGTTGGATTAAGAAATTGTACTTATTAAAATGCTTTTGCCTTACTTCTCTAATTTAAGCTGAAATACCAAGCTTGCTCTGTATTCTAATGGTGTTTCTTAAAACTCTCCTTTTCAGACTGGACTCAATTTGGGGCATGGAGCAAAAATGGAAGATGTGAGTGTCCCAGAGGGTCATGGGCAAAGAAATAAGGTGACACTCCATTGAGGGGAGCTACCTCCATGAGAACACTGAAGGACCTCTTGATTCTTCTGACCCTGGTGGAACGGGTGGCAGGCTGACTTTGAGGATAAAATTCTTCGCCTTTGCTGTGGTTTGGACAGAGCTGATGACTGTGAGAAACATAAAATGGAGCCCATCTTCCAGCACCTCAACAGGAAGATTAGAGGCCTTCTTTTACATATTTGGCCTTTACATGTGGGAAGTGCTGTGTCTACAGATTTCCCACAGTAGAAAAGCCCAACAGCTTGACCTGCACAAACGTGGAAGGAAGACAGGATCATGAGCAGGCATAGGAAGCTTACAACCCACTCTAGGGAACTTTTTCACCTGTAAGAACAGGACCTAGTGGATCAGAACAGATGGCTCCAAATGAACTAGAACTAATAGAAGGAAATTTAAATGAAAACCTATGGGAACTCTCAAGGAGATAAAACTAGAGCATTAAAAATACTTTGGGAACAAAATACCGTGATTTCTGCATTTGAAATTCAATAGATGAATTTAAAAAGAGGATGATTTCTCCTGAGCACGAAATTAGTACTTTGAAAGAAAGATCTGACAAGAGAGAACTAAAATACAGAGGTAGATATCATGAAGCAAACAGAAGGTTTGGGGGATAAATCCAGGAGAACTGTCGCCAGATATCCTGAATTCCTAGTGTGGAATTAAGCATTTCCAAAAAAAAACTATATTACAATAGAACTCTTCAAGCAAGTACCAGATGGACAACTTCTTCTTCTCAAAGGGAGATAAAATGACAGGCAAGCTCTGAAAGCCTGTGAGGTAAGGGCTACTTTGAGCCTTTAGAAAACAAGCTGTCACTTCTGACCTTTTGCATCTGACTTAACAGTCTCATGAAAATTAGGCAAACTTTCTGGAATGTATGTTTGACTTCAGTAATTATTCATGGCTTGACAAAGCATAGACTACTAATTTGACCCATCTTCTCACCAGGAATGTAACCAACATACCGGCTCAATCCAATGGTCAGATTTTCCCCACCTAAGGTTAACCCACCTGTGTAATGTCCCCATTTGTATACTCACTATATGTATTGATATCTGATTTCCTTTGTCCTCTGCCTATAAATGTGGTCACAACCTCTGTTTCTTCACAGTACTTTTACAGGACAACTTGATTCTGTGTGCCTGTGCCATAGTCACTCATGTTTGGCTCAAAACAAACTATTTTCCTTTAAAGTAGAGTCATTATTTTTACATCAACATATAGATGTAGAAAAATTGCTAAAAGATTCCAGCAGGGGAGAAATAATGCTTATTTTCTTATGAGAAAATATCCAAATAATTGAAGAATATCTTATTGGTCACAATGGAAACTAGAAGACATGGAACAAATTCATTGAGAGTGAAGGACTATGATATAATAACTCAATTTCCAGTCGATATACATCATTCATCTTTAAGGACAGTATGAGAAGCAGAATTTTCCAAGATGGACCCCCCAATGTTCTTGTTTTTTGATTATTTAATTAAGTACTAATCTAGATGCTGGTGTGAAGGGATATTCTAGATATAATTAAAGGTCTGCATTAGTTTATTTTAAAATTTGGAGATTTTCCACTGGGACTTTCCTAGTCTGCTAAGCACTTAGAAGCAGAGAGTTCTCTGGCTGATAGTAGAGGAAGAAGTCAGAGCTTTAATGATGTAGGGGACCATGTGGGCAGCTTTGGGGAGCTAACAGTAGCCTCAAGCTGATGAAGACCAGCAAGAAAATTGAGGACCTCATTTCCACAGTACAAGGAATTGAACTTGGTCACCAACCTATATGAGATCCTATAGGTTAGTTAGCAGTTAGTATCCAGAACCTACAAATGGTACATCTTGGCCAACACCTTAATTTTAATTTATAGATACTTGAGCTAAGATTCTATCCCAGTCTGCCTGGATTTTTGATCTATACAATTTTGAGATAATAAATGAGTAGTATTTTTAATTATAAGGTTTATATTAATTTGGTATGCAGCAATAGAAAACTGAGGCAAAAATAATTTAAACATGTTTGTTTTCAGAAAGCATTCTACATGCTCACCCTACTCTAAGGGAATCCCAAAGGAGGTAATGCCATGAAGCACTCATTAAGTCAAGCAGAAATCTCAACATAGAGGAGAAGAAGAAGAGAGGAAACAGGGGTGAGCAGGGAGCCTTTCATGATAAGTGATTAAATGTAGATGAAAATGACTGAAATTTGTAAGGTGAGGGTTAATGTAGAGGTTAATGCATTAGCTTGGCACTTAGCTTCTAAATTATCTCAAGGCAGCTCAGTGCTTGAAAGGGGATTGGAAAAGCAAAAGCATCCTCTCCTAAGTGCTTTTTCTGGTCAGTGAGGATAGATTTGGAGAGTGGAGAAAAACTGCAAGGAAGACTTTCATTTGAGTAGTGGAGCTGGAATGAAGAGGAAATTCACTAATCCAGTTGTGGTAAGGAAAGGAGAGAAGATGGAACCCATAAGCTTATTAAGTAGTAGAAGGAGAATAAGGTAGAGTGCATAAAGTCATATGCAGTGACTGCTGCCATAAATGAAAGTGCTGAACTCTCCAGATGAATTCTTCTATCAAAGATGGAGGCTATCAGACTGGGTTTAAAATTTGGTGTGTTTGTAAGAAATGCATCTGAAACAAAATGATAAAGAAATGTCAAAAATAAAAGAATAAACAAATATTCATAAGGTAAACTACAAGAAAACAGTAATGTATCTGATATGATAAAAAGACCTTCAAAGACAAAGACAAAAGTGTTTAATGAAACAAAGAGGGATGTTACAGATGATACTCAGGGATAAAACTTACAATCCACCAAGAAGATACAACAAAAACAAACTTAAATCACTAAGAACAACTGAGCATATAAAAGAAAATTTCTTCAAAATATAGACAGATGAAGTTGAAAACAAAATGATATCCCTTAACTTCCCCCAAATTTAGTGAATCAAAGAGATAGAAAAGTAATCATAGATACATATTTATATAACACAACCAACATAAACCTGTGTGTTATCACTATATGGGAAGATATAAACATTGTACAAAAATTGGTATGTTACAAATGGAATATACTTTGTCTTCTTATGCTCATAGAACTTTTTGTTTTTAAACCAGTAGACTTTGACAATTAGAGCTTAATAAATTCTAATATGTATTCTCTGATCACAATTCAATAAGACCAATCTCAGAATTTTAACTATGTGAAAAGCAAGAATACATTATTAAAACTTCTGCATCTAGGGGGCCATCAAACTTGAAATTACAAATTATATACAAATCTTCAAAAATGAGAATAAGCCTGGCATAGTGGAGCATGCCTGTAATCCCAACAGCTCAGGAGGCTGAGGCAGGATGATTGCAAGTTCAAAGCTAGCCTCAGCAACTTAGCAAGGCCCTAATAAATTTAGTGAGACCCTGTCTGAAAATTAAAAAATAATTTTAAATAATTTTTTAAAAGGGAGTTGGGGGTGTGGTTCAGTGGTTAAGTGCCCCTGGGTTCAATCCCTGGTACCAAAAAAAAAAAAAAAAAAAAAAAAGAACAAAACTTTCAGCTAAGATAAATAGAATATAACTAAGAACATAACTAAGCTGAACACAGAGAAAAAAGAGATTGAAAGTAAAACAATTAAATGTCTTTTCATTTCTGGGATAGCACAACTTCATTTTGTAAAAAATATCTTTTAGTTGTACATGGACATAATATTTTTATTTTATTTATTTATTTTTATGTGGTGCTGAGTATCAACCCAGTGCCTCACTCATGCAAGGCAAGCACTCTGCCACTGAACTACAACCCCAGCCCACAACGTCATTTTAATACATTTTTATATTGCTACCTTGGTTAATAAATATTTTGTTTGAAATACTTGTATAAATCTTATTAAAAATAACCAATAATTTTCATTTTAATATCAAATTCATATCTAATAAAATTAATAAAATTTTTTCTTGAAAGTGATTGTTTAAGCTTATTGCTACTTTTACTATATATATATCACTATTTTTATTGAGTAGAACATTTAGCTGACTTGACAAAAAACTATTTGGGCCTGATTCTGTTTCTATGAGATAAATATTAACTGTTGATTCAATTTCTCAAATGATTAATATTTTTAAATTTTCTTTTGAATCACTTTGGGTAATTTATATTTTTATAGGAATGTGTACACTGTGTGTTTTCAAATATATGGATATAATTATATGTTTATAATATGCCATTATCTTTCAAATTTACATTCCATCTGTAGTTCTAACTCCTTTTTCATTTCTTATATTGTTCATTTATGACTCCTCCTTTTATTTCCTTGATCAATCTTGGCAGAGATTTTTTTTTAAACAGGCTTTTCAAAGTATCAGTTTTGATTTTGATGATTCTATTTTATGTTTATATTTTATTTATGATCTTCTTTTATTGCTTCTATTTAAGATCTTCATGTTTTTCTCTAACTTTTGCCACATTTTCTAATATATTTTTTTCTAACTGTATATAGGATAATTTTTTCTAATACAAATTACAAGTATAAATTTCCCTTTGTACATCACCTTAGTCATAATGTAAATATAGCCCATAAGCACATTTTAGCATTTTGACATGTTTATACTTTTTTCTTTTGATCTTTTTCTCTTCTCTCACTCTCTTATATATGCATATGTATAAATATATGTGTGTATCTATAATCAATATAGATACACATGTGTGTATATGTAGACAAACACACACACTCATAAGCTATATGCAACCAGCAGTTTTATGGTTCAATTAATCATTATGTATGCAAATGTAGAATATCATCAGTCATGGAAGAATTTCTTATATTTGCATTGATACTGGAAAAATTGCTAAGAGTACATTTAAAAAGCTCTTTAAGTTGAATACTAGGGTATATGTCCTTCATATAAGTTCACTTTTCTTTATAACGCTAAAAATATTACATCTGCTTGCATTGGTTTTAGATTTGCTGTTCAGGTTGATACTGCTTTAATTATTTGAATTTTGAATCAGTTTCTGAGTTCATATGTAAGTTTTTCTCAGAAAACATTTATGTCTCTTTGCTTTGCTTTTATATTTTAAGTAACTGAGCCAAAACCTTGCCCCCCCCCCTTTTTTTTAATTTTGAGATACAGTCTCACCAAGTTGCTGAGGCTGGCTTTGAACTTGTGATCCTTCTGCCTGCGCCTCCGGAGTCACTGGGATTACAGGAGTGTGCCACCATGCCTGGCTGCTTTGCATTTCTTCTAGTGGCAGTCCACAATGAATATTCAAAGTGGAAAAGTCAGCAGACATTATTGGGTAATTTAAAAAATAGGTAACATGTGAATCCCCTAGCAAGATTTATCACAAAATTATGTGCCAACATTATTGACTTTTGCCACCAAACTACTTATCTTTTGACTTATTTTGCACCAAACTAGTTAGTTTTTAGAACACCACTCAAAGAATTTGTATGGAGTATATCACACATACACAACTCTATGAGTCTTAATTTTATTTGTAAGAATGATTCATTGCTGACTGCAGATGTAGCCACAAATGCTGGTAGGCAACACGGAAGCAAGTCCAAGGCCCATGAACTCTAGACAGTGATGACTTCTCTCCTATACACTCCAAGCATAGGAGTGCTTCCTGACCTTACTTCTATTGACCTGTGGATTCCTTTGAACTGGTTATGTAACTATGTTGAATAAACTATCAGCCTCAAAGAAAAATTATGATACTTTCCCCATTTTCTCCATTTCTCAACTGATTATTCTTGGGGTTTGAAATTTAGAAAAGCATTCACATCTCCCAGGAAATGCTGCAAAGGCTCCCAATGGCGACATACTTTTATGTTTACTGTTCTTTACACTTTTCCCTTTCATATTTGTCCTTTCCCTGAAGCACCCTTTATGGGTTTAATTGTTTTTAATATTTTTAATTGTCAATGGACCTTTATTTCATTTATTTATATGTGGTGGTGAGAATGAAATCCAGTGCCTCATATATACTAGGCAAGTGCTCTACCACTGAGCCACCACCCCAGCCTCCTTTATAGGTTTCTTTAGGAAGGGTAATGGAAATGTCTTTATTCATGTCAACCTTCAAAGGTAACTTTTATGAATATTCAATTTTAACTTTTAGTGTGATAACTATTCTCTCTCTTCATTTTACTCTGTATTTGGATTCCATTGCAGTGGCTGGGAAATCAATTCCTGACAAGCATTAAAACTTTTATCTTGGTAGAATAACTTTCCTTGGCTTAGAATGGTTTAGGGCTGCAACACCACTGTGGCTGTTTAAAAGAATTACTATTGACTGCTTCGAGACCCTGGAACATGAGAAAAATCTTATATCTCTCACTTTTATCTCATTATAAGGAGTTAATTGTACGGGACCAAATTTTGAACTTTGAATTATGCATAGAATTACAACAATTCAGTATTTAAGTTTAGTTAAGTATATGCATCTAATAAATATGAGGTTTAGATGCTTCTAAGAAATTCTTTGATTATAGTTTTTCTATGAGTATTCATTTAAATATGCTAGAGATTTTCATTTGTCTTCATTATAAGTCTTTATGGTCTTTATTTCTTTCATCAGAACTATGTAAAAGAAAAAAACAAAAAAGAATACATGTTTGAAGTACATTCAGAGAAAACATATCAATTGTTCTTAAATTTTCAGGTAAATTATAATATTTTATGAACTGTGGATTCAAAGTCTGGCTTACTATGATGCTGTGGCATAACAGATCTTGGACTAGTTCCAACATTTAAATTCAATTATCAAAATAAAAGTTGACCAACAAGCTAATAAAACTTCACCTTGTCAAATCAAATTTCCTAAGTATAAATTAAATATGTACCATCTCATTATTTTAATCAATGTTTCAAGGAGTGCATTTTAGATGAAACAGTCACTAAGTTATAAATTAATAACATTTCACGTGTTAGTGCAGCATGCGTTAGTCTTACTGTAACCCTAATGCCTTTCAGAATCAATCAATGCTTTCTACAAAGTATAATTTTTATTTGGATTAGCATTTGACTTTTGCTCTATGCTATGCATTTCACAGGGAATGTAGCTGTTTCTTTTAGTAAGTGGTGAAAAATTGTTTTATTTCGCTCTCTATAAACATTAAGAAGTTTGCAGTATTGACACAATATAAAAAATGAAAAATATTTACATCATTGATATTTCCTCTTTTTAAGATATGAATGATTTTGATCTGCAAAGAATAGTAATCATCCTTAATTATTAAAAATTACTTGGAGGACTATCAGAACAACAGTATGCTCATTCCTGAACTGATTCATTTTTAAAGTATATTTTGAGAGCCGACCTTATTTCAGGTCCTGCATTAGGTACTAGGGCAGTATACTGAAAGAGAGAAATTGCCTGAAATTTGTAGTCTATCAAGGAAAACAGGTAATGAACAAGTATTAGCTCTGTACTTTGTACAGTTCTAGGTTGGTATTTGAGTTTCTAAGTAATCTCACATTCTGCAAAGTTGCTTACTGAAATACAGGTATATTAACCAGGATAAACAAAGTTATGATGAGTTAATAACAAGGATAAACACAGTTCTTAGTGCCCTGAACCAAGTACCTGAATTTCTCAGGCTCCACATCCAAAGTTGTTTGGCAAAACTCTATCTGTTCATCATAGTCTGATGGAAGCCACACCATGTTATGATGCTATCATTTCAATTAGAGGTTGTTTAGGTTTCAACTCAGTAAAGGAAGATTCAGAAATTCTTGCACTGGAATTAAATGTGTCTGTCTCAAAGTGACATGTCATTTCTACTTACATTTCTTAATTTTAGTTGGATGTAAAAATGTTATCCTCCAGGCATGTACAAATACAAGAGGGCAAAATACTGATGAACACTGTTAATATCTATCTTGGAAAACAAATCTGATCATTAAACATTCAGTATATTCTTCTTCCCCCTCATTTTACATGCTCAGCCCTCCAATAGAGAACTTTAAATAACCAGTCATGACATTAAGATAAAAATCCAGTGCTTTTTCGATTAAGGCATAATAAATAGTGGTTACCGGATTCAGATGCAGTTTCTGTTTATCGCAATGACTCTGAAACAAAAAGGTAAGTTCTCTTTCTCTACCTCTACCCAATCCACATGGTGCATAATGGTAGGAAAAAGACAAGGTAACAGCAATAAACAACCCCATCTGTGATGGGGGGAATGGAGGGCATGCAGAATTCACAGATATGTACCATTTGTGAAATCCACTGGCAGATGTTGTGAGCCCTAAGAGTGAGGGCTGCTCTTTGCATGGGCCCTGAAATCTTCTCAGAAGAGATTTCTTGTCTACTGTCCTCCATGGCCCTTACCTGTGTCCACCCAGAGGTTCTCCCTTTTCTACTAGACTGCTGGTCAAATCTGAAATGGGCATTGTGACATATGCTGTTATTGAGGACCACATAAATTATTCAGTCCACTTCCAGCATGTATGTAGGTATTGGAGTGACTGAGACTGATTTTTAGGTCTTAAGTAGTCAAAGGCTCCTGGTTTCTTTTTATCAGTACAGTTCTTTCAAAAATATGAAAGGATTCTTATCTATTTGGTGCCAGCAATCTCTCTCTGCCAGTAGCCATACCCTTCATTCTTTTTGAGGCAAGGTTCCCATTTTGAGCCTGTTGGCTTTGGTGCTGGGTAGAATAGTTGTATCTTATTCTCTTAATTCTGCATCATTTCTTTTTTGTAGTTGAAAAGTTTCTTTAGCAGAACTTGTACTTTAAGCTATGACACAGATCAAATTTAACCTCCTGCTTTAAACAACTAGAAGACTGGCAGAAATATACAAAACAGCTTGTTACAGACATTGGACAAAGGCAGCACAGGACTCTGGTCATTGAGAAAAAGGATACACATGAGTTTGATGATGATCTTTTCCTTTCCACCTGGAAGCACATTTAGGACAGCAACATAGAGAAAGATGCCAAACAGAATCATAGCCAGGTAGTTTGAAATTACAGGAAAGAGTTCCAGAGAGGCAATAGTGCAACAGGAAAGAGCTCCAGATATTTGAGTATGAGTTTCCTAGACATGTTACCTAAGTAATAATCTACTCATGCATAGGAGGAGAAAATTCTGTGAAGTTCAAGGCATAACTCACCCAGAAACACGGCTAATCACTCAGGAGAGATCCCCAAAGTAGTAAGTCTAAACATCCTTAAGAATAAAGAATAAAGACTACTTTAAGAATAGTAAGACTTAAGAATAAAAATACGTAAGAATAAGAATAAAGACTACTCTAGACCTGTCCTAACAGAGTTTAAAAACAAGACTTACCAGGATCAAACTGAGCAGCAAGTAACTGTATTGTCTATCAGAACAAAACCCAACTTTTTGAAAAAAGTCAACAAGATCCATATTTTCAACAATCAGTATAAATAAACTACAAATCCAGAATAGAGGGGGGGGGGCGCGGAAAGTTACTAGACATGTGTTCTGACTAGAATGATCTGAGTTCCAGTCTCAGCTTTCCCACGTACTGATCACTGGAACTGAGGCAACTTGTCAGCTTCTCTGAGCTCAGTTTAATTACATCTGAAATGATTATAGTTATCTCACTGAGCTGTTGAGAGGACTAACTTAATACACAAAGACTGCTTAGAACAGTGGTTGAAATAAATGTATACTGCTGTTGTATTTATCTGTAGGTTTAGCTTGCACATAGATATAGTGATCACCAAAACACTGGAAGATACACAGTGGAGGACTGTGTCTGTGTGCTGCCTGCCCTCTGTGAGCACAGGCAGGAAATAATAAGAGGTGGTGGCTACCCTACTGTACACACCTATCCTCCTCGGTAGTTAGTCACCTGTGAAATGACTCAGTGCCTCCAGGTATGATGATACACATGATTGCTCACTGAGTGAATTATAATCCCCTCAGAGTGACATTTTCTCGAACATTTTATATATTACCATTTGGACTGAAAAACAGCAGTTCATGAATCTGATTTTTCTGAGTTGAAAGTTAACACAAATGTCTAATAAGACAGAGGTTACCAGCCTAGATGTTGACAAGACTTGAAGCTCTCATCTCTACTCTGGTTTTACTACAGAAGTCCAAAGACATCCTATATTCTAAACACTGGTGTAGCACATGCATCATTCATTCACTCAAAACATATTTACTGAGGGCCCACCTTGTGCAGGGCACCCCTGCATATTCTTGAGATCTATCACTGGTCAAAACAGGAGAAAATGTCAGTGCTCATGCAACATATGTACTACATTATTAGAAAGACACAGAGAACATGGACAATTCATGTAAAGTAACATATAAGTATTTGGAAATAAAATTTCCAATTTGACTGGTAAAAAAATTTCATTAGTTTGTCTCTACTTTGTGACAAACTTTATTCTTCAGTCAGTAATCACCTCTTCTGTCCCTACATTCACGGTCAATACATACCTCAGAACTCTAAGTATTCTGGAAATCATCTGGTTCAAACTTCTCATTCTGTAACTGTGACAATTGAGACCTTCCAAATTAAGAGGACTTGGCTTAAGACTTCAGAGTGAATGGCTGCCTTTGGCAGATATGTTTACCAATTATAGATTTCTTGTAAAAATTAGGTAAAAATTGAGTCCTCAAATCATGATGATCTTGTAGTTGAGTCCTCTAATTGAGTTTATTTATAATTCTATTTATACAACATAGTACTTACATAAGTTAGAAATGAGTTTAGTTTAAATGACAGCAAACACCAATGCAGCAGTCATTGATTTCTCTTTCATGTGAAGGAAACATGCAGATGGGTGTCTGGGATGGCATGGCAGCTCTACAATATTCATGATGCAGTCCCTTGCAGCTCACTCTGCACCATCCTTGGAATATGCCATTGTTCTCATGTCCAGGTTGGCTCCTGTAGCCATCAGATCTTTGTTCTAGACAGCCTGGTAGTGGGATGGGAAAAAAGGGGCAAAGTGTGTTGCCACGGTATTAGTGTCTATAAGGGATGATCAGAGAGGCAGCTGCACTAGGAGTGAAAGAAAATAAGGCATTTATTTCAGGGAGCTTCCAGAACTATGGGAACAAGGTTATTGAACGGCTGTTTTGGCTCTGTATACAATGATAATCCTGCTGAGACAGCAGGGCAGGCAGTCACGAAGGAAAGATGGACCTTGTCAAGGTGAGTTTTGTGAGTCAATGCAGGTAGGTTATAGTCCCCAGGTATTAAATCTAAACTAATCTGGGTTTGCTGTGAAGGTATTTTGTGGATGTAATCCAAGTCTATACTCCATTGACTTTTAAATAAGGAAAATTACCCCAGATGATGTGGGTGGGCCTGATGCAATTAGTTGAAAGACCTTAAGGGTAGAACAGAGGCTTCCCAGAAAGCAAGGAATCTTTGCTTGTGGACAGCAGCTTCAGCTTATGCCCAAGAGTCCAGCCTGCTTTTTCTGACAGCCTTCCTTACAGATAAAATTACACTTGCCTGGCCAGCTCATACAACCACACACACACACACACACACACACACACACACACACACATCTATTTATATATCTCTACCACTTCTCGTGCAACACTGACTTGTAAGCTATGATGTTATTGGGAAGGACACCCTGGAACCCACAAGAACAAAGTGAAACCTGCATCAATCAGTCCCTATCTCTCTCCAAGCCTCCAATTTCAATGGTGTTGGGGACCTGGAGGAGAGGCTGGCACCCTCTGTCATGGAGCTAATATACTCCTTGTCAACAAGTTGCAGAAGTCAAGAAGGAAATCCAGAAGGAGGATGCTAAAGACCTTCTGCTGTTTCCTTGAGCCACAGGGCTGTTCAGAGTGTGTGGCCACAACAACAGCTGACTCTTCCTGGAACTTGCTAGTACAAACGTGGCTCCAATATTGTGTACACTTCTCTTGTGGCCTAAAGTTCAGAACCATCCAGGGAAGATCATTCTGGGAGTCGCTGTTCCAATTAAGTTAGGGGGACACAGTAGAAAGCCTCCACAGCTAAGTATCTTTGGAAAGGTTTCTTGGAATCTTCTCCAAAACACCACCACCTTTTATAGCTCCTAAGTTAGAACTAAATCACATAATTACACCTGGCTACAAGGTAAAAAAAATCAGAGGTTCTCTTCTACAGAGGGAAGAATGAAGATTGGAGCACAACAATAGCCCTCTCTGCCTCCTTACGGGATCCAGTTCCTATCTTCTTCAGTCTAATTTTTTAGGAAGGGAAATAAGACACTAGATGAACCTGTATTGAGTTTTGCATTTTCAGCTAAGTAGAAATACTTTCCCTTCATAGTCCCTTGGAAAACTTCTCTGAGTGTTTTTACGATTAAAGAACTTTCCATATATCAAAGCGTTATCCTCAGGACAGCTGTGAACCAGTATAAGTGGGAGATTCTTTACCCTGGGTGTCGGCAGTATTTTATATGGATTAGCAGTAGGACTTCTTAAAGGCCTTTTGGGGAGCTGTTTTCTTTCCCTGGAAGAAGAGAATGCAGAGTGATGACCAGGGGCCTCCCTTATACAAGCAGTGACTTTGGGGATCTGCTTTAGTACAATGAAAAGGAAACTAATTTATCGTGTGGATTTACATAGATAAAGATTTTATTTCAGTGCCCCTTTGTACAAATTCATCTAAATCAGCTCCAGTTCATATTTGTGCAGCAATGATATTTAATGTTTATTGAGCTTTACCACGGACCAGGCACTAGTCTAAGCAATTCAAGCACATGTCCATATTTAATCTCACAAGAACTCCATGTGGTATCACTATTACTCACATTTGACAGATGAAGCATGCATAGTAAAGTAAATTGACAAAATCACTTAAAGGGGGAGGATGAGGTTAGGACAGAGCTCCAGATGGATATCTGCAGCTTGACATATCCCAGAAACACTGTGTTCTGCACTGTCTTCTTACTAGGGCAGAAAAGTGAATTTATGAAGGGAAAATGCTGCAACAAGGGATCCACACAAAAAGGGCCTCTCCCTAACCCACAGATGGAAAGTTAAACTAATTAGAACCTGCACTGAAGGCTGATTCTGATTAAATAGTTAAATAAATAATACCCTTCCAGGACACTGAAGTCAGCCCTCAGAGAAAAACCAGGAGACTGGTAGGAAAAGGATAGGGGGGGAGGGAAGACCTCCAGGGACACTTGTCTCCTGGTCTCTCAGCTTCCACCCACACAGATTTGGACAGCAGGGACCTAGGTGTGTTCTGTGAGCACTCACGGAAGCTGCAGGGGCTCAGCATATGATAGGAGCTCAATAATGTTTTAGGAAAGACTAATTGTAGGAAGGGGCTTCAGAGCAAGGTGTCAGTTTAGAACCTTCTAGATAGGTACAATATGCTCCATTTTATGGGGAACACAGGACTCCAGGAAGCAGATTTTGTTTTGTTTTGGTGTCATCAGGATCCATTGGGGCTTGGAACCCCTATGTGGCACCATGACTGGGCCTTCTTCTCAGGCAGTTTTGGTGTGGAAGTTTGACAGAAGCCGCCCAACAGTGCTTATGCAGTGAGACAGCGCTGAGATTGCCTGGTAAGCAGGCAATCAGATGGCAGAGGATGCAGTTTTTCCTTGCTGTTAAATTCACCTCATAACTCTTTGTGGCCACGTGACTGGCAGGGCAAGCCCCAGACAGGTCGAGTGTTGCAGAAAATATAAAATGAGCCAGAAGCTTGTAAGTCCATGGAGGGTTGTTTCCCCTTTTCTCTGGCATCTAATAAACAAAGGGGTCCCCGGCATAACAAACTGCCTGCCTGCCTGCATTCACCTCTAGTCTCAAATTCCTCCTGGCTCCCCGATCTTTCGTGTTTTCAGTTTGGAAATGGAATATTGGAAAGACAGACTGAACAGTGGCATTGAAAATCCAAAGGCTAGAGACATTTCTGCCATTCACAGAATTTATGAAAATCCCTTGTCTCCGGAAGGCTCTCGAGCTCAAAATGCTCAGCACAACGCGCGCGTTCCCTGCAGCAGCTGGAAGTGGAGCTATAAATAGAGCGGGGAGGGAAGCGCCCTCCCGAGGGGGAGCGGGCGGGAGATTCCCGGCTCTCCCCTCCGCCGCCCCCGCCGCCGCGCGCTCTCGGTTGGGGAAGCCGGCGGGCGGGCGCGCAGCCTTAACCCTTGCAGCGCCGGGCAGCTCCCTGCAGTAGCAGTCAGGGCGTGATGCATAACACCGGCAATCCAGACAGGTTTCTAACCTTGTGTTGCAACACCCAGGATCTGCGATTTCTGTCCTCCAAAGCTCTGGTTAACACACCTGGAAAATCTTAACATGCGCGCGCGTGTACACACACACACATACACACACACGATGGAATTTATACCATACCATTTTTTTTTTTTAGAAGCTTAAATCCAAACCTTAAAACCAAAATCATCCCCAAATTTGGTCTTGGGAATAATGTTGGCTTTCATAGTGTTGGCACAGGGTTCCCCCTCCCCCCTGTGTTTTATGCTGCTTAAGGACAGTTTTCTCAGAAGGGAACTATTAGGGGAAATGGTGTGGTGTGTGTGTGTGTGTGTGTGTGTGTGTGTGTGTGTGTGTGTGTGGTGCGCGCGCGCGCGTGTTTTATTTTTGGCGCATGCACACCCTCGGTAGCCTCAAGGTCGGCAATACCCTGAGCCTTCGCGGGCCCCCAGCCGACCCTGTACCTTCCAGCCAGCCAAGGACTCCGGAAGGAGGGAGTCCCCAGTCCCGGCGGGCCGTCCGGAGACTAGGTTCAGTTTTTAGCACGGTCGGTACTGAAGCAAGGCAAGTAGGAGCTGGGTTCCCCGAAAATTTACTTGTATCACCGCGAGTGGGAAGCGGGGGCCTGGCTGGTTCCAGCCGCGCCCCCAGTCCGGTGCCGGCCCCCGGGGGCACCCCCGCCAGCTTTCCGCGCCCCGGACCCGGGAGGAGGGGGTGTGTGGTGCTCCCTGGCAGCGAGCTGTCACAGAATTCGACACCCGAGTGGCAGCTGGTCCCGGCCAGGACTCAGGTCCTTCTCAAATGGAAACACTTTCTCCCAGTGAACCTACCGGAATTCTCCGAGGAATCGCACTTCGGCTTTGCCCCCTGGCGCATTTAACCAAGGCCGCATTTACCACTTTGAGGCGAGGAATTCTTCAAATGGAGCGGGGTTCCTGTTTGCAGAACAAGGTAAGCTGACGACGAAGGTGACATTGTCTGGGGGCTACAGATTTAGTGGGAACAAGTCTCCCCCAGGCAAGATGGTGAAGTTTGCCCCGGGGCTTCCCTCCCCCTACGCCAGGCCTCTGGTCCCCTGCAAAGTCTCTTCCTGAGCTGCCTTTCCCCCCACCCCCGCCCAGGCTCCTACAGTAAAAAAAGAGATTCGGGAGTGGGTGGGATTCCCTGAAGCTCTTACTTTTATCATGGTAAAGTTCTACACTGAAGGTCCAGGCTATAGCATGACCTGAAGTTTCCCTGTCTCCCCTTCGTCCCTTGCCTTATTTCTCAGCTCCTCTTCCCTATCTGATCTACTTTTATTCTTTGCCATCCCTCTTTCTAACTTCCCTTTCCTTTGAAAATGTGGATCAAAATAAAAAGAGGTCGCCAGTGTTGTGATTCTTGTGTAATGCAATGCTGGGGTTAGAGGGCACAAGGATGGATGGTTTATGAGCATTTATTTATCACATATTGTGGAGTACCTACTCTGCTGCTGCTCAGCTGCCTTCAGGTTTGGGGTCAGGGGACTATTTCTTGAAAATAAATTGCTCCCCAACATGCTTCTCTGTCTTTCTCTTGACCATAGGAATGTGTATCTGTAACAACAGAATGATGCAGAACCTGAGGAGAGAGAGCTCATTAGGTCCAGGCTGGCTTGGTTTATGCGCTCAAGTCACTGAGTATAACACTATGATATCTTAATAATAATAACTGGCACTTATTGAGCACTTGCTTTTTGTGATGTTATCCTAAGAACAAATATTAACTCAAATGTGAAACCTCTTAAGCACCCGATGAAATAAGGACTGTTATCTCTCCTTTTGTAGAGGAGACAATCTGGGAATAGATGATCAAGTAAGTTGTTCATAATGATAGTTAGTGGGGGAGCTGAGATTGAAACGCAGTGTCTGACTCTAGAATATAACTCGTTCATTGCATATCTCTGTCATTCACATATGCATCTACCCACTCTGCTTGGTGCTGTTCTAGGCTTTGGAGATGGAACAGTGAACCAAGGCAGTCAAGATTCTTGTTTTCCAGTTAAAGGCGATGGATTATACATTAATGAACTGTGTAACTAACATCAGGAAGGAGAACAGAGTAATGCACTAGGAAGGATGACCTCCACCTGGAGAATGGTAAAAGAAGTTCTCTTTGTAATGGATATTCAGGCTGGACCTTGAAGAATTTAGGAGGAAAAAAATACAAATTAATCAATGAACACAAGAAATGATGGTGATTGCCTTTAGTAATCATGGAATTGCAAACCAAGGCGCCACAGTGAGATGCATTTAGTTGGCTCCCAAATAAAAGTTTGACAATGTCATTTCATTGAAGAGGTTGTGAATCTAAAGGATCTTCAAACATTGCTGGTGGAAGTATGAATTAGAGCAGTGACTTTGGAAAACAGGTGGACGTTATAGCCTAATGCCATCATTGGTGCACCTGTTATCCAACTGTTTAGCTTGTTTCTTGCACATTCTCAGCAAGAGACATGTATATGAATATGCATAACATTACAGTTCCCAGTAATAGAAGGAACCCCAATGCCTCTGACCAGAGAGAGGAAGCAATAGTGCATTGGTGCCCCGGGGGTAGGTGGGGGGGAACTATTATACAACCATAAAAAATGAATAGAGTAAGTGACATATAACAATATAATTAGTTCTTTACAATGTAATATTAAGTTAAAAGTCTAAAATATTGCATAAAGCATAGTATTTTTATATTAAAAGCTACTAAAATAAAAAGCCCAACTATTTAGGAATATATATACACACATACATATATGCTATAATGTTGTATAAATAAGAAAGCAAGAGAATGATGATCATGAGATTTGTGATTATGGTTTGCTTAATGAGGAGAAGCTAGAGGACTATATGGTTGGTTAGGGGCAAGCCATTGGCAAAGCCTGAGCCAAGTTTTGGTTGGTAGGGCTAGGTATTCCTACTACATTATTCAAAACAACTGGTAGTATGACAGGCCACATGTGGACTAATGATAAGAGTATATGATGAACTAAATATTAAGATTAACTCAGTTCTGTGCATGGTGGTCTGAAGTGGAGAGTAGAAAGGAAGGAATATACTGGAGGTAGATGCTTCAGGCAGGGGAAGGGAGCTGGATGTTATAAGGAGGAGAAAAGCAGCCAGAGTAAGGATGGACCAGCAGAGGTGAACTGGGACCAGATCACGCAGAAGAATGGAAGGTTTTAAAGAGGAAAGTGCCCTAACTGGGCTTGAGGCTTTAAAAGACTGCTCTGGCTGCTGCAGGAAGAAGGGACAATGGGAGTGGCTATCAGGAGGCCCCTGCAGTAGGAGGGGGGAGAAGATGCTGGCAGGACTGCGAGGACTGAGTTTCTGCAGGTTATTTACTGCACAGGGTGCCCAGCCTGGGGGTTAGGTCACTGAAAACCCAGCCCGTGTTCCTCCATCAGCAAATGTCCTAGTGCTGGGTGGTGAAGGGCTAGAGGAAGGGCACGTTTTTCAAATGGCACAGAGGACTCTGTAGGCCCGCAGGAGCCTGAAGGAGGGTCAGGGCTGTGAGGGAGGACTTAAAGAGAAGTGGATGATCAGGACCTATTCTGGAGGTATAATGGACGAGACTTGGTGGTGAGTTAGGTATAGGGGTTAGTAAGAGAAAGAGCAAAATCAAAGATCTTTAACTCCTGGAATTTTTGTTTGTTTATTTGACTGCAAAGATATTGATTCTGTGTTTACAGAAGAGGAAGAACAGGGAGGGTTCACATTCTGGGGGGAAAAAATCACACATTTTGAACACATTAATTTAAAAATGCAAGTAGAGAGATCTGGATGTTAGACATGAGTCCAAAGCGTGAGGGAGATTTCAGGGTCAGGCACAACTGTGGGAAGTGGAGTATATTTATGGTGTAGTTAAGATTCTGCACCTGGTTGTCATTGTCAGCTTGTGAACTGCATTGGACAGGGAAACTTGTCTTTTTTTTTTTTTTTATCCCTAGCAAGGTGTAAAGGAGAATAAGTTATCAATACATAGGTTATCTGTTGAATAGATGACAGAAGGGTATATAAGCAAAGGGAAGTGGAGGAAATGCCCCAGGTTTCTGACCCGCTGTTGAATGAAGCCTCAAGCTGTGTGGTTTTCAGTCCCTCATGAGGCTGAAGGAGGTTGATGGGTAAGAGGATGTGAACCAGTGGACTGGGGGCTAGTGTCCATGTGGACCCCAGAGCTATTCAGCCAGAAAGGACAGGGTGGCCAGGAGAGCCCTGAGCATTCAGTAAGGAAGAGCAGGGGACACTCAGCCAGAAACAGGGACACACCCAAGAATACAGCAACCCTGGCGCATCTGGGGAACGTCCATCCAGCAGGAGGAGACAGAACCGAAGGGCAAATAGAAGGATCCAGGACAGTTGGTGCTAACGGAGCTTTGAGGCTTAGAGGCCATTGTGTTGCAAGTGTTTTCCATAGACACCAGGTAGCCAGCTGCAGGCTGGATGCATGCCATGTTCCCTGCCACAGCAGCCTGGCACTGCCTCAGGCTGTGTCTTATGTTTTGTGACATCTCATTTACGGAATCTTTGCTGAGGCCTTCCCACAGAAGATCCCCATCCCATCACCCTGCTAGGCCAGGTATGAGGCATTTGGCTTGATGTGGGTGCCCAGTGCCCTTCACAATACCCTCCTGGTACCAGGGCCTTACCACCGTTGGGCCTGACATGGCTCTCCCTTGCCAGCACATCCTACCACCCTGGTAACATCTAGTTCTCAGCCTCTCTCACGGCCATTCACTTCTATTGACTTGTCCCACTCCTTTCCTCAAATGGATGTCCCTGGTCCCTCACTCATAGGTGTATCTCTAATGCCCAGTACAGGGCCTGGCATGCAGTTTATGGGCAGTGATGGTAAAAGGCAGAAAGGAAGGGGGAAAGCAAGAGGGAAGCAGGAGTTCTCCTCTCTGCTTGACTTTGAGTTGATCCGGATGAGACCATCCCAACCTCATTCATGAAAAAGGCACAAGCACCCTCTTTCTGCAGACAGAAATGTCTGAGCAAGGAATTAAGAATATGGGCTCTGGAAAACACGAGACCTACCCTAGACCTACAATTCCACTCGGACTCCACCACCCAGAGCCTGGTTGGAGGTCACTTATCTCTCCAGGACTCAGTTTGTCATCTGAATAGCAACAAATCCTACCACAAAGCATAGCTGTGATTTTTAAATGGGATCACGGAGGGAAAGCGTGGGGCGCAGTGCCTGGCCTAGAGGAAGGTTCAGCTATCATTGTGTTCCAAGTCATTTCCATGTCAGTGACTCTTGTTGAGCAACTTCAATGAATGCTTTGAATTCTGAGATTTAGGGCTCCTTGTCTAGTGGAGCCAGGGCTCTGGAAGTGGGGTAGTAAGCACTTTTTGGCAGATGGGGAACTAATCCTGGGCACATGGGCATTTGCTGTCTGATTTCTCACATTATGCCGCATGGTCTTCACACAATTCTCAGCTAGCTGGGAGCCTGAATAATAGTGAGGATTCAGAAATTATTCATACAGCATTCCATGAACAGTGATTGAATGTCTTCCTTTGTAAATGGAGATGCAGTGATGACTAAGGTGCAGTCTCTGCTTTCAAGGAAATCACAGTTCAATGAGGCGGCAGGCAAGCAAATGGAAAATGATACTATCTACTTTCAAGGGACCCCCTCTGGTGCACCCCTACCTCATGAAACCCTCACCCCACACTGCTAGGGAGAGTGGTGTGAACATAGTAATACTGATGGGCCCTTGTGTTTTCACATAGATTTACAATTTACAAATCATATTCACTTTGAATTATTCCACTTGATTTTCACAATTGTATGAGATAGGCAGAGAGCAAAAGTGTCTCATGCAGGACAATGTTGTGATCTTCCTTCCAGCCCTGTGGCACAATATTCCCATTTGGGGATCTGTCTCCACTGTCATTCTTGTGGAGTGGGGTTTGGTTCTTCTTCTGATCTCAACCCTTAGACTTGATGGCCAAGTGTAGCTAGCCTCCCTATTGGGATGTTTGTGCTCTGTCACCTACACTGACAACTCATCAGGTGGCTTTGTGCAACCATTTCAATCCCTGAGACTCTTGGAATTGGCTGGATGGTGAAGCCTGGGTGAGGATCAGGATGGTTCCTATGCTTGTCCAACGGGGCTGTCCAGTGGAGGAACTGGAAGAAGAACATTTGGGTTGCTTAGTTTTAAAAGCTTATGCAGATGTTTCTCTTGACTAGGAAAGAGTCACTTATCCTTAAAAATGGGATGACCCATCTGCACTTTAATGAGAATGTTTTGACTGCAAGCGGTCATTTATGGCATATTTAGAAGTCTTCCAATATGTAATTCATTAGTAATTAAAATCTGACGATTGATTATCTACATAAAGAATATGGGTTCTTTTCTCCTTTGAAATTTGACCAGGGAAAGCAAAACTCACAGACTTACTTGTAGTATGATTCGAACATAGGAAAATGAGTTCATTGTCCAGAACAACACATGTGTATTTCAAATCTATGTTTGAATTTTTATATCTGTAGAAGATACTGTATTTTTGCTGCCCACAATATGTCTGGGGGAGGGGGTTGCTCCAATACCTCCTGCCAGACTGCAGTATGACAAGAGGATGCCCTGCCTGAGGCACTCTGGTGGTGTTGAAGGAGCACCTCTTTCTATGCAGCTGGAACTTCGACCACAGTAACTTGGGTTGGATTATCTTATGTAGGGGGAAAGTTGTTAAGTAGCTATTTTCTTTGACTTTATAGATGTGGGGTTTGTGAAATACACAAGAAATAAGAGCCATAATTTATCAAAGGTGAGTTTTGACAAGAGTTTTTAAATTTTCATTTACCTTAAAACTTTGCCCCCAGAGATTCTGACTCAGGGACCAGGGTAGAACCCTCAAATATCCATTTCTAACATCTCTCATGTGATGCTTATGCTGCAGGACTGTGGGCCATATTTCATGAGGCACTGACAAGGATCACTTTTGAGGAGACTCAGGTAGTGATAATGGTGTTTCAGAAACAAAACTCACCAGAATGGGACCAGTCTAGCCGATGGAGATAAAGAGAGGTTGGGATGACCACCTGCTCTGGTTTGACACTGACCGGGTTGGTTTTTTTAGCACTGAAAGTTTTGTATCCCAGGAAACCAATCAGTCCCAGACAAACTGGAAAGTTGGCCACCCCTCAAGGCATAGCATATTAGGGATCAAGGCATACATGTTAATTGGCACAGAAACCCCATTAATTCTTTTCCTAGTGCGCAGAGAGACCAATCTGAATTAATAAAAAGTCTGAATTATATGTGTATGCATGTGTTTTAATAAATATTTTGTTTTGATTCAATTGATGCAGTTATGTACCCAAAGATCATTTTGTATTAGTTGTATAGGTAAGTCTCACAGGGAGTTATTAGCATCCACCAAATATAAACAGATAAGTAAACTGTTTTTCTTTTAAGGCACTTAAAATTTTAAGGTAAAATCTGCTTGGCAAAACTTTCCATTGCTTCAGCCTAAAAAGAGTATTGCATTTCTAAATGAAATCTAAATGAATTTTTACTATAAATTCACATTGAAGACCAACAGTCAAAGTTGAAGCTTGAGTTTTTGCTTAACTTTAAGGGAGATATGGGTTTTTTTTCTTCCAGCTCAGAGAAAAATTTGCTCTCTGCCTTGTCTTGATGGTTTTGATGTGTTCTGGGAGAGACAGGCCTTACCCACTGCGGACATTTCTGCTTGGTGTGTCCCTCACTGAACCCTCCAGACCCTAATGTGGATTTAAAACATTTTCCTACAGTCTCTCAGAGAAATGACTGACAAAACTAAACCCCAGATGATGTTTGTCAGGGATGTGTCAGAACTTGCTGGCTGCCCTTTGTCAAGGCATCTCTGGTCAAAATTAGCATTGACTGACCCTTCTTGCTGTTTGTTATACCTCTGTTGCAAAACAGAAATCTGATTTTGCCTGATGTGGGATGGTGGCGATAGATGAAGATGAAATAATGGTTGGCATGCATCAAGTCATGACTTCCATGCTCTGGTCCCCGAGTCTTGCCCCCAGAGATTCTGACTCAGGGACCAGGGCAGAACATTCAAACATCCATTTCTAACATGTCTTATATGATGTTTATGCTGCAGGACTGTGGGCCATATTTCATGCAGCACTGACGGGGTCACTTTTGAGGAGACTCAGGTGGTGATATTGGTGTTTCAGAAACAAAACTCACCAGAATGGGACCAGTTTAGCTGATGGAGATAGAGAGAGGCTGGGGTGACCACCTGCTTTGGTTTGACACAGACCGGCCTGGTTTCCGCACTGAAAGTTTTGTATCCCAGGAAACCACTCAGTCCCAGACAAACTGGAAAGTTGGCCACCCCTCAAGGCATACTAAGCAGGCGTATCATGGCAGCTTTGTTGTGTTTAAAGAGACTGGTGTTTAGCTTAAATTTTAAACCCACAGCGTATTTCAAGATGAGCCACTGAGCATGCTGTGAAATGACATGTAGCAGCGTATAACTGAGGTGTTACTAGAGTCTTTGGCTTTTCTAAATCTCTGTCCTTACAAGTTATGATAGATCAAGGGTCCCCAAACTTTTCTGCACATTGGAATCACTTGGGGAGCTTAAAAACTAAAATGAATGCCCATGATCTACCCCCAGAGACTCTGAATTACTTGGTTACAGCTGTGGCCTGTGTGGTTGTAGGTTCAAGAAGATCCTCAGATGATCCTAATTTGTAGACACATTTAGGAATCTCCCTAAATGGCAACCATTAATGTCCCACTTTGTGCTAATGTGGCATTCATCCTATCAGAAAGTAAGGCCTGTTTCCTTCTGAATAATACTATCTGTGTGACTTTATTTGAACAATAAAATTTAGTAAAAGTGATATTTGGACTTCTGAGGACTGGTAACTTTTGCTTCCTTCTGGGAGCCAGTCTCTCTGTGAGAGGTCTGACTGGCCTGAGTCCATGATGTAAGTAACTCAAATGCTTTGGGGAGAGCTGCTATGTGAAGTAGGAACGAGAACTGGAGTGAGATGAAATCTCAGTGTAGTTTTAATTTACATTTCTCTAACTGCTAGAGATGTTGAACATTTTTAAATATATTTGTTGGCCATTTGTATTTCTTATTTTGAGAAGTGTCTGTTCAGTCCATTTATTGATTGGGACTTTTTTTTTCTTTTTCTTCTTTCTTCTGGTGTTAATTCTTTTGAGTTCTTTGAAACAAACCTCTTATTTCTCCTTGATGAAGTTATATCCCAAGGATCGCTAACTCCACAAACTTCTGACCTTGGATCCAAGCACCCTACCGTAAGATGGCTAGTTTTATTCCAGTTCAAACATAGAGGGGCCCTGACCAAGTCAAACATATAGTAGGAAGAGGTTGAGGGAATCTAAGACGTGCATATGGGTGTTTCTTTGTTTAATTTGATTATAAGTTTTTGCTAAAACAAACACTGTGAGGTATGGCTTACTTTGATACTGGTATTGCAGAGTAAATCTTAGATGGAGAGAATATATTAGTATGTATTCTTTTTGTTAATTTTAATTTTTAAAACTTTGTTCTAATAGTTATACATGTCAGTAGAATGTGTTTGACACATTGCACACAATGGAGCACAACTTCTCCTTCCTCTGGCTGAACATGGTGCAAAGTCACACTGGTTGTGTAATCATACATGTATATAGGGTAATAATATCTGTCTCATCCCACCGTCCTTCCCATTTCCACACCCCCTTCCCTCCCCTTACTCCCCTTTGCACAATCCAAAGTTCCTTCATTCTTCCTTTTCCCTCCCCTTGCCGTTATAGATCAGCATCTACTTATCAGAGAAAACATTTGGCCTTTGTTTTTCTTGGTTTGGCTTATTTCACTTAGCATGATAGTCTCCAGTTCCATCCATTTACCTGCAAATGCCATGATTTCATTAGTATGGATTCTTATTTTACCTTTTGCCATATGCTCAGTATGAATTCCAGCATAAATGCAATAGTAGTCTTGACTGGTCTTTTCCCTTCCAGTAATCACATCAAAAACAACACTCACTCTGGACATTTGCAAAAGTAGTTACCCTGTTTCCTTCTTTTGCTCATTTTAGGATTTAATTCTCATTTTACTGCTTTGTAGAGCCAAGCCTTTTTAAAAATAAATATATAAAATGAGGTATGCATGTTCTATAGCCTTGAGAGAGAAGCCAAACACCAATAAGCTAGCACTCCTGAATATCCATCTCTTTGATGAGCATTAACTCTTTTCCTAGGCAGGTTTTTTTTTTTTGAATGGGAAAAAAGAACTTTGAGTGTAAACATTATGTCATGTCTAGTTATTTCCTGAAACTGGGTGGTTCATAAATATCAGTAGCTCTATCTGACTATCATATTTTTTACAATCCAATCCCAATTTGAAGTAGTAGCCATAATATAAAATAATCCAAAGTCTACTTGATAATCCCAGCAATTTGGGAGGCTGAGGCAGGAGGATGGCAAGTTCAAAGCCACCCTCAGCAACTTAGCAAGACCCTGTTGCAAAGTGAAACATAAAAAGGGCTAGGAGGAGGGCTGGGGATATAACTCAGTTGGTAGAGGGCTTGCTTCACATGCACAAGGCCCTGGGTTCAATCCCAGCACACCCCCCCCCGACACACACATATACCCCCCCACACACACACACACAGAAATTCAGAAAGGGCTGGGGATGTGGCTCAGTGGTTAAGCAATCCTGGTGTCAATCCCTGGTACCAAAAACAAACAAACAAACAAACAAATAAATAAATAAAGTAAGTTCATTTGACATATTGGAAAAGTCCCTGTTCAGATCCTAATTTTTCTGGAAAAGTTGTTTGTATTTGTGTCCCCAGAAATCAGATTTTTTCTCCTTTTAATTGTTTAATGTAACTTAGAAAGAGCAGGCAAAAGGAATTTTGTGTGTAACTGAAGTCTGTGAATGCAGTCAGGCACTGTTTTTCCTGCAGACCAGGCCCCTTCCTCTTCTAGCTCAGAACTAAGGTGCTTGACTATGGTGGTGTACAGCTGTCAGTCTCCTGCCCCTTTGTGGGGCACTGAGAACAAGGTGGTTTCCTCCCATTTCGTAAGTGATAGTCCTAAAACATAAGCATGGAAATACTCTGTGACACAGCAAGATTCACAGAGCAACTCATGTTTTTATTCCTTTGTCATGGTGCCAAGTGGAAACCATCCTTAGAAATAAAAAGCCCCAGCCTGTGCTATCATTGTTTTCTAGTGACAGTTAGCCTTAGGTTCTCCCTAGTTGCGCATGAAGCTGACTTGCCTTGCCGTTAATGTCTGGCAATCCACACTTCCCATGAGTGTGGTTGTTTTAAATGTCCCCCAAATAAGTGCAGGGTCTTTGGAACTAAGGTTATTTGTTCAATGGAAGGGATGCTCTGTACATGGAAACAGAGCAGTGTTGTTTTACTTTAGATTTTTTTACCATAGTAAAGGAAGGATACCTAATTCCAACTGGCAGAAACCAGAAAAGGAACACATCAGCTCAGGAGCACAGATAATGGGTGGACCAGCTATATCCAAGATTCAAATAATGACCCCATCATTGTCTTTCTCTAGCTCTAATTTATCTCTGTCTCTTAGTTCTTTTGTTCATAGTGGCTTCATTCTCAAGCATGTTTTTCCCCTTGTGGCTCCATGACAAAGACCAATGGATCTAAGCTTTACCTTTATTTTAATCAAAACTCTTAAGGTTGAGTTCAAATAGATGCGCCTGGAGTAAGGGGCTATTTTTGGATTTTGGGAGAATCTTGGAGTGATTCCCAAAGGAAATTCAAGGTGCTGTATCAGAAACCTGGAAAGTGCTGACAGGTTGGCAATAACAATGGATATACTATTGTGAGAAAGAGGCTCACTAACTCCTTGCTAAGAGACTCCAGCTATTGTAGCTTACATGCCTGTCTGAAAATGGACCAGATTTTCAGGGGAGTAGATTCACATTAACTGAACTCAGAGAGACTTATCTATAAAGTGAGTACCAATTTATTATGTTACAGAGAAGACAGACAAACCCAACTGCCACTATTGACAAAGCAGTAATATTTTCTTCTTAGAAAAACCACAAGGAAAGCCAATCATAGGAAATCTGCTAAAAAAAGCATGGATGAACACAGGGGAGATAGTGTCATGTTTACAGAAGCATCTACAACAGGGGCCAGAACCCTGGAATTCCCTGGGTCAGAACAGCATTGTTTCTGGATGGAGAGTCTCTGAAATTTTGATGCCTTGGGCTTGTCTTTTGGCCAGAGTTGATCAAAGTGTGGCCCCACCAACGTTAAAATCATCTTGTAGGTTGATGAGATGCAGGTTTCTGCTCTTACCCAGATGTACAGACTTGGAACTGATGAAATGAATTTGCATTTCCCACAAGCTCTCTTGGCTTTGCCTCTGTAGCATAAGAGTTATTTGTCTAAGCTAATCAAATCCCTTTGTTCACACAGTCCAGGATATAAGTGATTAGATTTCTGCTTAAATTATTAAACAATTTGCTTTCCAATTCTTATCAAAGCTCTCAATTTAGAGCATTTTTTAGATTCATCTGAAATATAACTTCTGATTAAAAAGTAATAAAAATATTTATAGAAAATTTGGAAAGAATGGAGATATAGAAGGGATTAAGCAAAATCATCTAAATTCATGATTTGTTTTATCATTTCTGTGTGTAGAATCATATCTTTTGTGTGTGGGGATGCAATTTGATTCATGCTTCAAATCTCCAGTGTAATTTGAGAGCATCTCTCCATATCTTTAGTCCTGTCAGGATGTTAACGGCTATTCTAGAACTTCATATTTGTAGTTTTACCACCACAGATTATTAATCATATATATTGCTTGTAGGTTTTTACAACTCTGGGAAAATTATATGTTGTATTTTATAATTTGGGAGTGGGGAGGGCTGCTGGGGATTGAATTTAGGGCTTGGAGCTTGCTAGGTAAGTGCTGAGCTACATTCCCTGCTAGAGATATTGTATTTTACTGAAAAATTGATAATATTCAAGGAGGGAGGCCTTTAGGCACGTTCTGAATAAAGAAATATTATAACAAAGTCACAGGGGTCATGGTTAATTATCACAAGGTCAGAAAGTGTTGAACTTCCTGTTATTGAAGTAGTTTTTAAGTTTACAATTTTACAGGTTAATTTAAAAAAAATCTAATTTTTATATCAAATAGTTGAATAGATGCATTTTTCTACAGCAGATATACTTAGCCTCAAGGATATAATGTGGTCAATATATCCTTGGAAGATAGAAGTTCCATGAATTTCTGAAAAGAAATATTTCACCCTTTTTAGAATACAGTTGGGCGGAAACTTAAAAGACATAGAAGAAGCATGAATTCAACAGAAAGATTATGGTCACATAAAAATTTTATGAGCACATGGTCTGCAGTTGTCCCAGGCCGTTTTTATTCACTGCTCCAGGCCAGCTTGGCCCTGTCCAGCCCCTGGGCCTCAGATTCACAGTGTGACAGTTGACTCTCTTTCCATGGGTGAAAGCCCAGGGTGCTGTCTGTCTGCTGACATATACTTGGGGTCCTTTATGGCAGCCATTGACAAGGAGAGACTGCTGTACCTGCATCTGCCTGCTTTCAGGGACTCCGCCTTCCCACTACTCAGAAGAGCCTGGGAATATCCAGGGTGCAGGAGACTCTATTCACCAGGGGTGGACACTTAAAATGAAAAATAGGAGAAGAAGAGACAGTGCTTAAATTACTTGCATTTATTCTCCCACCTCCAGACTTTCCTGAGTTATAGAAGTGCACGCAGCCTGTCTGCAGAGGGCCTGGAGATTGAGCAGCTGGCTTTGTCTGCAGTGAAGGTACTACCAGCTCATTCACACGTTCCTTTTATTTGCTCCCCTTCCCTGATGGACTGGCTCTTGCTTCTTTTTCTGGGGTCACATCCACATTCACCCTCCACCAAAAATAAAAATAAAAACTAGCGATTTGCCCTCTGAAAAACACCTGTGCCAACATCTTTCCTAGAAGTTATAATTAAATACTGTTGAAGCCTAAAAACCTTCAACTATAGATTTCTAAGATTTTAAAGCCATTTGGGAGTCATGACAGTGTTTTTTTTTTTTTTTTTTTTTTTTTTTTTTCTAGGAAGACTCTAAAGCTGCCCTTATTTTCCATGCTCCTAAATTCTTATGGGTTTCCAAGCTGGCCATATATATCCACCAGGAATATTATTTTCCAGGGATGGGGTGAAAATCTCATATAGCACAATTCAAACTCATAGAGACCAAAGTTTAAAATCAAATCATATTTTATCAGGTTTATTTATTTATTTATTTTTGTATTAGGAATTGAATCCATGGTACTTAACTACTGAACCATATCCCCAGCTCTTATTTTTTATTTTGAGACAGGATCTCAGTAAGGTATTTAGGGCCTTACTGAGTTGCTGAAGCTGGCTTTGAATTCCTGATCGTCTTGCCTCAGCCTCCAGAGACAATGGGATTATAGATATGTGCCACCATGCCTGGCTTATCAATTTTATTTGTGAGCTGTAAGTATGAGGGAATTCGGGTGCTACAAAAATGAGGGAGGAGGACCTGGGTCCTTGCTCCCTGGTATGTGAAATTGGGCATATTACCAAACCTCTTTAAATTTCAGTTTGTTTGTATGGAGGGTTGTGGAAATTAACTTTCCTATGTTCATATACGAATACACCACCAGTGAAACCACATCACATACAACCACAAGAATGGGATCCTAATTAGAGTAAATTATACTCCACGTACGTATAATATGTCAAAATATACTCTACTGTCATCTATATCTAAAAATAACAAATAAAAAAGTGAAAAATAAGAAAACATTACACTTCATTAAATAATGAGGAACATTTTCTAGATTCGAGTCATTCACTCACTGGCTTCACAGTTTCAGCATGTTCATATGCCACTTATGTTAAATAGTTTTCTTTCAATTGACTATGTTTTAAACATGAGCACATGCAAAGGAATGATTTTTGTGAAATCACAGGATTCAGTGGGCTAGCCATATACATATCTAAGTAAAGATAATTAGTTGCAAATAATACAATCCACTGTAGCTAATTTAAGCATGAAGAATCTTTACTAAAGGATGTTAGATGGTGCCCCAAATGTCTGAAAGGTCCAGAGGCCCAGGTTTGCACACCATAGTCAGGAGCACTGGTAGCTAGGAAACACACAAAGCACAGGCCAGGGGAAGTCCTGGAAACCTCAGCAATGGCTGTAGCACCTCACTGCAGTGGCCCAGTGGGGCTGTCACCACTCTACAGTTGTAATCCACACCCCCACTCTACCTGCCAAACCACATTGCTTGTTCCCCTGCTGAAATGTTTGAGGATGTATCTTTTTGAAAGACACTTAGGTCACATGGCTGCTTTGGGGAAGGTAGGGAAGGTGATTTGCATTTCCAGCCTTTATGTTGGAGGCAGTGTTAACTTGACATAGCAGTTAAGTCAATATACAGTATCTTCCACATGCATTAAAAACCGAAAAAGTTCTTTGGTGTATCACCTAAAGTCCTCCTCTATACAGAAAAACCAAAGTGAATGAATGTATACATGGAGCCATGTGTAAAGCTCTCACTCTGTGGTGATATTGATATGATTACTTTTCCGTCTTTTAGATAAAGCATTTTCTCTGCTCAGCACCAGAGACACACTATCCATTCTTCTGTTCACACTCACAGGGGATACCAGGTGAGGTTGTGAGGTGCATTGAGGAGGCACATAAACTTTGGAGCCAAACTGCTAGGATTCATTATTTCTCTTTTCTGTGAGGATCTAAGGAAGGAATGTTAAACTGATTAGCCAAACTAGCTAAAACTCTGTCTTACTCTGGGCATCTATGTTGATGTTCAAATGAAAACTATAAGAAGGTAATTATTGCAAATAGTTATTAAAAACATGAAAACAACCAGCCCTGGACAACTTATGCAGCTAAAATAGAAAAATACCAAGAGCACTTGAAAGGACAGGTGGTTCTGTGTCAAGAGTGGACCTTGCTCCTTTCAGATTTGTTGAGGACCAGCTTTTGTGCATTTTTAAAGGACAGTGTTGGGGCAATGACAGTGGCCCATGTTGTCTGCTCTCACCCTGCCCCAACCTGGCTCAGTGGAGCAGCTTCCTTTGAAGAGGTGTCTAAGTGAAAGCCTGGTTCTGTGTACGAGGAAATTGACTTGGAATTTATTTCAACTGCCTAGAGAGATTAATGTCCTCAGAAGGAGCTTGAGGACAGTCAGAATTAAAAATAACTTGGTGACAATTTCATGATGAAGAGAAGAAAGTCAGTTACTTTTAAACCTTCTTCAGAGGAGAGAGGCTTTATGAAAATTAAAAGTGATCTAAGGGCGAATATTTAAAAATGCAAAATTCACTTTAATTTTGAAAATGAATTGAAATTCTTGAACGTATTTCTTTAAGAAGTCACTGGTATATGTCCCATGAACCACAAGATACAAGAAGGTAGGCTCAGCTCCTGCCCACCTTCTTCCTTCTGTTCCTGTGATAGTCACAGCCCTTAGCATGATGCCCAGTTCAATGAATGACAGTTAAAAGGATTTGGTATGACACTCAGTTTAATTGCTAAACACAGATTGGATTTAGGGAAAATCTGAATATATTTCAGAGTTCTAAATTCTACTGTGAATGCTCATGAATCTCTTAAAGATGGCATTACATAAAGGTGTGACCTGCCTGAATGCACAAGAAAGAGCTCACAGGGTTAGATTTTAGAAGGGCTGGAGTTTTATAAGATATAAACACAGCAACTTGGGAGGCTGAGGTAGAAGGATCACAAGTTTAAAGCCAGCCTCAGCAACTTAGTGAGGCCCTGAGAAACTTAGAGAGACACTGTCTCAAAATAATAAAGTAGAAAGGGCTGAGGATGTTGCTCAGCCCTCCTGGGTTCAGTTCCTGATGTATGTGTGTATACACACACACACACACACACACACACACACACACAAGCAAACCTCTATGAAGAATTTAAATTTGCATTTCCATGTGTAACTTTGCATAGAGTCTTAAAGCTTAAATGAAACTGACAGTTTGCTCAAGAAAGTTCCAATTATTTTTGAGGACTCATCAACTTATTAACATTTTACTATAAAATATGCTGCTATATAAAGTACAGGACTAATTTCACCTGTTTGTGTGGCACTTCAAACCTGGGAATAAAAAGTAAAGTTATACCAACAGGCTCAGATCTGTTTCTCTGTAAGGTAAGTTGCAAATTTAGCCCCAACTCTTTCCCACCCTTAAATTCATAAACTGACAATAAAAATCCTCTTATCAAGAGGATAGCACCCATGTCCTTGGCCCTTGAATCTAGCTTTAGCCAAGAGGGCATCAGCACACATGTCTCAGGCAGAGACCTGAAAACCTTGTCTTTTGCTTATCTGGGGACTCATGCTGCTGCTCCTGTGTGAAGAAGCTTGGACTGGACACCAGAGCCCAGCTGACAGCCAGAAGTAGAACCACTCAGCTCACCACGGATGCAGGACTTAGTCTATAAGAGGCCAGCAGTAGAAAAACCCAGCCGTTCCCAGTCCAAATTGTAAGCCAACGAGCTGTTTTAAGCCACTGGGTTTGGAATGGTTTGCTGTGCAGCAGTAGATAAGCAGCCTACCAGGCACTTTGTGCAGGAATTCCATTCTTCCTTAAATCTCTCGGCTGTCATGCATGTTCTCTGAGGTGTAGTTCTCCAAGCCTCCACGCCTCACTTAACCTTTCTTTTCCTCTTTGGCTCAGGTTCTTTGCTGCTGGTGTCTTTGGGAGTTGTCATTGTCCAAAGGTACAGCTCTGGTTATATTGGAGATGACACCCTTTCTAGTTTCCACCAGGAATGCCCACGCTGTTAATGTGGAATCCAAATCACGCTGGGGGCCTCTGTGATACCATAATTAGGACAAAATGAGAGAGAGGTGTGTGGAGTGAGTGGGAAGAGGCATAAGAACAAAACCAGAATAGACATGAGTTGAGAGCTGGTGGGACCTTTGAGATTGTCTGTTCCAGCTCCTCAGTTTTACAAGAGGCTCCTTGCACAGAGTGCATGTTTCTGGCCCAAGGCCCCATGATCTACGAGTGTCAGCTCTGGGATCAGAGCACAATCTCCTCATTTCAAATTTAGGGACTTTTTCCAATCCATTGTGGTTTTTTTTTTTTTTCATATGCCACTTAGAATTTTCTAAAGAGAAATGTAGATTTGGGGGAAAACTTAATAATGATAGATTTTTAAAAATCTGGGGTGTGATGAATTGTTCTTAGAAAATAATTTGAATGCAATGGCAGAAAGATGCCAATTTCTTCTTTTATATGTGCATATATATTTAAATGGCTGTCTCAGGTGAGAAGTGTGTTGGAGATGGAACTTCCACTTAGTTAGGTTTTGTAGCATTTGGACACTTGAGCATCCACTTCTGCAAGCCAAGCAGGGTGGTTGGCATTTCTAGTGGTACACCCCATGGAAACTTAGACCACTCTTAGCTCAGACACTATACTGGAGCATAGTGGGGATACCCTCAAAGCCCTCCCATTTTATTAAGCCCTTATGTGGAGCTGCCACATCCCACTGTGGCAGAGAGATGCCTGGGGCACAGACATCACAATTGATACATGGGAGCCTATACTATGGAACCCTCAAGATACTGTAGGGATAGTGGAATATACTTAGGAGGCACTAACAATACGGGTGCTCATATACCAGCATCTAAAGGCAAAGGTCACTGGCCCAGATCTTGAGGGCTACAGCTCTTCTTTCCTATTTTGTATATTTCTGTCAAGTGATAGGTCGCCCTTTTAAGGGTGCCCCTCCTCTTTTCCCCTTCAGTAAGATAATTATAACTGGCTTTCATTAGCAACGCTTGGGAAGTTGGAGAGAAATAGGGAATGGATCTGCCTCAGGGAGGAGTACAGGACTGTAGTTTGCAGAAGGCCCCATGTTTGTGCAGCACCAGAACATTAGGGTATCATTTCAAGGCAGAGACAAAGCAGGTGTGTGAAAATCAGAGGCCATTTCTCAGCTCCAGCTAGGTGGTGGAGGCCTCACTGTGGCAGAGGGTCAGAGAAAGGAAGGCAAAGCCTTGGTCCTCTCCTCCTTTTGTGTGCATCTCCCGCGTGGGCGGTGGAAATGGGGATCCCCTGGGTGGAATGGGCTGGCTGAGAAATAAAAGCTAGGAAAAATAGAACACCAAAAAAAAAAAAAAAAAACCTCAGGACACAGAAAGTAGTTTCAAAAGCAGGGGCAGGACAGGCAAGCCAGTTGGTGCCTGCTTTATTTATATTGGGAAACATCAAAGGCCTTCCACAGAATGTTCTTCACCAAAAAAGGTTAAAGGTGGGCTGTTCAGTTCCCAGAGGGTTACACCCATTTTCGGAGGTATTGTGAGGTATCTTCCTAGCAGAGCAGAGACAAAGGTCATGTGCATTGGGCAATCTATTGCCCTGGGAGAGCCAGGGATAGTTTGCAATGCCAAATCTAAATCTCCCTGGCTACCATCCCGGGAGAAGATCCTCATGTAATTCACCGATGGCTTCCGGCACTCCTCATCTGGCCACTTTGTGTAATTGTAAACAGAGATCAGGAGAGACTTAATTTAGTTAGATAAATGATTTGTCTTAGGTATATTAAAAAAATATTTCCAAGCTTTTCTTTTTGGGTATCTTCTATATTATTGACTGAATAATACTGCAAAAATATTACTTGGGAATGATTCCGTATAACTGCAGTGTAGATCTGAGGACACTGCCCATTGTGCAAATGTAGTACAGAAAAATCAGGGCAGTCTACTCATAACATTTCAATTTCAAGCTTCTGATGGGTATTAAAAATGATTACAAGGAGCTTAAAAAATAATGAAAAAAATACCTTGAGGGTGTCGCTTTAAATTAGGAAACCCAAATTAAGAAGCACATCAATACTTTTAAGGTAAATTAGAATACAGAACACATGTGACCCATGAAACAGTGACCTTGATAAAAATTGAGAATGGGAGGCGGTCTTGTTCTGGTCCTTCTGATATACAATCTGGTGGAGCTTTGTTGACCAGCTCAGTTTCCTGGCTATACACAGTCATTCAAGGATTCAGTGTTTCTCCATGTCTTCCTGTGTCAGCAGTGAGCTAGGTACCAGGAATCTGAGAAGACAGAACAGCATCTGGGCATTTTCTTCCATGCCCTGACCCTTGAGGGGGGACAGACAATGAAAAGGACACTGAGACTGGAGTGGAAGGAGAGATTTCCTCCCAAGGAAGTGAAATCTCATGGGGAAGGTCGTTTGAGTTGTTGTAAGCTGCCAAAAGGTAGAGATGGGTAGGTCTCTTTAGGGGCAGCCTGAAGAATATGTGGAAGCTCAGAGGAGCATATGGAGAATGGTTTGTTTCTGTTGTGGCTGAAACATAGACGGGTAGAGGAAGGGCATGTTGGCAGAAAGTGAGGCAAGACATTGTGGCCTGAAACTGGCTGGAGGTTTGTGATTCTAAGTCAAGAATTTGGACTTGATTTTTTATACTCTGTTACCTCTGTGTGTAGAACACCTGCTGAAAAATGTGTGCTAATGTGATATTTACCGGGATGACGAGCAAGAAAGGATGTGTCATCTTTTTAAAAAATATGTCTATCAACCTCATGACCTGACAGAAAAAGTTCAGGTTGAAGATTCCCTTTGTAGTGAGGATGCTTGATTTTAATAACCCAGGTACATTCCTACTTTCTACTACCGCATCCTCAAATACACCCACCCCCCTCATAGCCTATGTTAAAATGTATGCAGATGCAGCCACTCATCAAATTTTGGACTAAAGTCAGTATGATAATGTTCTGCTTCATCAATTGAGGAATAAAGAATATGAAGGACTTTTGTAATTTAATTCAGAAAATCTGGCAAAATTTCAAATCTTTAAAACTTTGAATGCAAAATTAGTTGTTCAGAAACAAAGCCAGATGTGAATATAATACAACATCACCAGTCATATATAGCATAGACCAATAATTACTCAACTATTGAGATATACAATATAATCAGGATTAAGTAAGCTCTTTCTTAATGAAGTACGGTGGCAATGTGAAAATACCATGAGCTCATGAGCTTTAGGATGGGACAGATCTAGGCTCAAACGCCTGCTGTTTTACCTTCTGGCTTTAGGACCTTCAGCAATGGATTCATTCTCTGAATCTCAGCTACCACAGCTGTAAGATAAGAATAATGATAACTAGGGATTCCACCTCTTGGGTCCCCTTCTTCCTCCGGGAGAAGTCTTTTCTTCTGTCCTTTAATAAATTTCTAATTTCTACTCTGAAAAAAAAAGAATAATGATAACTAGTATCCAGGGCCACTCAGGAAGAGTTGTCCTTTTCAAATCCATTCTGCTATACCTTGGAGCACAGACCAGTGTTTTAGGAGGACATAGACTACGTTTGATACTGCTTAACTTGATCTCTGGCACATAGCTAGCTTTCAGTAAGGATTTAGGGAAGGAAGGGAGCCTTAAAGATCATCATTTTTAGCAGTTCCAAATGTATTTCGCCACAGCCATCAGATCTAGAGCAAATTCATAAGCAATAGGGGCGAGAGAGAAAGAGGGAAGGAGAGAGAGGGATACATATGAATGAATAACTGGAAATTCATATGTAACTGACGTGGTCCAGGGCTACGTTGTTCTCTCCTCTATGCATGCCTCTGTTTCCAGCTGGCATCACTCTTGCTCTTCTGAGTTTCATAACTTGCAATTTAACAAATTTTGTGAAGAGAAAACCGAGAAGGAAGGAACTCCAGTGAATTCACACTCACCTGCCACTGCTCGGAAAGGGGCAGGTGGTATAGCCCTTGCAGTGCTGGGCAGGAGGCGATGCAGATGCTGGGCTGTCCTCCAGGCTCTTCTTTCCAGTGTCAGAATCTAAGTAAGAATATTCTACCCAATGTTTGGGAGTGAGAAACGTGAAAACTAGAGAGATAAAGCAACTTGTTCAAGTTTAGGCCTGTAACTAACAGGATAATTTATTGCATATTCGGGTTCTAATTTTGCTATCAAGGGAAACATAACTACATAAAATACGTTGGACTGTTTGATAGAAGTTCCAGTGAAGTTTCCCTGGCTTAGGATAGGGTGGGGGTGAGGAAGTTATTTCTACATTTAATTTCTTTACTAGATAGAGGACTATTCAAAATATGTTTCTTTTTAATGAAACTTTTGAGTCTTTCAAGGAATTTTCTCATTCTGCCTCTTTTGATAAATTTATTGGTATAAAATTATTTGTAATATCATCTGAATTAACATAGAAAGAGCATTTAACAAAATTCAAAGCCCTTTCATGAAAGAAAAAAACCACTCAATTCTTGAGGAATAGTAAAAAATTACCTAATATTTATTATTTTGTAATTTTATTAAATTACATAATAAAAACCTTACTGAATATCTTAATGATGAAAAGGCTGAATGCTTTTCCTTTAAGATGAGGTACAAGACAACGAACTCATCTTTGCCACTTCTCTTCAACAGAGTAATATAATTGCTAACCAGAGTAATTGGGCAAGAAAAAGAAATAACAAGGATCCAAATCAGAAAGGAAGAAGTAAAGTTATCTCTGTTCACAGATGATATCTTGTACATAGAAAACCTTAAGATTACACACACACACACACACACACACACACACACACACACAACTGTTGGAATTAATAAATCCAGCAAAATAGGATACAAAGTCAACACACCAAATCAGTTGCATTTTTACACACTAACACTGAGCAACCTGAAAAGAAAAATTACAAGAATCTGTTCCATTTATAGTAGCATAAAACAGGATAGAAGGTGAGAACCCATAAAACTCATCATCAAATATACAAATGGTCATAAGTGTATGAAGAGATGTTTCACATCACTAATCATTAGGGAAATGCAAATCAGTAAGGTCTTACCTCACACAGGTTAGTATGGCTGCGATGACTGTGATGAAAAACAAAACAAAACAAAATAACAAGTATTGACAAAGATTTAGAAAAATCAGAGTCTGGTGGGAATGTACAATGATACAGATGCTGTGGAAAACATTATGAGAGTTCTTTCTGAAAATAAAAACAGAAACCACATAATCCAGCAATTCCATGTATGGATACATTCCCCACCAAAGTGAAGGCAAAATGTTAAAAAGATACTTGTGTACCCATGTTTATAGCACCATTATTTACAAAAACAAAAATATGGTATTTTTAGTATTAATTAGTATAATTAGTATTAATCAGTAGATGAGTGGATAGGCAAAATGTGGCATAAACATACAATAGAAAATTATTCAGTCTTGAAAAGGATCAAAATCCTAACTCATGTTATATAACATTAGACATTACAGTAATGTCTTCATTAGACATTATCATAAGTAAAATAAGCAATCAGAAGAAGACAAATCTTGTGGGATTATATATATATATATATATATATATATATATTAGTTTCTCAGTCAAAATCATAGTGACAGAAAGTAGAATGGTGTTTTTCATAGGCTTCATGAAGAAGAAAATGAGGAGTTATTGCTGAAAGGGTTTAGAATGTCAGTTTCGAAAAGTGAATAGTCATACCAATGGAGATGTGTAATAGTGGTGATGGTTGCATGACAATATGATTATATTTAATTCCACTGAGATTTACAATTAGAAATGTTTAAGGTAGTAAATTTGGTTGGCTATTTACCACACTCAAAAACTGGAAAAAATTATTACATATTTTCTTGTTTTCCATTTGATTCTATAAGATCTCTAGTGATGTCTCCTTTTAAATTCTTGCTTCATCTAAGTATAGTTTTATTTTTTTTAAAAAAAAAACATTGATTTCATTGATTTTTGCTTGTATTTTATTATTTCTTCTTTCTACCTATTATGTATTTAATTTGTCTGCTACTTTTTTATAACATAAGTTTTTCTCCCTTGAATAAGGGTTTGAAACTATAAACTTTTAAGTGCTGCTTTAGTTGAATCTTATAAGTTTTGTAATTCTATCTTTATTTTCAGTCAGTCCAGAATATTTTATAATTTCCCTTATTTCTTTTTTGCCTGAGTTTTTGAAGTGGTGTTTAAAGAATTTAATATATATATATATATTTAATATATATATAGATAGATATAGATATAGATATAGATATATTTTTAGAATAATTTTGGACTTATGGAAAACTGAGCAGAGGATTCAAGAATTGTTGTGTTCCTCCTCTCTGTCCTGCTCATGGATTCCCTTATTATTTAGCACATTGTATTTTTTTACAATTAATGAACTGATACTGATATATTATTATTAATTAAAATACATAGTTTAATTTTGTGTTGAACAGTTCTGTGGGTTTTGTTAAATGTTTTGTTTATCTGTGGCATTAGAGTATTATACAGATCTTCAAAGCTTCTTTGCTCCATCTGCTCATTTCTCTGTTCCCACCTCAAACCCTTTGTCCTTCTACTGTTTCTTGTAGTTTGTCTATTTTGAATGTTGGAATCATATATCCTGTAGCCTTTTCAGAGTTGGTTCTTTGACTTAGCAATATGAGTTTAAATCCCACAATATCTTTTTATGGCTTAATTCCTCCTCCTCCTCTTCCCCCTCCTCCTCCCCCCACTCCTCCTTCTCCCTTCTTCTCCCTTCTTCTTCCTTCTTTTGGTTGAATAGTAGTCCATTGTTGTTATGTACCAGGGTCTACCCACCCAGTTGCTTTTTGAAGAATATTGTGCCTACTTTTTTATCAAATACGAATAAAGCTGCCATAAACATTCATATGAAAGTGTTTGTGTGGACATATGTTTTCAAATCAGTTGGGAAAATAGGAGCATGATTGCTGAATGGTTTATTAAAAGTATTCTTAGCTTTGAAAAAAACTGCTAAACAGTCTTTCAAAGTGGGGGCATCCTTTTACATTCACACAGGCATGAATAGAGGCTCCCGTGCTCTACATCCTGACTGCCGGTGGTAGTGTCAGTTTTTTTTAGCCTAATAGGTAGGTGGTAGTAGCTCATTGTTGCTTTAATATGTAATTCTCTCAATGGCATATGATATTTAGCTTTTTGTGCTTATTTGCCATCTGTGTATGTCTTCTTTCATGAAGTATCTGTTCAAATCTTTTTTCCATTTTTAAATTGGATCATTTTTTTCCTTAGCATTGAATTTTATGAATTCTTTGTTTTGGTTACAAGTCATTTATTAGATGCGTATTTTTTTCAAGTATGTGACTGACCTTTTAATTATCTTAACATTTTAATTCACAGAGCAATTTTCATTTTAATGAGTATTACTGATAAGTTTTGTCTATCATGAATTATGCTTCTGTGTTTATCTAAAAAATCATCACCAAACCTAGGGTCACCTAGATTTTCTCTTATTTTGTTAAAAGTTTTATATTGTTGTGTTTTATATTTGGAATAAGGATCCATTTTGAGTTAGTGCTTATTTAAATATACAATGTGTATTTTATTTTGCATGTGGATGTTGAATTGTTCTAGCACCATTTTTGAAAAGATGATCTTTCCTCTATATAATTGCCTTTGTTTTTCTTTGTCAACAGTCACTTGATAACATCTGTGTGTTCCTACTTCTGATCTTTATATTATGTTTCATTGATATGTGACTTTTTTTAGCCAGACCATGCTCTCTTGATTACTATGGCTTTATAGTAAGTTTCAAAGTCGGACAGTGTTCACAGCTTTCTTATTCTTCAGAACTGTCTTGGCTATTCTGGGTTTTTTGACTTTCCAATCTAGCATCAGCTTGTTGACTTCTACAAAATAGCTTTTGGGGATTTTAATTTTGATTAGTTAGAATCAATTCAATTTTGATTAATTAGAATCTCTGGAGAAAGTTGGGAAGAACTGGAATATTTACAATAATGAGTCTCTCTACTAAGAGAAGTCTTTAATTGTTTACATCAGAGTTCTACAGATTTTTCCAGATAGATCATTTATATATTTTGTTAGATTCATAAGTAAGTGATTTTTTGATACTTTGTCATTGGCATTGTATTTTTTAATTTCAGATTCCAATTGCTCATCTTTTGGTATCTAGAGAAATGAGTGACTTTTTAATGTTAATCTTTTATCCTGTAACCCTACTATGATTCCAGATGTTAAACATTGATTTCCAGTTAAATTCTTTTTGTATCAAGGAACACATTATGAAATTTCAATCCTTTTAAATTTATTGGGACATACTTTATGGCTTAGCATAAGATTTAAGACAGTCAATGTTCCAAGTGCATTGGAAAATGAATTTGTCTTGCAGTGATTGTTCTGTAAATGTCATTCAAGTAGGTTGGGTCATAATATTCTTTCCTTCATGTCTTCTTTATCTTTACTGATTTTTTTCTATTTTCCCCACTAATTATTGAAAAAGAATTGTTGAAAACTCTAGCAATAAGTATTGATTTATCTTTCATTCCTTTCAATTATGTCCATTGGACTTCATACATTTCAAAACACTGTTACCTGGAACATTCATATTGCGAATTCTTGTATGTTTTTGATAAATATACTTTTTGTTTTTTACTATCAAATGTCATATCTCAATCAATTCTGGTAATATTTATAATACTGAAATCTGATATTAATATACAACTACAGCCATTTTTGGTTATTATTTACTTATATATCCTTTTTTACTTCTTTTTTCCCTTTCTTCCTTTTCACTTTTAACCTTTCTCTGAGTTTAAACTTAAAGTGCATTTTCTATAGACAATATACAGCTGAGTTTTGCTTTTAGACTCCTTCTAAAAATTTTTAATTTTTACATGGAATGATTTGTCCATTCCCATTTGTGTCATTTTTGATACGGTTAACTTTAGTCATACCTCTTCACTTTCAAAAATTTCATCTTATTTAACTTCTGTTTCTTTCTTCATTCCTCTACTGTCTTCTTCGGGATTGACTGAATATATTTAGTATTCCATTTTATCTCCTCTATTGGCTTATCGGCTGTATTTCCTGATTTTTAGTTTTGCTGTAGAGATAATATTATCTTTAACTTAGCTTAATCTGCCTTCCAATAGTTTTATATTACTTTTTATATGAGGTAAGAACTGTATAATGTGCTTTCATTTTCCGCTAAGTTCTTGTGCTATTTTTATAGTACATTTTTTTTCTACATAGGCTAGACATCTCATGTTTATTAACATTGTTAATTTTTATACTTTGCAAATTCTTTCTTGTATTTTTCTTCAGTTAAAAATTTCATCTATTTTTAGTATAAATCTAGTGGCAGTAAAATATTTCAGAGCTATATAAACAAAAACTTATTTCACCTTCATTTTTGAAGAATTTTTTCACTGGATATGAAATCTCAAGTTTATAGTTTTGGTCTTTCAGTCTTTAAAAAAAGACTTTCACTGTCTTATGACTTAAATTGTTTCGGAAATGATGTTGCTCATTGTTCTTATTTTGGTCCTATAAAAGTAATTTGTTTTGCTTCTCTGGATAATGCTAAGATTATTTTCTTTATCATTTATTCTCAACAATCTTGTTATGATGAACTTTCTTTATGCTTATTTTGCTTGTGTTTTATTGAACTCCTTAGAGCTGTAGATTTTTTTTAAACGAAATTTGTAAAATATTGTTATTTTCCAAGTATTTTTCTGCCATGATTTCTCAGTTCTGCTCTTCAGGGACTCCAATTAGCTCTGTGTTAAATTACATTGTCTCAGAAGTGCTTTGGTGTTTTGTTTTTTGAATATACTTGATGATTCTCTGTTGTCCTCAAGTATTCTTATTTATTCTTCACTGTTTAATCTGTTAGTCTAATTCAGAGCATTTAAAATTTTTAAGTATTATAATGTAAATTTTTTTTCTTCTCATTATATTTTCATATAAATCCTTGAACTTGTTTGCAGGTTTTGTCTGCAAATTCATCATCTGTCATTTTGAGGCCTATTTTTATTGACTTAAGGTTTCTGTTATTATTGACAGTTTTCATCTTCTCATATCTTATAATTTTTTATTGGATGCTAGTCATTGTAATGTGGCAATCATTCTTTATATACAAGAGATGTGTTCTATGATCCCCAGTGGATGCCTGAAACTACAAATAGCACCAAACCTTATATATTCCATGTTTTTTCCCATACAGGCACACCTGTGATAAAATTAAATTTGGCACAGTAAGAGATAAATAACACCTAATAATGAAATAGAATAATAGTAGAATAATTATAACAGTATACTATAATAAAAGCTATATGAATGTAGTCTCTGTCACAAAATAATTTTTGTTTTTGTTTTTGCGAGTGTGTGGGTTCCTAGCTGTGGATTCAGTATCTGGCTTTATCATATGCCTCTCAGCATTTTCATATAGTACAAGAGTTAAATATGTCCTTCTCTGGTTCCTCCTTTGCACTTTTATGAGTGTATTATTAGGATTTATTCAGAAGAGTCCAATTCCATTATAACTGAATACTTGCTTTGGATGGTATTTTTTTCTTAATCTATTTTATCTCATTGTTCCAAATGTGAATAGCTATAACAACTTAAATAAAATATATAATACAGTAATTATAACATAATTATATTATTTGACATTATTTAAGTTTTAGATTATGATTTCCAGGCTATTTTAATGCACCTGTGTAAATTTCATTGAAATATTTTCAGAATTGAATATTTGGGACTGAATTGGTTTAATCAATTTCTTCAACTCTACTGAAAATGTGACTGAAGCTTCTTTGTTGACAGACACAGCCTCTCCATTAATTTTTATAATTTTCAGTCAGACTCATTCCTGAATTTTTCCAACTACCCCTACTTGGCTGGATGTCATTTATCTAAAGGGATCCCTTGCTGAGTGAACTCTTTGTATACAATTGATACTTTCTGGAGCAATATGTTTCTGTTAATCAGACCATGTTTTCTCTTCATGCCTCCCACCCACAAATTACTGTAGCCATAACTTTTGCTGTTTGAAGTGCAGCAGCAAAGCTAGCTCAAAATTATTTTTCCTTCATCAAAATTTCATGGACAGATTTGTTCTTAGCATAGATTTTAGCAAGCTCAGTATGTGATTTGTTTGTTTGTTTGTTTGTTTCTGTTGTACATTTAGAACTTTCACCCTTTCACTTAGGGGAAGCAGTTTATGGCTTTTGGCATATTGGAATTTCCAGCATTGCCACTCTTGCAAATTGATGCTATTTTTAAGTAAAATAAGGATTACTTGAGCATAAGCATTATGCTCTCAATACACCTTTTTAGGGACTAATAAGCAGGTAGCACATACCATGTGGATACACTGGGACAAAGAGAGGATTAATGTCTTGCAGGGAATGTCATGGAATGGCCAAATTTTATTATGCCACTCACAACAGCATGAATATAAATTCTTTTTTAATCTTTATTTTGTTTATTTACTTTTATGTGGTGCTGAGTATCAAACCCAGTGCCTCACATGTGCAAGGCAATTGCTTTGTCACCGAGCCACAACCCTAGCCCTGATGGATGTAAATTTTGCGAATTATTTATTTATGAAATTTTTCATTTAATATTTTTTGACCATGGTTAACCATGGGTGACTGAAACAGCAGAAAGCAAAACCACTGATGAGGGGGTAGTATAGAAATGTGCTTAGCCTCTGGATTTTGTTATCTTCCTTTGATAACTACTGAATTTTTTTATGGCAGCTAACTACTTGGGGATGAGCTACAACCTTCTGGGACTTGTCCTTACACTTTATCCAGGTGGGTCTAGACTAGTCTCTCCCCTAGGGCTGGTTTACCTGTTTGATTTTAGTCCTGGTTTAGTCCTATTCCTGAAATGATGCTCCACGTGTTCAGAGTGACCTCTTCCCTCCAGCTCACCAGGACTTGAGTGCCTCCCAGAAGCCTGTGTTTTTAAGAAGACACGATTATTCTCTGGTAGGACTTGTGGAATCCTATCCTACACATATGCCACTTGATAGTCACATTAAGAACTTGTGGGGACCCTGATGCAGATTTATGAACTTTTTTTCTGTGAATTGCTAATTCCAGATGCAGGTGTTCTCTTAAATTTAAACCTCTGTCTTCTTGGCTTAGAGAAATTGCTCTTTTTATATTTTCCCTTCCTGAAATGGGGTCAGAAAATTGCTTCAGGCAGAAAGCTGAGGCAACAATATTTCTTCTTTTTATTTTAATCTGTAGCTTTTACTTATTGGGATATAATATAGGTTAAACCAGTGCCCTGGGTAATAGAGTAGGAAAAGACTTCAAGATTGAGAAACCTTCCAGAATTTTCAGAATTCTATATTATATAATTTAAGTACAAATCAGGAATCTGAGTATGTTACTTTAAAATGATTTTCAATATCTTTATTGTTCCAATAAATGTTTTATAGTATTTTATTTATGAGATTGGGGGTTGAATGGATATTTATTCTAATGGCTATTCCTCAATAAAACTAGAGGTCTTGAATTAGTAGATATTCCTTAATTAAATAAGAAAATCCAAATTTTAGAACATGAGTTATTCTGTGTTGTCACTGCAGGTATCTTTTCATGTATTTAGAGCAAAGACAATCTTACAAATTTTTAATAACTTAACATTTTAAGGGTTACATAGTTATGCATTGTTTTGACAATGGGACATTCTGAGAAGTTCATCACTAGACAAAATTTTGTCTTCTTGTGAACTTTATAGAGTATAGTTACATAGACTAAGATGGCCATGTGGTCATTATCTTATGGGACCACTGTCATATATGTGGTCCATTGTTAGGCAGTGTGTGACTATAATGCTATATGAATTGACAAGTAAGAGTTAAGAAAACTCCCCAAGATTACTTTTACAGTAGTCAGGAAGCCTTAGGGATAAGGAAAAAAAAATCAAGATATTTTGATTCTCTTAAGGTTATTGTCTATGGAAAATTCAGATATCATAAAAACTGAGCCAAAACATACAAGAAAAAAAATCAGTACATTTATAACTTAGGAGAAGTGGTTTTGTTCCTTTGCAAAGAGCAGGCATGAATAATTATCTCAAATTGGAAGTTTGGATAAAGTCTTCACAGGTTTATGAATTCTACAGGAACAACCACATCCATAATCATTATGTATATTTGTGCCTCTTATTAAATTTAATCAGAGGAGAGAGTCTAAAATTTATCTTGTTTTTCAACTTCTTCTCAGAAAAAAAATCATAGTCAAACTTGAACAAGTATTGTAACATTTCAGAGCCCCCTATCTCAAGGAAGATTGAGAACCAGAAACCTAAAAGTTCATCACAATATACTTTTAGTGTATCTTTATGGTTTTTGAATGTACATATATCACATATAAAGTGAGGAAGTGACATTTGAATAGAGTTTAAAGGTTTACAAAGATTTTTTTCCTTTATTATTTTAGACCACTTATTACTATCGGTAATGTCACAGAGGCCTGTGATACCTAAAGTTATCTCTGTTCTGCACTTTTGCCATTAGCCACCATTCTACCATTAGTCACCTTCCAGCTTTCCTTTGAGGCTGTATTTGCCCTATCATGTGTTTCCAAGTGGACTGGTCCTCACTGTCTTTTACTGTCCTCTGCCTGTTTTTGTTTTGCCTTGTTTTTCAGATGGTGAGATAAAATAACCACTCTAACCTTAATTTGTCACAATGATTGTTGAAAAATTGCATGTGATTCCAGTGGGCTCCGTAAGAACCCCCTGTGACATTTTCTTGTGATATTAATGTTGAGAAAATATCCTTTTGCTGTTAGAGTCCTTTTGCTAGGTGGATGTAAATTTGGAGCTGCATGGAATATACAAGTTGTGTAGAACAGGAGTGAATGAGGTTAACATGCTGAGGTGAGTATAGATGAAATAGAAATAAGAATTTTCCAGTGGGTTGAACCCCTAGATCTAGCTGTGTTTGAACTATTTCATGAGCTGATGAGTTCCTTTACCCTTAAGCTAATTGAAGATGGAATTTTCTCTGACACAACCTAAAGAATTTCCCTATTGTAGACATTTTGGTCTCATTTTGCAGGTGGAAAAAAAATGAGTTTCTACAAGGTTAAGTAACCAATCTCTGTCCATTTGTAGGGTGAGAGACTTGAATAGAACCTGTTCTCATTTCAGTTAACCATTCTGCAGCCAGCTACCTTTTGGATCAAGACAAAATATCTATGATGCCTCATTTTGGTTTTGTTGGCTTTTTTTTTCTTAAATTTTAGTGGGTTATCTTGTTTTTCCCCTCTAGGGAGTTTGCAGATGTGACTACAGAATGTTTTGTGCTTGTGTCCCTGCAGATGGATATCTGTCGAGCTTCCTGGCCCTTTCCTGATGCTGTACCTGCCCAGCCTACTCAAGGCCAGATTTCCATGCTGTAGGTGTTGAGCTTAGAACAGGCCCCCTATAGAAATGTAGTTTATGACTTGAATCATTTTAAAGCTGACTCTAAAACAAGAGGTCTAGATCCAAGGTGACCATCTCATCTTACACTATTGCAAAATCTTTCAAAAGACATCTACCATGTGGTGGTCTGTGAAGAGAGAGGATTCTCCCCTTTAAAAAAACATGTCTTGGATGGTCTATATGTCCCTAGATAGTCCCCTATCCTCCTATGAGACCCAATGTCAAAGAAAAGGATTTAAAATTAAAAAGAAAAAAATGCTTCCACAGTTTGTGAACAATAAGAAAAGAAGAGGAACAAGTAATGTGATTCTTCAAAGGTTAAATATGATAGCACCTCCCAATTTGGCTTTGTTGGAGAAAGAGCTGCTCTGTAAGTGAATTTTGAGGAAGCACTTTAAGCACCAAAAACTGTTTATAAAAATCTATTTTGACAATTATGAGGTTGGAATCTTTATAAGATCTCCTGCAAACTCCCCAACTCTACTCTGTGAATCAGAGCTCTCCTAATATAACCTCTTTCCTTAGAGACTTAGGGCCTCCTCTTGATTGTTCTGGAAGTCACAGAATGGGGTACTCTGTGCTTGTTTATGATTCTAATCTGTTTTTAAAAATGCTAGTTTTCCTGTGTATTTTAAATGCAAGTTTTATCCATCTATTGCCCTTCTTGTGGCTCTTAATATGTTTTCTACTCTTGCTTTAAATCTTCTGTCTTACTTCACCCATAGCATGAGACTGTCACCAACCCCCCCTCTTACACTACAGAAAGTGAAGGACTTGTAGCACCATCTTCTCTTAAACCATGTATTTGTATCTTCCACTGATACATCTTGTCCCCAGCTGAGCTTGGACACAAAGTATGACTGGATCTCAGAGAGAAAGAAGTAGAACTTGGTCAAATATCTACAACTATCCTATTGCTGACCAGGTGTGGGGTTTCTGGTGGTGTGCCTTGTCTCATTGAAACCTCACAAGGCTTAGAGGAAGATTTGCCAGGCAGTGTGCTAAATGCTTTACACATATTATTTCATTTAATTCTCAAACATCCCTATGAGCCTCAGAAGAGGAAGGTGACTTAAACAGAGGCATAGATTTTGACCTCAGTGCACTGGGTTCTGGGGTAGATATGGCAATACAATATAATTCCAAATTCTATCATAAGAGATTTTATTTAGCAAGATCTATTGCCCAGGGTCATAGAGCAAATGGCAGAACTAAGATTCATTTCTGATGATTCCAGAGGCCATGCTCTTTCCCATCATTCATTTGGCCTTGATTTCTTACCTATATTCTACCTGGTTACCTTGGTTAGGACAGCAGGCTTCTTCTAGGGTGTGGTCTGCCCAACTCTCCCTAGGTCTTCTTTCCTAGGATAGAAATCTCTTCCTCACATATTCCACTTACAAATTCCTTGTGTTCTCAGTAATTCCTTCCTGACTTTCAAATTGGTGTGTGTGTGTGTGTGTGTGTGTGTGTGTGTGTGTTTGTGTGTGTGTATCTTCTGGACATCATATTGAGAATAATCTAGTTGTCCAGGATATTTAAATGCATATTTGTATGTGAATCTGTCTTTTTATTAAGCACATTTTCATTATATAAAGTTGAAAGACTTCTTCATGTATCTGACCTATAGAAAATGCACTCATAGATTTGGAGACTCTTTGCCATAAGTCAGTGGTCCTCGAAGGTTTACAGTCCACAGGTTGACATCACTTTGTAGTAACAGTGTATCTTAATGGCAGAGAGCTAGGCTCAGAAATCAAAGGTACGTGGGCTCAAACCTGTCACTCTGAGCTCTCTTGGTTCCGTGAGCTTGATTGTGAATCTTCACCACCGCTCACACAACCATTTTTTTTCCTGAGGGTTGTTGTAATATTTAAATGAGTTTAGGCATATAAATAAAGTATGTGATACATATTATCAGGGCAGCAACTTCCCATAGGAAGTTCATGAGAAGTCATGGTTTAGAGGTTAAAAGGCAATACAGACAATTATGTACCAGCTTTTACCATGTCACCCTGAATACTGGGCTTATTTTGTAACACAATCTAGAATTACAAGTTCTATTACTTGAATTGTCTAGATGGTGAAGAAACCTGTAACCAAGTTACATATTGGTGGCCCATACATCATTCCATCGAGGTATCATTCCTCTTCTGCATCTCTTGTCAGGGCCTATTGTTTAGAATCTAGGCCAAATAGTAGGCCTTATTTAATGGTTACACTTGATAGGCATTGTTCTAGAAGTAAGCTTTGAAGAAAGTTTTCTTTTCTTCTGGTGACATTATAAATTAAATATAGGTCCAAGCTTAGTTTTCACATGATAGTAAGTTGTTATGGTTGGAGAGGCGATCACACAGGTCTTTCAGTTTCAGTCTGTTCAGATTACAGACCCTCTGAACTGCAAGTGAGTTCAGTATTCAAGAAGAGAATTAAAGCAGAATGTTGTAATAGCTTTACAAATTTATTAGCCATGCTGGAAAAACTGGCTCTGTGTCCCAGAGCTGGTGAGTTGCTAGTGTCGTAGATGTAGGTCTAGTATCCACTCATTCTCATGGATTATGATGGATCTGGAGTAGCCTGCAATAAGTTTTATCAACTGTAATTTGTCCACCTTTTGAGTACTGCCCTTTACACCCCCTGTGCAGTCCTGCCAGTGGTAAAGGGAGCAAATAATTCAACACAAATTGATCTCTTGTTTTCTTTCCCTCTTATTATCTTCAGGATGAAATCACAGCAGATAAAACTCTCCATCCATTTAAAGTGTTGGAGTACAAACTGGTTAGAACTTCTGCTGCATCCTAGGCTTGCAGACTGTCTGCTAGCTCTACCCAGACTACTCAGACTTACCAAGGAGCTGCAGTTATTAAGCAACTTTCTGCCTCCTCTTCTGGTGCTGCCTCTCAGTTTCTGCTAATTTGTCTCCAGTGACCTGAGTTTCTTCCATATTCCTTTGTTTCCTTTTGCTGCTATAAACAACTACCACACATTTAGTGGATTAAAACAACAGAAGCTTATTATCTTCTGGTATTTGAGGTCAGAGGTCTGAAGTGAGTTTTACATGGCCAAAATCAAGGTGTCAGCAGGGCTGACTCCCTGAAGGAGGCTGTAAGGGAGAATCTGTTTCCTTATCTTTTCCAGATTCTTTTCCTTATCTTTTCCAGGCTGTTCTTGTTCCTTGATTTATCACTTTTTCCCCTTGTTTCTGTTCTCCCGTGGCTGTCCCTATCTGACCATCCTTCATTTCTCTTTTAAGAATCCTTGGGATTACACCGGACTCCCTGGATAATCTCTGCATCTAAAGGTCCTTAACTTAATCCTATCTGAGAAGTTTCTTAGCCATGTGAAATAACATTCACAGATTTGGGGGATTGGGACTTGGATATCTTTAGGCCATAATTCAGTCTGTCACACATCTGTCTTATGGAGGACTGTTTAAAGGAAAAGAAAGGTTTTGTAGTACATTAGGAACATGAAAGAAAAAAGAAATTTGGTTCCAGCCTTGAACCTGACATTACACTCGTTGTTGGTATGAATAAAGCATGTCACTTCCTGAGAGAATGGTACAGTTGGGATTTTGGATTCACTTAGTAATATCCCTCACAGCTATAAAATTGTACAACTTGACAAACTTATTTGTATTGACATGTAAGTGACTTGGAGCAATTTTGGTGGGGATTAAGCTTTTTTTCCCCCCAAAGGATTGATTTTATATTAAAAGTAATTATTTATCACATTTGATGAAAGAAGTATTTTCTTTAGGAAAAGAAACATCTTTAAAACTACTGGAACCACAACATGTAGGCAACTTTGCTCTTCCTCCATTGGAAGGCTAGTCCAATGTGTGGCCTTACATACCTGAATATGGAGGCCAAGGTTTCACAGCCAGTGGTCCACAGATCATCTACATTAGGTTCACCTGGGACCATTATTAAAAATGTACATTTCTGGTCTCCAAATTCCCACCAGGGCTGATTATTGGCTTATGTTAAATGGCTCAAAGGGAATCATTTGAACAACATTTGAGAATTACTGAAAAATAAATATAACTGGTTATAGCTTGTAGCATTATAAAATGCACACATTATTAAAACTGGGAAGAGTTATCCCAGTTACTCCCTTTTTCGATTTTCATATTCACAGATTTCCTAAGATATCTACGACTTAAAGGAATAAAATTTCTTGCTCCAAATCCAACAACTACTTCAAGGTAGAACTAAAAGAACAGTGAGTCTCTTTATTTCATGTTTAGAGTTCATTGGCAGGGGTGCTATTTTTTTCTTCTGGAAAAAAAATTTTTTGACCCTATTACAACTTTTCTTTAGATATATAGTAATCACTAGTTTTCAAAAGGGTCTTGGTCAAAAAGACTGTCAATAAAATGACTATGAATAATATTATTATTATTATTTCAAAGTGATTTCCATTAATGATGTTAGGTCCTTATTCACAAAAAGAAAAAGAAAAAGGTTTCTTTAAATAACATGTTTTAAGACTGGGTGTATAGCTCAGTGTTAGAGCTAGCATGAGGCTGAACCCCAGCAGCACAAACACACACTAAACAAAAAATAGCAAGCAAAAGCTATATGTATTTTAAAATTTTTGATCTATAAAATGTAACAAATAATCAAGTATATCACAAAATATATTTCTATTTTAAAGCCTAAAATATTATATTTGAAATGTGCTTCTTTGATATTAACTACATAACAATGTATGTCCCATAGATTATTTCACAAATCACAATCTGTCATTTAATCTTATATTTAAATCCCCATTAATTTGAATCTTATGGATCAGAAATGTATGCAATTACCTATAAGCAGTAGATGAAAATAGATTAGAAAGGAATGAGACATTTCTGGGTGTCGTCTTAATGTGGATTTGACTTTTGAACCATGTTAATGTTTTACAATTTCCTAAAGAAAAAAAATAAATCTAAAAGGATGGGGAAAACTTTGTGGTTTAAATGTATTGTCCGAATACATTTAAACCACAAAGAAAATGTAGTTCAAGTATTTTTTTGTATATGGTACTCAATTTTATCTTCTCAGTGGAATGTTTTTATAAAACAAAATTAAACCAAAAAAATGTCAATTTTGTACATTTCTTGTTGGAAATTATATAGGTATGGTATTAATGAATTTGTGTATTATAGTATTAAACAAAGGAGTAAATATTTTTATATTTATATTTTTCATTTATGCTTTATTTTCTAAATTTATTTATATTTTTTAATTTATGTTCTGAGAAACCACTGTTCTCACTGTGATGGAAGGGAAATAAACTATGGAATGAAGAAGAATTCCCTTCTTGCACGTATTAGGATGGATCTGTGTATATATTTGAGTGTGTCTGTGTACATTCTCTGTCCAAGGAAATCAAAGGGCCCAAACTGGACCATTTGAACTGGAAAGATTGGTGACAATAATGAATTATTAAATATTTTATAAAAGGAATTCAAGTCCACAATGATGGAAATTTATATATACTGTATATAAATCTCAACCTTTTTTCAAAATGTTTGTGTAATATTATATTTACAGTGTATAGATACATATGTATGCATATGTATCTACTTACTCTGTTAAATAGTTTCACTCTTATTATAACTTGTATTTCCTATAGTCATGTAGTAAAGCAATGCATATTTGTAAATTCAAAACTGAATATTATTTGGTATATGTGTAACTTTTCTGGATGTAATTTTCTTGGCAGTTTTTGTAATTAATTCTCAACTGTGACCTATTTTAAAAATACATAAGTAGCCATACAATTTTAAAATCAGCAAAGAGTTTAGGGAATTAACAGTCATTCATTTCATAAATATTATTTAGATTTTTACATGTGAGGGCTTGTCCTATGTAGGATTATAGTGGATCTTGTGTACTTGTATTATACACATCTCTAGGGGGCGCCATTGGCATAGTGGTTTTCAAAGTAAAAGTGCAGCCTATTTGTTTCAACAACCTGATTCCTGGACATACAATGGCGAAAAAGGCAAAGTCCTAGACCTCTGAAACATTTCAGCCTAGAGAAAAGAACTACACATGAGTAAGAAAATATACAACAGTTATTAAAGTAACATGACAGTCCTTATAGGAGTGCATGAAAGGGAACCCCACCTCAGAATTAGGGGATTAGGGGATGGAAGAGATTTCCTGAGAAAATCAGTTATATATTTGCCGAGGTCTGAATGAAAAGTACATTCTAGTGAAAGGAAAAGAAGGAAAGAGAGACAAAGAACATTTGAGCAGAATTTATTGAAAGCTCTTCAAGGTAAAGGGGAAGAGGATGGTGCTCAGGAATGAAAGTGGTCCTGTTGCAGACAAAGAATTAGTAAAGTCACACTAGTGACTTGAACAGTGTCACTGCCTCCTCTCCTGATTCATTCATGAACATGTTAAATTATAGCATATTTATTCACAAGTATAAATACATACCCTTGGAAAAGCCCTGTTGATATTTATGCTATAGTTAACTACTCTCAGATGCTTTCTCATCCGAGGCTAGAGATTGCTGATTCTCAAGTGGCAGCCCCTGGGTCCTGCTCATCTTTGCGTATCTCACAGCGCCTACTTGCTGACTTGCACATAGCCATCTTTACAGATGTTTTGGGTGTTGAGGTCGCACATCAATGTAAACAACTGAGGTACAGGTGGTCCTGGTCCTTGACTTATAACATTTCACTTAATATTTTTTTATTTTCATAATGATGTAAGAGTGAGACATATTAATAGAAACCATATTTCGGATTTTTATTTTTTTCTTCAGTAGGCCATATGTGGTATGACATTCTCTCCTAATGAGGGCAGTGGCAGTGAGCTGCAGGCCTGCCAGCCATACAATGATAGGGGTGACCACTGACACTCTACCATGTGTTGTATTGATAAAATGATACTGTAAGTTGGATGAATTAAATGCATTTTCACCTTGAGTTCATTGGAATGTAACCCCATTGTTAAGTCTAGGACCATCTGTATAAATAACCCAGAAAGATGTTTCATCCTGGTTTGAGGGTATCATTTAGTCAGAAGCTATGTGTGAAAGCATACTCGTTTTCTTAGTGGTGGCCTATTTCTAGTCTCATTTGCTCCTTGTTAGCAATCTTCTTGTAGGAATCAACTCAACTCATCTTACGTCAAACAAAATCAAATTGATAAAATGACATGAGTCAATCTTGAGAGTGTTAAATATATTAACATATATTATGTTCCCATTTATAATAATGTTTATATAACACCACATTCATGTAATCAATTAATGTATTTCATTATTTTGGCTGTCAAAATAGCAGGGTAATTTGTGGCTAATGGATTATCATGTTTGCTTTTGTTTTTTGTTAGATTCATGAAATTTTCAGGAGTTAAATTTACTCCTGAGGGGAGTTCATGAAGGCCTGTAGTGGACTGTGATTTGTCCTCAGTTTTCAGCTATTTGTGCTTGACAATATATACTTAGTTCCTTTGTTCAAGTTGGTTTTAAGCAAAATTTGTGATTTTAATCTATATTATCATTTCTTGTTATGGTTATCTTGAGAAAATCTGTATTATTTCTATTTTATTTCTCAATACTTTTCTTTTTTAATTGTTTTTTTTTTTTTTGTACCAGGGATTGAACTAGGGGTGTTTAACCACTGAGCCACATCCCCAACCCTATTTTTCTTTATTTAGAGACAGGGTCTTACTGAGTTGTTTAGGACCTTGCTAAGTTGCTTAGGCTGGCTTTGAACTCAAGAGCCTCCTGCTTCAGCCTCCTGAACTGCTGGGATTACAGGCATGTACCACCACGCTCAGCTTTCCCAATATGTTTATAACTTGTTATTGGAGGTTGTAGTATAATGGTTCAACTTCTGTGTTTTTCTTTTTCTTTTTGCTTTCTTTTTTTTTTTTTTTTTTGGTGGTGCTGGGGTTTGAACCCAGGGCTTTGCACATGCAAGGTAAGCACTCTACCAACTGAGCTATTTCCTCAGCCCTGGGTTTTTCTTTTGAACTGGCCATTTTGCTCAATTATATTATTGTTCTAATCTTTTCCTCTACATTTTACTATGAAAATTTTCAAATGTTTTGAAAAGTTGAAAGTATTTTCAAACCCAACATTTGGTTTCTGACATTAACAGTTTACTTGTTAATCCTTTTCAGTTGATTTCTTATTTTTACTTAATTTTTTTGGATTTTCTAGACAAACAGCTAAGTACTAGGTAAATAATCATTTTTACTCTATTTATCAATATTATACCTCTTGATCCTTGGCTAATTTAAGAAATTATTTTAAAATAATAGCCATCATTGATTTGTTCCCATGAAAAAAATTTTGACCAATATTGAGGATGGTTTGACATTGATACTCTTTTTCACATTAAAGAAGTGTTCTCATAGTATAAAATGTCTTCAGTGGGGTAGATAACTTTGTACATTTATTGATAATCACAGCTTTTCTCCTTTCATTTTGCTGATCAACTGATTGCTAATTAGTTGATTAATTCATTTAAGGAATTCTATTAAAATCTGATGTTTCGGGCATACTGAACATATAGTGAAAAAGCACCCCAAATGTCCCAAATGTCCTTGAGAAGTTAGGAAACTTCTTAAGGATTATAATCTAGTTGGGTTGGTGTAGTGAGTTATGATAAAATGGGATCTACCATTAAGATGTCCTGTCATTCATGACATAAACTTACTTGGTATTAATATTTTATTTTTAAGGATGTAGATGTTTTAGTATGTTCGGGCTGTTATTAAAAAAATTCTGTAAACTGGGTAACTTATAAACAACAGAAGTTAATTTCTCATTGTTCTGGGAGATTGGGAAGTCTGAGTCAAGGCAGATTTGGTGTTTGGTGAAGGCCCACTTTCTGACTTGGCCATGGCTCCTTCTTGCTGTGTCTCCTTGGTAAAAAAGTGGGGGCTTCTTATTGGGCCTCTTCAAAACACTAATACATTCATAGCAGCTCTACTCCTGTGACTGAATGACCTCCCAGAGTCCCTGCTTCCTACTGCCATCACCTTGGGTGTTGGGATTTCAACATTCAAATTTCATGGGGATACAAATGATCAGATCAAGGTAACAAGTGAGGTTTTTTTTTCTCATATTTTACTGGGAATCATTGCAATTTTAGCAAATTTTTTTTTAGTAATTTTATTTTGATTTCTTTTTGTTGAGTTTGCCAGATACTCATACACAGATTATGCTTGTTTTTATCATTTGTCAGTCTTACTATGACTTAAAACATTTGCATGCATGAGAGTTATCTGTTTCTTGAAGATTTTAAATAATTTGTTGATGCAAACTCCTAAGTTAATTCTTTTTTTATTTTGAAATAATTTGCTTTCCTAGAAATTCATAATTTCACTTTTATTTTAAATTTCTTCATATTGAGCTACATAGAGAATTCTCTAAAAATCTTGAAATCTCTCCTGTAGGTCTGTCTCCTTTTTTATTATTAATTTGTAATATTTGTAAAATGAAAGATCCATCTGCTTCTACACTGGACAAATACTGTATCCTTACAAGGGGACTGGTGATATGTTTTAAATAGCCTCTTAAGAGCATATATGTTTGTTTCTATTTGTATAACAAGAACAAAAATATGTATTATTTTTTCTGATATTATAAGTAGTAATGCATTATGAAACAAGTAATATTTTGGTAAACAACAGACCACATATGTGAAGATGGTCCCAAGAGATTTAATTGCCTAATTATGTGGCTATCTTTGTTTATGTACACAGTAGGTCAGAGGGGCAGAGTGGATTAGAGGTGTGGTTGCCAAGGGATGCTTCTCCTAAGCGAAAGGAAACTATGATGGAAGTTTGCAGTCTCAAAAAGTCATTCCCTTTCTCTCTCTCTACCTTCTGATCATGTGGGAGTGAACACGGAGGAAATAGAAACTTAGCACTCTGAAGATCAAATATAGCCTTTATCTTCAGAAGGAAAGAAGTAATTTCTTCCTAAACAGATGAAAGTTTTTCACAGAGAAAAACTGAAGTTTGTGAGAAAAGATTGCATTTACTTTATAAAAAAAATTATTAACAGTTGAGGTTTAATGTCAATCCCTATGATGATTGGGACCACATATGTGGGATCAGCATTATGAAACTTTGGTCCTATCAGAATCATTTCTGAACTAGTTTGCTACTTTTGCCTATACCTCTCATTTTGAGAATAATAGCAAGAGTAATGTATGAATGTAATGCAATATGTTACATAGGGGACCAAGGAGCTGTTGTAGTGGTTTTAAACTTTTATCATTTATCAAAATCATCTTGATTGTTTGTTAAATAAAAATTCTACTTCTCCTCCCTCAAGCTATTAAATCTCTGATTTAGTTGGTTCCAGCCAGGGTCTTGCCAGTTTTAGGTGACGTTGATGGTACCCCTCTGGAAATCATGCTGTAAGGATTAGTGTGAGGTCAGCTGGTGGTTCAGTTGAACCTTGCCTAGTGAATTATATGTTGACTCTTTTTTCTCATGTATGTGTTTAAAGATTTTGATAAGATCCAGCCCATTAATTCCCAAAATGTAGTGAAAACAGCAGTCACCTTACAAATTGTTAAGGTTCTGGTTCCTGGGGCTCATCTCCAGATGTTATAATTCAGTGGACCTGGACTAGCCCAAGCATTTGAATCCTTAATACATTCCACAGGTGTTTTTGATCAGTTGGTCAAAGGACTATGGTTTGATTTAAACCTGTATTGTTGTCATTTTTAGAAGTTTCTACTTTTTTTACATCTTGCTCTAAAATGTTCTTTTACTTAATGATATCAGTAGTACTTATAGTGATGCTGACATATATATGCAAGATGGATATATATATATATATATATATATATATATATATATATATATATATATATATATAAACACTCACATATATGAATTTCTGTATATAAAGATACACACACACAGGGTTGAAGAAGATGATGACTGTCTTTCATTCTTACTTAGTAAAGCCTAGCTATTTAATCTCCATATTCCTATGGAGAGTATATGCAAAACATCATTCTAAAACAATAATCTTATCAGAAATAAAAACATAATTTGTAGTGTCCTGGAAGGCATCAAATTTATATGGCAGAGGGGCTGTGGTTGTGGCTCAGTGGTAGAGCGCTTGCCTAGCATGGGTGAGGCATTAGGTTCAATTCTCAGGACTGCATATAAATAAATAAAATTAAGGTCCCTTGACAACTAAAACATGTTTTAAAAAATTATATGGCAGACCTTGCAATACCAAACTTTTGTATAGAGAAAATGCAACTCAGAATGTGTGGGCAAGGAATGAAAACAAAGGTAGAAGAAAAGAAATAACCACTCTATGTACATAAATAGACAAAAAAAATAGAAATAGAATCAGTTTCTTTGGACCACAAAGCCATAGTTGAGAACATTCCTTTATTTTGTCAAGTAGATGTTTTAAAAGTTTGAGTTGAAATTGAATTGCTCTATTTAACTTAGTTCTCTCAATATAACACACCTTTAAAACCTTGGGGTAGTGGGTCCTTGCTTCAGAGCATCAAAGATCTGAAGTCAGGATTCCACATTAGAAGTTAAGTCTAACCTAATAACCAATAGCAAAGTGAAAAATGATACAAGAAGCCAAATCAGTCACAATTTTGTGAAAAATGAAAAATTATTTCCTAAGCTCACCAGTGCAATCACCAAGAACAGGGGTAACCTTCTGGTGGGACCATTTGGCCTATTTGTGGAGTAACTTGCAATAAAATCTGAGACAAGGAGGTAATCATGGAAATTGCTTTAATGACAATTTTTTCTCCAAGGTAGTCATTCTATTATTAATCTTCCCTGAAAATGTTGATTCTGCCAAGATCCCAGTCATTTTATAGCACATCAGTGATTTTGCATCAGGCCTCTGTGACGATTTACTTTGTTTTTCTGATGAACCTTTTATCTAATGTGGAAAATAGTAGTGTAGCAGACAGGTTCTCATGTATACATCAGTGTAACCAGTACTCAGATCAAGACGAGGTCATCACCAGCACCCCACAAGTTTCTTTCCTGTTCCCTCTAGAACAACCTACCAAGAGGGCATTATTCCACTGACAATCCAACATGGATTAGTTTGTCTGTTTTATTCAACTTAGCATAAATGAAATGACAGAAAGTGGATTCTCTTGTATTTAGCTCTGTTAGCTAAATTTTATGACTGCAAGATCTGCTCCTGTTGCTTCATGTTCAAAGGTTTATTGTCATTGCTAGGTAACACGCCACTATTTGAATTTTACAATCTATTTAATTCATAGTTTGTGCATGTTTGGATAGTTTGGGGATTTTGTCTACTATTAAGAGTACTATGATAAACACACTGGCAAAAGCCTTTTGTTGTGTGTACATTTGTGTTCATTACTGTAGTGTGTATATCTGTAAGGAGAATTGCTGGCTGATAGGAATTATGCAAATACAGCTTTGGTATATACTGTCCAAGAGTTTTCCACAGTGATTATATTGATTCCAGAGTGGTTTTATTAATTCTGAAATTCTACCTTGGCTGTATTAACTTAAAATTACAACATTACTATGTAAGAATTATAGTTGTTTCATGTCCTCATTAATACTTGGTATGGGTATTTTTGGTATTGTTAATTTTTGTTTTGTTAATCTTAAGCTATATTAGTATGTGTGTGTCATATCTGTGTTGCTTTAATTTGGATCTCTCTGATGGATAATTACATTGAGCATATTTCCATTTTTTATTGGTCATTGCATTTGGATGTTTTTCTTATATGAGTGAAATTCCTGTTCCATACTTTCACTCATTTTTAAAACAATTAGATTGTCTACTTTTTCTTATTGATTTACATAATGTCTTTATTCTGTGAGTCTTCTATCATCTATCTATATTAAAACCCTATTCACTCAGTGGTTTATTTTCTTATTTTCTTAATAGTAACTTCTTACAAATGGAAGTTTTACATTTTAATGAAGTCCAGTTTGCTTATTGCTATTTCTGTTTTGTTTAAGAAATCTTTGGTTATTTCAAGGTCACAAAGGTATTCGTCTATGTAATCTTTTACATACTTTATAGACTTATTTTTCTAATTCAAGTAAATCCAGCTGGAACTGATTTTATGCATGAAGTCTAGGGGTCAAGGTCCATTCTCCTTACAATTATCCTATTAATTTGGCACCATTTATTGAGAAAAGTATGATTTCCTCCCGCACTGTAGTAGCATCTTTGTTAAAAAGTAGCAGTGACCAGACATGCATCAGCCTACTTCAGAAATTTCTTTTTTTTTTCCTGTTTCATGGGTACTTCTTTTTATTATTATTATTAGTTGTTCAAAACATTACATAGCTCTTGACATATCATATTTGATACATTTGATTCAAGTGGGTTATGAACTCCCATTTTTACCCTGTATACAGATTGCAGAATCACATTGGTTACACATCCACGTTTTTACATACTGCCATACTAGTGTCTGTTGTATTCTGCTGCCTTTCCTATCCTCTATTATCCCCTCTCCCCTCCCATCCCCTCCCATCTTCTCTCTCGACCCCATCTACTGTAATTCATTTCTCCCCCTTGTTTTTCCCCCTTTCCCCTCACTTCCTCTTGTATGTAATTTTGTACAACGATGAGGGTCTCCTTTCATTTCCATGCAATTTCCCTTCTCTCTCCCTTTCCCTCCCACCTCTCGTCCCTGTTTAATGTTAATCTTCTCATGCTCTTCCTCCCTGCTCTGTTCTTAGTTGCTCTCCTTATATCAAAGAAGACATTTGGCATTTGTTTTTTAGGGATTGGCTAGCTTCACTTAGCATAATCTGCTCTAGTGCCATCCATTTCCCTGCAAATGCCATGATTTTGTCATTTTTTAGTGTAATACTCCATTGTGTATAAATGCCACATTTTTTTTTTATCCATTCATCTATTGAAGGGCATCTAGGTTGGTTCCACAGTCTAGATATTGTGAATTGTGCTGCTAGGAAGATCGATGTAGCAGTATCCCTATAGTACGCTCTTTTAAGGAATTTCTATTTTGTTATAGCTATTTGTCTTTTTATGTGAACACAGCAGTGATTTTGTTATCTTTATAATAAATTTGATATATGATAGTATAAACATTGCAACTTTTTCTGTAAGAATGATTTCTTTAGTGTTCATTTTTTTGTTATCATTGCATGTTAGGATGAGGCTGTCAATTTCCATTCAAAATAAAACGGCCAGAATTTTGATAGGAATTGCATCAAATCTATGTATTAAATTGGGATCACTTGACAAATTTACAACTTTGTCTTCCAGTTCTTAAATATAAAATAATATTAACATTTATTTGTGTAGATATTGACTTGTTTAATTTTTCTTAGGGATATTCTACAAAATGCTTTATTGCATGTGTGTCATTATATTTATTTCAAGGTGTTTGATGATAAAATTATTAGTAATTATATTGTTTTGAAGTGTTATTTTTTAATATTGATATATTGTTGAGTATCCAGTGGCCTTGCTGAAGATTAATTTTTGTGTTATATTATTTAAAATAATGACAGTTCTGTTTTCATTTCCAACATTTTATCTTTTATTTCTTTTTTTAGGTAGGCTTTCCAGAATTGTAATGAATAGAATTGGCTTTAAACTTATTTTATATGTGTTAATAAGGGGGAAGCTGAAAGGGAAAGATTTCTACATTTCACCAGTAATATCTTACTCTGGTATTTAAAATTATCAGCACGTTGCTGGATTCTTCTATAACTAATATACTGATAATTTGTTTCCTCATAATAAAATGGAAGAAATTGTTAATTTCATCTAAACTGTCAAATTTATCTCCATTAAATTATTCACAGTGTCTAGCTTTTTAAATCTGAGGCAAGATTTATGCATAGTGAATTGCATAGACCTTAGGTTTTTAATCTGTTAGATTTTGTCCACATACTCAATAATTCTATTGAAACTTAGAATATTTTCTTTTTTTTAAAACTTAGAATATTTTCATCACCAAGAATCTTCTTATGCCTCTAACATACCTTTGATTTCTTTCACAGATTAGATTATTTTTCCTTTTTCTTGAACTTCACACACACAAAAAAAGAATATAAATTGTATTTATTTGAAGGGAGATTCTGACTTATTTTTTCCAAAAAACTGTGTTGATATTTATGAATGTGTTGCATATGTCAGCAGTTAATTCTTTTTATTGTTGAATGATGTCATTGGATAAATAGGCCAGGATTTGTTTACTGATTTTTCTATGGGTTGAAAGTTTGATTGGATTCAGTTTGGGACTTTTATGTTTAATGCTACAATTAGCAGTCTCGTGAAAGTGAACATGTGTGCTTGTTCCCCTTGGGTACATAGGGATGGAACTACTGGGTCACAAGAGGGGCGTATATTTAAAGTTATAATAATTTGCTGAAGTATTTTCTAAAGTGGTTTGTTTTCTTACCATCCCATGAGCAGTATGAATGTCACAAGTGCTGCACATTCTTACTGACCTTTGGGGTTGTCAGTCTTTAATTTTCCTATTTTAGTGTCATAAAGTGCTATCTCCTTATAGCCTTACCTTGTATTTACCTCATAGTAACAATGTTGAGCTTCATTTCATATTTTCATTAACAATTTACATATTTTCTTTTTGGTAGTGTCTTAGCCCATTTGGGCTGCTATAACAAAACACTAACAGACAACATTTGTTTCTCGTGCTTCTAGAGGCTGAGCAGTCTCAGATCCAGGTGCTAGCGCATTCTGTGTCTGGTGAGGGCCGCCTTCTTCTTACTCTGACAGAAGGGCTGAGGACTCTCTTTGTTTGTCTTCTTTTATAAAGGTCCTAATCTCATTCATGAGGGCTCTGCCCGCAGCCTGATCACCTTCAAAGGTCCTACCTCCCAATACCAATAGTGAGGATTTCAACATATGGATATGTTGGGGGAGGATGCTGATGTTCAGATCATACCATGTAAAATGTTCAAATGTTTTTCCCCTTTAAAAAATTGGTTTTCTAAATTTTTGCTGTTGATTTTTAGACATTCTAAATATATTCTGCATATGTCATATATATGTGTCTTATATAATATGTATGTATATGTACATATGTGTGTGTGTGTATATATATTATATATATATATCCCCGCCCAGTTTCTGGCTTACCTTTTTGGGAAATAAACCTTTTTGTTAGAAAACAGATTTAGATGTACATAAAAATTACAAAGGTACTACAGTGTTTCCTCATACTCTTCATTTTTTCCCCTATTGGTTATCTCATACATTGATATGGTACATTTTTTGAAATTAATGAATTTAGATTTGAGGCAAAATTTATGCATACTGATTTGCATAGATCTTAGGTTTTTAGTTTGTTAAATTTTGCCCACATACTCAATAATGCTATCAAAACTTAGAATATTTTCTTTTTTTAAACTTAGAATATTTTTATCACCAAGAATCTTCTTATGCCTCTAACATACCTTTGACTTCTTTCACAGGTTAGATTATTTTTGGAAATAAGTACAGTTTGTAATACTGATAACTTATTATTAACAAAAGACCAGATTTTAATCATATTTCCTCAGTTTTAACTGAATGTCTTTTTTCTGTTCCAGATTTCATCCAAAATATTACATTGTATTTAGCAGTCTTGTCTCCTTGGGCTTCTCTAGGTTGAGGCTGTTTCTGAGACTTCTTATTCTGATGCCTTTGGCAGTTATAAGGAGTCCCGAACAGATATTTGTACAGTGCTCCTCCCGTGGAATGTGCTGCTGTGTTTTTCATGATTAGACTGTGGTTATGGGATTTTGGGAGGAAAAACAAAGAAGAAAAGTTCCTTGTTACTACAGCATATCAAAGAAACATTCGTACTCTCATTAATGTTGATCTTACTCACCTGGATGACGTAGCATTTGTCAGATTTCTCTACTGTTAAGTTTATCCCCTGGTGCCTTTTCCATACCATACTCATTGGGAGAAGTTACTATATGCAGTGCATACATAAGGAGTATAAAGTTAGGCTCTTCTTCTTTGAGGGAAGAGTATTTCCATAAATTTTTGAAATTCTCAGTATAGGTGATTAATTGATTATCTTTTATTTTATTCAATTACTTAAATATAGAGGAGGTCATATTAATAAATTTTATACTTTTATTATAATTCTGTGTTACTCTATTTATATTTTGCTCATATGATTTCAGCTTTGGACATTGGAAACTCCTTCAGTTGAACCTTGTCTTTCTGTAGAGTCCCATCATTGTGGTGGATTTTTCTGTTTTGTTATGTTGTTCTTTGTTTATTGTTAAGCATTACTTACATTCTGCACAATAAGATATCTAGACTTATATGTTTCTAGCCCTACTCCCAGAACCATCCATTTCTTCAAGGAACCCTTGTTCTTTTATTGGAGAATGGTTATTAGACACTAAGATGTGGTGATAGTCATACGTGTTGCTCTTGGTGTGTCATTTTTTGTAGGCCCTCTTGGCTGACAAAGTGCTACAGACTAAATGTTTATATGTCACCTAAATCTTTACCTCCAATAGTGAAGCCTTTAGGAGGTGATCAGGTCACGAAGATGGGGTGCTCATGAATCTCATGAATAGAATTAGCGTCCTTACAAAAGGAATCCAGAAGGTTCATTCACTCCTTCCACCATGTAGTTGTCCAGGGAAAAGGTGGCTATGAACCAGGAAATGGCCTTCACTAGACACAGAGTCTGCAATACCCTGATCTATGACTCCGCAGGCTCCAGAACTGTGAGAAATATGTTTTTGGTATAGATAAGCCACACAGTGTATGAGATTTTTGTTATAGTAGCCAGAATATACTGACAAATGTATGTGTATATAAACAAATATCTATAAATATCTATACCTTTCTCCATCTCTGTAGTAAGCTAAACATGAGCTTATACTAGTAGCTGATTCTAACATAGATCATTCTAGCCTTTGTTTTTCTGTACCCTGACACTCCAACAGTTGGACACCTGGCTCCCATCATCAGTTATCCATTTACTTAAGTTGCTGGTTTCAACATGTTGTGGCTTCAGAGTTGTTGCCCAGTACTCTTAAACTAGAGGACAGTGATGTGTGAAATTATATTTGCCTTTAGTCTTACAAACTGTACTCATTTCCATAGTTACATAGGTCTACACTTCTATCCTTCTAGTTTTATGTAATTATAAGACAGGTTCTTTTGTCACAATACGCATTCCATTCTGGGATTCCCCAGATTCTAAATTATTTTTAGAGAAATTATGTATAATAAGATTCACCCTTTTTCCTGTACAATGGGTTTTGATAAATGCCTAGCGTAAGCATACACTCTTACATATACTGTAATAAATGTGTAATATACTACCTTATAATAGTTTTATCACTCTAAAAATTCTATAAGCTTCTCATCCCTGTACATGAATCTCTTCCAAACACTGATGTCTATTCTTACAGTTTTTATTTTTGATAATATCATAGAAATGGAAACATGCAGAATATAATATTTTAAGACTGATTTTTTTCACTTATCATATGCGTTTAAGAATCATTTGTCTTTAAATGACCTGATATATCTTTGTCCTTTTTATCATTGAATAATTCACTATATTGATATTGTTAGAGCTTGTTTACTCATTCATCTATTGAAGGTCTTGCTTGCTTCCATTTTTCAAAAATTGTGAATAATACTGCTATAAATATATGTATGCAAATATTTGTATAAACTCAAGTTTTCAAATCACTTTACTCAGTATAAACAAGGGCAATTTCTGGGTCTTATGGTAAGACTGTATTTAGTTTTTAAGAATCTGACAAACTCTTTTTTATAGTGGTCATGTCATTTTTCATCCCCCATTAATAGAGGAAGAGTTTTTCTGGTTGCTCTGCATAATTACCAGTAACTGGTATTGTCAGTATTTTGGATTTTAACATTTTAATTGGTATAGAATTATATCTCATTGTTGTTTTAATTTGCATTTCCCTAATGACAAATTCTTTTAAGCCTCCTATGCCAATTTTCACCTCTGTATATGTTTTGTTGAATTCTCTGTTGAAATCTTTTCCCATTTTTTAATTGGAATATTTATTTTCTTATTGTTGAGTTAATATTATGTATGTATTTTGGATACATATCCTTTATTAGATATGTATTTTGTAAATACGCTCTCTCAGTCTGTGCCTTACAATGTCATTCCCTTAATAGTCTTTCTTAGAGCAGAAATTTTTAATTTGAATGAAAGATAACATCAAGTTTTTTTTTTTTTTGTCTAAGTTTTGGTATTGTATCCCAAAACTCATTATCAGACCCAAGGTCATGTTCTTTTTCTTGTATGATTATCTGTTTTATACTTTTGCAATTTGTATTTAGGTCATGAATCATTTTGGGTTAATTTTTGTGTAGGGTGGAAGTTCTGTGTAGGCTCAATCTTTTGCATATGGAAGTGCAGTACTCTGGTGCCTTGTTGAAAACATTATCCTTTTCCCACTGATTTGCCTTTGCACTTTTCTGAAAAGTCAGCTAGCTATCTTTGTGTAGGTCTAGTTCTGGGCTCTTCATTCTGTTCCATTAACCTATGTGTCTCTTCTTTCATAAATACCATACAGTCTGGACTACAGTAACTTTAGAGTAGAACTTGAAACGGGATAGTGTAAATCCTCCAGTTTTGTATGAGACATTGTAGTTCTTTTGTCTTTTTGTATAGATTCTAGAATCAGTTTGTCAATCAGCTTGTGGCTTGGGTGGTATTCTTTTAAATCTGTAGATGGATGGGATAGAAAATTACATCTTCATGATGTCTTCCAGCATAAAGAATAATCCTTCATTCATTTAGTTCTTCTTTGAATTATCAATGTTTTATGCTTTTCTATATACAGTCTATGTATTTTTTTTTATTCCCAGAATTATAAACTCCAATGTCTCTAGGAAAGTTGAAATGAAATGGATTAGCCATCAACCTGTTAATTAACTTTATTTCCCCAATGTTTGAAGGACACATTTGTTCTAGAAATATTTGTTTTATAATTTTTATTTAAGAAATATTGCATATACATAATGAAGAATGGGAAGCAACTGTTAGTCTCAGGGAGATAATTGAGATTGATAAAATCTATGCTGATTGGAAAGGGCTTCACCTTAGAAATAGGCAATAGCCATTCATCTGCAGATAAAGGAGGCCCTTCAAGGCCATATATTTCAATTTTTTTCAAGAAGAGCTAAAAATATAGTTTAATATTAGTAATCAATCAAACAAACACTGTGGATCTCACACAGGGGTACAATCACAATATATTTGGTGACTATGTGAATTCCACAGGCCATTAGACTGTGATCTCTTAAGTTTTATAAAATAAGGATATAGAATCCCAGATACACTAAGGTAAGCAATTTGCCTAAAGTTACATAGATAATAAAAAATCAAGCCTACTTTTGATTTCTGTGTCATAGTTTTAGTTTTTTCATTATCCTGAGGTCTTACTCAGTTGATTGTAGTGATTATCTTGTGTGTAGTAGGAGATAGTTTAAACTTAAAACTCACCCAGTAAAATGTGATTGTTTACAAATAATGTATTATTTATTTATTGTTTTATAATATATTGCCACAAACTTAGCAATTTTACATGATGCACATTTATTATTTCTGTCTGAGGGTAGGGAATCTGGGCACAGATTAGCTCGGGGTCTCTCACACACGGCTCAACTGAGGTGTGAGCCAGGGTTAGAACCCATATGGTGCTGGAGTGGGGAAGGATGCTCCAAGCTCCCTTGGCTGGTGTCAGGATTCAGTTCCTGTGGGTTGTTGGGTGGAGAGCTTCAGCTCCTTTTGGTGTGTGGAGAGAAGGCTACTCTAAGTTCTTCACTAGATAGGCTTTCCCCATAGGGATGCTTACTTCCTTAAAACCTCCAGAGGAGAGAATCATTGGTTCGTCAATTAGCCAGATAGGAGGTACAATCTTATGTAACTTAATCAAGAAAGTAGCATCTCATCCGCTTTGCCGGTTAGCAGCAGTTTCCTGCTGTTGCCAACACTTCAGGGGAGGAGATTACACAAGAGCCTGGGTACACTTAGAGCTCTCTTAAACGTTAAATGCCAACTAGTCTCAGAGGTAGTTGATGACTTCTCTAGAGATGCACACTATTTTTGTTATCTTAGCCATGACACAATTAACTATGATCAAATATGTGTGATGGATGTGAAGCAGACCTCGATTTGGAATTAGCCTTTTCCATCATGAGGAGCAGAGACTTTCTTAATGCCCCAACAGTGGCAGAGTCCAGAATTCTGGCGAATGAGGCAGATATTTGTAATCTGGGATTTTTGCATCAGGTAACACGTTCCTGTCAATTTAAGGGAATTTCTGACAGTACTCCTATTCCTGGGTGAGACTTGGAAGCACATGGTAATTCTGTGGATTGAATGTGTTGCCAATGTGACGAGGTGGGAACCTGTCAGAGGTGATTAGTCCATGAGGGATCCTTCTTCATGAATGGAATTAAGACCCTTTGGTTAGAGTCTTCCCACAACTGTATTTCTCACTTGCCCTTTTGCCTTTCATCATGTGAGGACACAGTGTTCCTTTCTCCAGAGACTGCAGCCCTCACTGGACAGCTGAACTTGCTGGTGCTTTGATCTTGACCTTCCCAGACTCTAGAAGAATGAGAAATAAACTTCTGTTCTTTATAAATTACCTCATCTCAGCTATTTTGTTGTAGCAGCATAAAACAAATATAGACAGGTAAAGAGCTGGTACCAGATAGATTAAAAAATACAGACAGGGTCTAAGAAATAACTTCAGCATGTAAATTACTGCAACTAGGGCAAAAGTTTCAGGAGAGGCCTTAGGAATAAGAAATCTAGATCTCAGGACTAATGCACAAGGTCAAGACCAACTCAGATGAATCCAGGAATACTTAAAGTTCTTAACTCAATGCTCTTGCCTCAGGTGGGATTGATTTTAGGAATTGGAGTGTAATTAAATCTCTAGCTATAGGAAGAGAAGCAGCCTCACTTTTAGCTTCTGGTCCTATAAGTTTTTATTTTCTGGGGCCTCAATTGAGAGCCTCAATACTCCAGCTCTTATGAATATTTCTATTTTAACCTCCTTTCTCCTAGTGGACTAAAAGTCCTGTATCTTAGTCTTAGAATTTTAAGTATTCTAGGAGAGGAAGGTATAAGAATTATATATGAAAGTGATATTCTCTATGTCTTCCTGAAATCTATCTATATATCAGTAAAGGTCATCTATGCTTTCATTTATGGAACAATTATTTTTGAGCATCCTATTCTTGCTATGAACTGTATTGTCAGTGCTGTAATAAAATTAGAATTTTTAAAATTCACTTTATTCTTCCCCTCAAGATTTTTTTAGCCTAGTGGTATTAGACTTATGAATGAGTTATACATACTTGTTTAAGTTAAAACTTTAGTTGTGGCTTAGAAAGTGAGGCCACATGACATCTGGGGCATCAGAAAAGAATGGGTTTAGCCATAGGGACCTTTTCTGACAGGTTAAGTATTTTATAGTTTTTCTTAAAATTTTATCAGGATAGAAGGGGACACATCTGATATTTAAAAGATCACTTTGCCTTTGCAGTTAAGAACAGATCAAAGAGGCTGGGCCTGGTGGCCCATGCCTATAATTCCAGTGGTTCAGGAGGCTCAGGTAGGAGGATTGCAAGTTCAAAGCCTGCCTCCACAACTTACTGAGTGAGGCCCTAAGCAACTTATTGAGATCTTGGCCAAAAAAAAAAAAAAAGGTTGGAATGTGGCTTAAGCATCTCTGGGTTCAACCCCTGCTAGCAAAAAAAAAAAAAAAAAATCAAGAAGTCAGGAAGATCAATAAGGCAGATCTTACAGAAAAAGAAAAGGAGCCTGGACTAGAGTGGTGCTACTAGAAATATAGGAAATAGATTTTAAAGGCAATTAAGGAGGTAAGAATCAGCAGGCCTTGATGAGGTGAGGCTTACAGAACTGTGTAGATGGTTTTTCCACTCCCTAAACTTAAAAACTGAACTGAAAAAGGAATACATATTTTGGGGAGGGAGAATTTAGGGTAGGTCATGAGTTTATATTTTTGTCTGTTGGTATTAGGAGATGTTTGAAATGTCCAAAAGGGACAGGTGGGCAGTTGCTAGGTGCAGCTAAAACTCAGAATAA